>NC_090870.1:41066996-41074496 GCF_036669935.1 Montipora foliosa | reverse complement strand
TATTGCGGGACGATACAAAGGTCAGAAACTGACTTAAATAAATACGAAACTTTCAACCAACAACTTCACTTTTTTTACAGCTGCCCATCACGTTTGCGAGAACAAATGCCGGACCGTTAAAACAGAACTCAGCTAATCGCAACGCTGACTGGAATTTGACTCAATGACTCGTTCCGCTACAGTCATTGACGACTGTGAAAAACGAAAACTGTTTATCACAATTTCACTTTCAGAGTCCGCGGATAAACGAAAAGGGCAATAACAACATCTGCATGCAGCACTCTAATGAAATTATCCAAACATACTCAATGCAGCTACATCCTAATGAATCTGAATAATCCTCTTGAATAATCACGAATGGGAACAAAGCATATGTATTTTCCAGAACCATAGAAAGCGACCACACACACTTGCTCCCGTTCGTCCTTCCCTACTAGCCATGTTTGTAACCTCGTGGGATATCGTTTTTCATTCAGCGAGACCTTGCTAACTTTATTAATAACACGCTTATGCTTGAGGTCCACTAAAGCAATACGTCACGAAATTCACGTCACTAGGTGTAGACGTCACAAAAACACCTTAAGATCAACAGCACCTAATAATGAAGTTATTGGGCTCAAAGGTGACACTTTGTGACATATCTGTAAAAAACCATTCATCTCATGATGCAACCGTACTGAACATATATACGCCGATGATGATCATAAGCGGTCCAATGAAATCAAAGCGAGCTACTTATTATGTTTGTGAACGAGGGACGTGGGTACGGGTTCACGTGTGCGAGCGCCTTTAAACTCTATTTTCTAAGAAACTGACATAGAATCCATTTAAGTTTACCCGCCTTCAAGACCCAAACACGAAAAAATATATTAAACTGTCATTACTGTACGTGATCTATATGATAACGTCATATCCCTTTTGTACGAAGAATAACGGCATTTTAAAATCTAATTCGTATGTTCTCACTTAAACACCTAGCATCGGAAATTTAAGTCAATGGAAGTATGTGGAAACAATAGACAATTATGCAGATGAAATAACATGAAAATTCACCGATCGAGATTATTACTAGACAAAAAAAAAAAGGAAGACGCGCTCTAAAAGGATTGCTCCTTTTCACTTCACGCTGATTATCCAAGACTACGGCCAAAGGACATAAAAAATAGACGGTCTCTTGGAATGCATGTTTCTCGATCATAATAAAAAATGACTAAGGATTTAACATCAAGAATGAGGAGCATATGTGCGCATGCGTCGACGGTTGATTGACAGGCGATGGAACGTAACCTACAGCGGTAGCATTCTTTTAAAACGCGTCTTCGTAAGATAGACGTACCGTATTTTTATAGCTCTGTCCAATTATTCCTAAGGGACTTCAATGTTTAAATATTTCCATTTTTCATTAGTTAAAATTCATGTCCTATCTAACGATTCGGCTTTTTGCTCATTTGCCAAAGAAGCATCCTTTGTTGATTTACTCGCAGATTGCATATCTTCAGTTCTTCTTGCCTCAGTGTTTGCTTCATCCTGAGGGTCTTCTGTTGCTGAGTCATCCCTGCCTTGATTTAATGCAGGCCTTCCTGTGGTACCTTCCGAAGAACAATGAATCTCTTCCTTTCCTAAAACCATGCTTTCATGCATGGCTTCCTTTTTAGAAACAGATGATGTCCTCTCTTCACCGTCATTCGGTGATTGTGCTTGTTGTTGCTTGTCCTGCAAGCCCTGATTTTTACGGTCCGAGTAAATATCTTCACCAGAGGACTGAGTTTTCGAACTGTCATCTAACTGCACACTGTCGTCCGCACCACCAGACTCGCCTTTTTCGCGTGAATTTTTCATTTGTTGCGGTTCCTTCTGGTCGTCTTGCTCACTGTTAGATTCTTGCTCTATCGCCGATTCCCCACCTTTTGAAGATACCGGTTCCTCTGATTTCTTCTGAGCTGTGATAAACGAATCAAAATCATCACTGCTCCTTTCCGCCAAATTCAAAGCGATGCATTGTAGCTTTTTCACTCAAGCGATCGGTAGCAAGTATAACAATAGGGAATCAACATGACGGCCGGGAGGATCACATTAATTTCTGGACCTGGGATACTGCGTTTATTGGGACCTTTAGATTCTAGGACGAGGAAGAGGACGAGATTTTCTCATAGAGCAACAAAGAGCGCGCGCAAACCAGCGTCATTTTGGCAGGAAAAACGTGATACTGTCGTCACTTTAATACGAGGTTTTGCAAAAATGTCGTCGTATCAAAACAAGTCAACAACACGGTAGCAGTGTTGGCATTTTTCGATCAGCAAAAAGGCTCAGTTACCAGCAATAGGAATAACTGAGAAACCTATACTGCTAACAAAGGGTAAGATAAATGGTCCTAGCCATAAACCTTCTAAGTGTTTTCGCTAAAAACGGACAGTCAAAACTCGTTCTCGTCCTCATCCTCGTCCTGGAATCTAATAAAGGTCCCTTATACCGTTATGACTGGTTCACTGAATCTCGGTTATCAGCTCCTACACAGTATGACCTAATAACTAAGGCTGCACCTCCTTCATTTCACAGATGTTTCTTGAACGCGATTGCTTGTGATTTTCGTTCAGCAGAGTCACTTGTTTCGCTTTCATATTTTTCATTCACCTACGTTTGCGAACGACGCGAAAATCCTGTGATTTCCTCCTTTTTTTTGGCCCATCAACTTCCGGTCGTGTTGTAAAATCAAAACAGAACAATTCAATAAAATTTGGCTTTAATTTCCAAGTGACCAAGCGTTCAGAATTTAATGAAAATTTAATCGAAGAGTTATTCCATTCGCGCCTATTGGATATGAGATGGCAAATAGCCAAAGAGGCGCTACAGCGTTTATTCGAATACCTGGTCTGCTATGAAGGGCCGAAGGTGACTGCCCAATACTGTGTTACTCTAATAGCCCTTACGTCACGTCATGACATACCTGCCGCACCCGTTGCCTTGGCTGCCAAACGCACAGTCAGGCGATGATTCGTATCCTCCAGGGCGATTATGGCGTTGTTCAAAACGCGTCCCTGTTCGCTGAACAAAAGAACAGCGGGTATTTTGACATCGTCACTGTTGCCTTCGTCGTTTGACATGGCGAATATTGGCTGAGTATCACTCGAACTACCCTCAACATTGTCTGCAGGACAATAAAAAGAAAATCACTTACTACGTCGTGCATATTGCAAAGCAATAGGCGCTTCAAAAGACGAGGTCGGCCTGGGGAAGAAGGCACGAGAAACGGACGAAGGGGCAAAGGAAACTAACGTGACACAAGGCCATGGGTGAAAAACCTCCACTTTCTAAGAGACCATTTTCGAATTCTCACGGCTGGACTGGATCTAGCATGAAATGGAGGCTAATGCGGGCAAATCTTTTCAAATGCAAATTAATTTGCCCGAATTTGCCTCCATTTCATGCTAGATCCAGTCCAACCGTTAGAATACGAAACTGGCCTATTGTACTAAATCAGGAGCTCATGACCATGAAGCGTTTAACTCTGGTTCGGAGCTGTGGTTTTTTTAAACGTAGCTCGTGCATTTTCCCGCGCGTGTAGCTTCGATCTTATTTTCGTCCATATTTAGGCACAAAATTGACGTCCTAAAATCCCCATCTTTGTTCCAAGGAAAAGAGTTGCAAGTTACACGCTTCAAGGGTCATGTGCTTATGACTAAATCCAACGATCCTAAAAATGTGTCTTTGTCGCACGCCATGATTTCCAACATCTACGCTAAAATGGAATTCCGATTGCGCGACACACCACTCAACTTATTAAGCCAATCTACAGCTGTCACCGTAATATAGACCATATTCGTATTCTCAGTATTGGACAGCAACTAGCTTACAATGGAGACTAAGGGTGGGGGGGGGGGGGGAAACCTTTTCAAATCCAAGTACTGTTTAATCTCTCTCCCCCCCCCCCCCCCCCCGGAATTGCCTCCACTGCAAGCTACGATGTAGTTCCAGTCCAATACTGATAATACGAATATGGTCTATTTAACAAATAGATTCCATGTTGCCGTGCGTCTGTTCAGTAATAGATCACAGATGACGTCAAAATGTGGTAAGAACAAAAAAGTGGCACACGAGGCGATAGCCGATTGTGTCACTGATGTTCTTACCACATTTTGACGTCTTCTGTGATCTATTACTGAACAGACGCACGGCAACATGGAATCTATTTGATTTATATAATAAAGAATTTAAAAACTTTATTCGCATAAAAGCTGATGGTGACGTCAATCGTGCGTCTGTCCTCAAATAGATCATAGGCAAGAACCAATCAAAATCCGTGAATAACTTGGGTTATTATATAATGTGTGATCGAATGATATCCGGTTTATGGCAGGAGTCTATTTAGATGCCTTTTTCTTGAGAGGAGGGGAGGGAGAGTAACTCTCATTACATTTGCAAATGATGTCTAATGTTACGATACGTAAAAAAACTATAAGATGGCTCATAAAAGAAATTATGAAGAAATAGTAAAATCCCTTGTTTCTAAATTAGGGGGTGTTTACATGATACCGGGGTGACTTTCGCACCCGGCGCGAGTTCACAGCGGTTCCCTCTCTTTGCTCCTGTATTTGTTTACATGAGCGAAAATTTTGTGACGGCGCGAAATCTCACATCGGTATCATGTAAACGAGGAACGACCACTCGTTCCGGTGTGAAATCGGCCTCCCGTTTGGCTGGAACGGGTAGCACATGCGCACTTTTCCTGAGAGACGCCATATTTGCAATTTGGATCCACGCTTGTATTTTATCGATATGTAGTGTCCCTTCAGGTAAACATGATACGATTTCACCTAGTCATCACGTAAACGCGGTACGAAATCAAGAAGTCTCCTAGGTAAAGTCAAGTCAAGTCAATTTATTTAACGTCGGTAGTTCCTTCAGTTACGAAACTGATATCAATGGAAGTCGACGGTGCGCCTTTTACCCCTCCCTCTGACAGTGCTCCGTTTCACGGATATTTAAAGCTATAGCTACAAGGATCAGAGGAAAGTGGAAAAAAATGTTGAAGTCACCCAGGCTCGAACTGGGGACCCCCTTGCTCCGAAAGCCGCGCACAAGCCAACTGAGCTACGCCTGCAAATGTTGGTTTTTGAGGAGAGGGGAAAATCAGAGTACCCGGGGAAAAGCATCTCGGAGCAGAGTAGAGAACCAACTAACTCAACCTGCGTATGGCGTAGAATCCAAGAATCGATCCTTGGCTACACTGGTGGAAGGCGAGTGCTCTCACCACTGCGCCAGCCCTGCTCCCTCCTCGGTGTGAAACTCGGTGCGAGTTTTCTCATGTAAACACCCCCTTACATTACATTACCTATGATAATAGCACCAACTGCGCCTGAAGCTTGGGCTTGGCGAGCCTAAAAAAAGAGAAACAAATGAACATTAAGGCAACTGAACGAAATGATGTATGAAATGAATCTCTTACTGTTAAAATTGCGTTCATAACTGCGAGGATTACAGCTTCACTTGATTAAGGCAACTGTTTGTTTTGCAAAGGATTAGAGAGCTTAAGCACGCGCGTTTTTGAGACGCTGTTTCCCCTTTTAACTTGTCTTAACACAACCACATTTACATTGCTAAGTATCTTTTCTTCATTTGAGATGATTAGTGTAAAAATCTGGGGTACACCACTGCCCTGTAAATATTCGTGAACTACTCGCATGATTTTTGCAAATTGTATCGTTAAACATTATGACTGAAAACCCTGAGATGTGACAATTCCACGATGCGCAAGTCTTTCAAGCAAAATGCGACAAAAATCGTTCCTTTAATGTCTTCTTGGTAACTTGCACTACTACTGTATGACTTCGCGAGATGCGTGAGACGGGCCGAATTAAAAACGGTCGTTCTTTCTTAAACTGTTGGGGAATGAATCCACTAGATTTAATTCACACAAATCCTCTTATCCTCAGACGAACTAAGTTTGTTTACGCTTTTATCATGCTGTTGCACTGATAGAGTCGAGGTTGGGGTTGGATATGATGGATTGTTCTGAAAGGAACTTCTGCAACCGACAATGTGGCGAGTTCCTAATAGCTGAGATGCGTCGAAAAATCCAGGTTTTAGATGCACTGCGATTTAAACAAGCGTCACGAAGTATCGCCTTGCTCTTATGCTGAACTTTAAAGTCACTCGCGCGTGGAAATATTTAACAATTATTCTACGAGGGCCCGCTAGATATGAAGTGATAGATAACGCGCCGAGTTGGCTATAATCATTTTATATCCAGCAAACCCGAGTAGAATAATCGCTTTATTAAAAACTCCAAGATCAACAACATTGTCGACTAAAGCATCGATTTCTTCTTGGGTTAATTCCGGTCCAAAACGGCCTTGTCGGCCGTTTTTCTCAGAGCTACAGCTGGTATACGAACTGAGCCTGTGTCCGACGAGCCAATGAAAATGCTGGAAATCTGATATCAGCAGTTCAGCTTTTAATAAAGATAATTATAAACGTCACAAAGTGTCCCCTAATCTCCGGTCTCAAGTAAACAGAAACAGCTTCATTTTCTCCCACCAAAAAATAACGCAAGTGCTTAGACACAAGGGAATACTTCACATCATCTAAATTGGTTTAGATTTCGTTTAACTGATAGCACGAAGAAGACTGTTCTGAAATATTTTTTCCCCTCCATTTATATGTGGGAGCAATACGGCTTAAGGTAACAAGATTTGCCGTGAGTTGTTTCAACAGTACCTTGTCGATGAACATGCACTCTCCCCTTTCCAACACAACAATCCTGTGTTTCAGGTCGTCCGCATTTGTCAGGGCAGAGCATCCCTTGAAAGGCTCACCGATATTCACTTCTGCACTAATCTGGAAAACAGCATGTCAACATTTTCATGAGATAAAGCAACAAACGAGTAGCCAATTTTTTTCGCTGTCGGCAAAAAACGTCATCAAATTTCAATACCACGAAATGCGAGTCCCATTTCTGAAAAAAACTGCGATGTTCATTTGACGAAAATAATGGCAAGTGAGCCGACGAAGTCTTCTCTTACAACGTACAAATGATGGCCAACTTCAAGTCCTTTAAATCTCTCAAATTAAAAAATTAAGAAGGAGGACACAGGAGAGGAAAACTCTGACGCAATTTTTTTCATCATCGGTAATATTTTTGGTAATATCTCAACAATCTGCTGTTTTCTGATAGCAGTTTCAGGTCTGACCAATTAATTTCTCTTGCCAATCACAAAAGACACAAACAATCCAATAAGCCAATAATAACACGCAGAAAATGTTGCGTTACCGAAATCGCAACGGACTGGACTCTCATTTACGGCCATTAAGCTCACGTGATTTTATATGTAACACGTCTTATTTAGTAGTCGCAAGAGAAAATGAGGGGACAGAGAAGGAGGCTCCCGGTCCAGCCCTTGGGATATGTCATGTCCACGAAAGTTATTTTTAGACGAGCGGAAGTCTTCCGAGACGTCCGCATGCAGGCCAACCTCGGTCCGATGTTTGAAAGAAAATAAATAT
>NC_090870.1:41056996-41061996 GCF_036669935.1 Montipora foliosa | reverse complement strand
AAGGTGAGCCTCAGTTGTAAAAATAAACTGATTCATGTTGAATGCCAGGTCTTCCTTTTCAGTAAACAGCAGATACAAATACTTGAATGTTTCAGCTAACACAAACGAATCCATTCTAAGAAAAGAGAATAAATTGCAAAAGGTACAAAAATACAGCGTATAATAATTATGAGAAAAAAAGAGCCAGCCTTATTTGAAGATGACGAATGTTGTGTTGGGGTTCATGGATTAGCTACTTTTTTTCAGAAAATAAAATAAAGAGAAAGCAAGAAGATAACCATAAAAATCATGTTCACAAATGGTCCACTGCTTAAAGGCCAGCCTTAACTGGCTGCAGCTTTCAAACGAAGGACCCAGCAATTAAGCCGCGGTTACACGAGCGATTTTTGTCTCGCGCTGGTGATGCGATTTTTTAAGATTTTGTCGCGTCGCCTGCGCGCCAGGGTGGCTACACTTGTGACAAGTTTTGGCGACAAATTGAAGGCCGCGCGAATCACATACTTCAAGAGACCTGGGCACTATAAACATACATTCCTCCCTTAATTTCATTGGCTAAATACTCTTAAGTCACATCGCAAGCCCAAGCAAAAAGTTGCAGGGTGGCTACATGGGCAACTATCTCTGCGATTTTGTCGTGGAAGTTTCAACTCTGGCGACTTTTTTAGAACTTGTGATTTTTTCACCTGTCGCATTGCCAGTTCAAGGGTGGCTACATGTGTGATTTTCATCTCACGCTGGTGATGCGAAAAAGTTTGAAAAAATCACATCACCAGCGCGAGCAAAAAATCGCTCGTGTAGCCGCGGCTTTAGCCTCTGCCTTCTCAATACTGGAAGTGACAACTATGTACATTAATCTAATTACTTGAAACCAACTCATATTTTTGTAGCTCAAAATCAAGTTGATGTTTTCACCACATTAAGAACAACTAAGCACACAAATCTGTTGGCTAGGAGTCTCAAGGAAAAGCCCTAAGCTAATAAAGTTATCCTTAGATTGCTATGGATCTGGTAATGAAATATGCAGAAAGAGAGGTTCCAGACTGTACCTGTCTTCATGACTTAATGTTCGCACATCTCTAAGAGCAGCAAAGCCACAAGGAACCCTTGCATGCTCATTTATCTTTTCCACAATGTGCTTTCCAACTTGAAGGTAATATGGGTCTCCTGTAGCCTGAATAAGCAAATTTTATTATTGCATTACTCAAATTGGACAATAACAATTTTTGTTTTTGGTTTCCCCAAGTCATTACCATACAGAATCAAGGCAATCCAGATTTAACCTCCCTTGCATCTGTCAATTGGTCTATCATACCCTGTGCTCTTCGTTAGAGATACAAAATAGAGCAATGGGATCTGTGCTCAAAAGATAACAGAGAAGAGCAAGAAGAGTTGTTTATGAAAAGTAAAGGAGAGTTTGTTCCACACCTCATACAAAAAGTACGTGCTTTCAACAAGCTCAGGTCTAAGAGGGTGTTGCCCCCAATGAACTTCAAATTCCATAGTAAAGGCCTGCAAGGAAAAGTACATTGCAAAACTGTTTAAAACTTGAATCATGTTCAATTAATAAATATAATGGCTATTGCCCTTTTGGTAAATGAAGGGATTCATAAATGACTGAATGCTTATCTCCAATTTTCATTGAAGTCTTTTTTTCAAGAGACTACCTTAGCTAAAATACTGTATTATTTTAATCTTGATTATTCTATAATAATTATTTTACTTGTATTTACTTGTAACCATACCTCTGGTAGGAAGGTGTGTTTCTTGGAAACTTCGTACAACATCTGATGAGTTTCAATGGCTTTCTTCAGATCACCTTTAAGAACCTATTGATTCATAGTGCAAAGGAATGCTGATATGTAATTTGTGCTATAAAATGAGGAAATGAGATTGACCAACCTTAACCCTGGCAAATTACAAAATAGTCCCCTGAGGGAAAATGTGCTTGCTGTGTCGGAGACTGTTTGTGACTTATTACGATAGATCATTTCTACTTCTAAACATGCATGTTAAACCAGATAAAAAAAAAATGCACATTAACAAGGTAAAAAAGTCTCAAGGTTGAGAACAATAATGTAACTTAAAATTATTTTAAGTACATTATCAGATGAAGACCCCGCACATATGCCTTTTTTGTAACTTTGTTGGGAAAACTCAGAGATTTTTCACAAAAAACAACAACCAAGGTTCTTCCTCTTTTTAATATTCATTTGAAACTTCAGCAATTCTGGAAAGAAAGCGAATGTGACAAAATTACTTTATAAATGCTATTTTGCCTAACAGAATTTTATTTTCGTTATCCCACATAACTTGAAAGTCAACACATTGCACGTAACATTTCATTAAATACATGCTAAAAGCTCATTCGAAATAATGTTTGTAAGACTAAAAATAGTTGAAAAACAAGCATAGTGGCAAAGTGCAGAACGCATTCATTAAGTGGAGATAATGCACCTGCTCGATTTTTCGATTTTTCTGTAGCATTTAATGAGATTTCATTTGATAGCTACCGGTACATCTCAAAACACTTCATACTTGTCATTGGACTGTTTTGTAGTGTTAAAAAATTTGGTAACAGAAATGTTGCTAAATGTTGATATCTGCCAGTATAGCATAAAATCAAGCCTTTTCTGATAACAAAGCGATGTCACATGGAAAAACGAGTCTGTCCTGACAAACGCACAAACTTCGTTTGACCAGCGGTTTCCCTTTGAGTGTTGATTTTTAAGATTATGTGACATGGTCCTTACTTTATTTATTTCTTTCTTTCAGTCTTACACCGACGATGACATAGAGCTTTACTGACTATAAATAGCCAGTACGCACAACACATTACATGTTAGGCTAAACAAAAAAAGTAATGTGAAGAAAACAGTTGAATCTGTCAAACCTGGAGTCCTGGCCAAAAAGCTTGAAGAGCATCCATATATGCATGAGCTGTTCTGTCAGGCTGATGCATCTGTACACTCAAAAACAATGGGCCTTGGTTCATGTACTGCATTATGGACTTGTAGTGCTGTATTAAAAACAAAGTTGCAGAGCACTAACAATTATAATTGCAGTTAACAAAACAGTTACCAGAATTTGGATGTGCTGCAGCCTAGACATGCTGACTTCCTGGATTATACCAACTTCAGATATTTGAAAAACTGTTCCAGGGAACATCAAGTTCTACAAGCAGTGCATTACAAGTTGTGCATGCAAATGGACCCTTTGCAGCTGGTGATCACATGGTAAAAAAACTGCTACACTGGAGAGCAAATTGCACAATGGGACATCTACATGTAAAACAAAGCAACTTTAATTTTGTTTTAGATGTCACAGTGTGCAATTTGCTCTCTAGTATGGCAGTTTTTGTATCATGTGATTGCCAGCTGCAAAGGTCCCATTTTAATCAGGATAGGAGTCGCATGCACCCCCTGTATTGGTAGAAGCCAATGAAAAAAGAGTGAAGGGGTAGTTTCTAAAGAAACTGTCACAGTGGTGCTGCGTCGGTGGGGAAGTAGTATACAAAAATTTGGTTTATCAACGGAGTTGATAATGTAAATTGACCACCGTACAGAGATTCTAAAAGCTGACGTTTCGAGCGTTAGCCCTTCGTCAGAGCCCTTCGTTAGCCCTTCGCTCTGACGAAGGGCTAACGCTCGAAACGTCAGCTTTTAGAATCTCTGTACGGTGGTCAATTTACATTATCAACTCCGTTGATAAACCAAATTAATGAAAAAAGAGGCCTTTGCATTGCCTTCAACTGCTGTTATCAGTGAATACTGGGGTGCTTACCCTGTTAAACCTTTCCAAATATGTTTCATCTCCTAGGAGAATGTAGGCTTTCAAACAGTATTCATAGTATGAATCAATACCTGCACCAACACTACTGTCTGTGGACAACACAAAAAGAGCAATACAATTATTTACCATTATTCATGTATGAAGCACAATTCAACGCTTGTGTTAAACAATAATAATAAATAATAATAATAATAATAATCATAATAATAATAATAATAATAATAATAGCCATATATTTACTCAGGAGCTCCACTCACACGAAGTAGTTTTCAGGAAGGTCCTGCATTTGATTGAATTGGGGAATTTAGAGATATTGCTTTTTTGAGGAGAGGCCAAAAGCGGAGAACCCAGAGAAAAACCTCTCAGAGCAAAGTAAAGAACCAACAACAAACATGTGGTCACAAGTTTGGAATCGAACCCAGGACTCATTGGCGGGAGGTGAGTGCAAAAACCACTAAGCCATCCCTGCTCGGACCCCAATATTCAATAAAATACCGTTAAAACCCTTTGAGGCCTGAACATGCCAAAACCAGCCAGACTTAGCATGTTAATCCGTCTAACGCCAGACAATTTTACTCGTCAATGGGGAACCCCTAGGAGTCAATGGGTTAAGCAGAACAAGCAGAAATTCTCAATGAGAATTTATAGAAGATATGCATGTCAACTAAATTGATTTTCATCTACCTTTTCGAACCCAATCCCCATTGTGGATGTTAATAACAGTGCCAACCAAATCGCTGTGGCGGCTGCGGTATATCCATATTGCTTCCATAGCTTTCTGGGCCTTTTGCTGTTAAGAAAAATTGACCAGTAAGGCAAAGTCCCTCCCCAATTATGTACAATAATTAACAATTATTATCATTCCATGGATTTCCCCCATTTTCACTGGCTGAGATCCCACCACGTGACCTGCAAATAACTGCTTACAAATGAGTGTTTTGCTGCAAATAATATTCTGCTCATGCATAACTGAAACCACGCTGTTGTGTGAAAATGGCAGTTCGCTTTCCTGAGCTTTCAGAAAAAGATTTAATTGTTGGGAATTGTGAAAAATAAAGTTAACTTAGTCATCAAATGATAAAACAATAATTATTGAACTCGGTTATTGCAAAATATTGTGATTTGTCAGTGTCTCGCAGATCAATTATTTGCTTCAGCCTTCGGCTTCAGCAAATAATAATTAGTTGATCTGCTCACCACTGACAAATCAC
>NC_090870.1:41026996-41051996 GCF_036669935.1 Montipora foliosa | reverse complement strand
CAGCAAAATGCCAACCGCTAAAACTCTTCTATTTTAAATAACGGTGAATGCTGGTTGCAAATTGGCGACTCCTCCAGATATTTTAATCACAAAGGGAAATAATTCAGTCATAAATGCAGCTGTACTGGTCGCAATTTCGAGTCCTGATTTACCATAACCACGTAAACACGTAAATACATTGGAAGGGCCTAATTATTAGTTTTATTAATTGTTTAAATTTCTGCATAATCCAGTGTAATTTCTGCATAATCAATGCATGTTTAAGCATAATATGGCCAAAAATTTCGCATAATCTTTAATTTTTTTCCGCATCCTATCAGAAGCCCAGGAATAATATTTTCTACTCACTTTCCTAAGGCATCGTCAACATCTCCCCGACTGGGATCTACCCCTCTCACACGGCCTTTACAACTCAGTGGCATTAGTTCATCAGCTGGATAGGCATGCTCCTAAGATCAACACATTCATACATGCATAACGTAGACTGTACAATAATATAATTCACCACTTAAAAATAGATGTACGAGACAACACCTGTTGGGGAAGGAGATCAAATAATTTCCTCTCTAACGGTCCTCCAGTTATCTTTAGAAACAATTCATGCACAAGTTTTGACAATTTAATTGCATTTCCACTAAGTACATTGTAAAGTTAAAAAAAACCAAACAAAAAAACCGCTGTGTCATAAAAATAGTCCACAAAAGAGTCAGACACACCATACAAGAAGACCACCAAAAAGGATCTTCATACACTAATCAAACCCAACACTTCCCTACATCACATGATAACAGTAATCAATTTACAAGTTTACAATAAATAACCAAACTTCTAAATTCCTGTTATCACATGCAAGAATAATATTTAAATCTTTTATTTCTCTGTAAATTCAGTTCTTAAGGCTACCTTTTCTTTAGCCTCATTACTTTTGCACTTAATGTGTACCAGTTCTCTAATAATATCAATGGCTAAAGGCAAAAAAACTTGGTGGTTAGTGTCACATTACGTAGTAATGTGCCGATCAATTCGAAACTTCAACATCCCCACCCGGCTAAGCCCGGGCATTTGATCTTTTGAAGATTGGATTGTTCAAATTCCCACCCCCTTGAGCCAAAACGGTTTCAAATCCCCAACCCTATTGTCTGATTTGTCTGTCAAACCCTACTGAAGAAGAATTGTTGTCGGCTCCTGTTGTCTTAAATGAAGCTTTTGTATAAACACGCCAAAATATGTTTCGTGACCCTTTATATGATTATCCCGTTTAAATTACCAGACTTGAGCTACTACAAAAACACAACTTTAATATTGAAACTATTAAAAGTGACTTGCAAATAGAGTTAATTAAGTCGGGCAGTGTCAGTAAGCAAGTATAAGCTGCTCTAACTCCGAAACACGGCAAAGGTTGTTTAACAAGGGTACTGTGTACTTATCAACAACAGAGCCTAGAGCGTTACGACTGCATGTATTTTAACTTGTTCAGTGTCGGTTGATTACCTCTAACAGAAACGTACAGCTTTCAGGGCCCAGTTGTTCAAAAGCTGATTAACGCTGATCCCAGGTTAAAAATTAACAAAGGAGTTTATTTCTCTACTCCCAAATGCTGTTCAATGCTGATATTCAGCAAAACTTTGCATTTGAAACCTGACACTTCTGGTTCAATTTTCTCCACCCCACCCAGGCAAGGGTCAAACCCCCCACTCTTTGGGCACAGAAAATAGTCAAATGCCCGGGGTTTGCCAGGGGGAAGGGGGGCTGTTGAAGGTTGATTTGATCAGCACATAAGTTAATGAAATCAGTGGATAACAGATGTAATATATTTAAAGGGAAATTTTGGCCACAAGAATGTTGTCAAGATTCAAGATTTATTATCATGCAATATTTCAGGAAATACATAATGGACATAACAATTAAAAGAAAAAAAGACTCATTATACATGAGTGAGAAAAGTGGAAAAGTGCGTAGAGGCCATAGCAGCAAATGCTTTCGAGATGGCCACTGACACAGGAATAAAATGAAAGGAAAAAAAAATATATAAATATATACATATATATATAAGTGTTGGGTTGAAAATGGAACAATGTTGCAATGGAGGTTGTGGTTTACAAATGTTTTTGTGATGGGACACAAAACGAGTTGCATTCCTTGGGCAAACTGTCAATCAAAAATGGACAGAGTGCACGCAAGCTTCCAAAGAACCTGAAAAAATTGTGTTCAGATTCTTCGGCTTGCAACTAAAATGGACATACAATTCAGCATCAATCAGCAATAGTAATACGTACTATTGATATTATCAATGCGGTCCGAGAAATGAGCACAGCCTTTTAAAAGATCCTTGAAAACTTGGATTTTATCGCAGAATGACAAGACTGTATTCTTGAAGTAAACAGCTGACAACTTAGAGAATGAGCGTTATAAATAAAGCACTTGTAAAACCGTTCTCACTGACAAACTCTTAGCGTACCACAAGTTCCAGGGAAATACTTTTTTCATTGTATTTTGAACACAGTGTGAGATATGTCAGTAAGTCTAAAATTAACAGCTCTCCCCTTTTTACGCAATTATCTTAGCTATTGGGCGCGCACCAAAATCTACTTACCATATAAGAGTTATAGGCATGATGAAACATCTCCAAGACCTTCTCCCTAACAAACAAAATGACATTTATTACCACTGGCTCACTGAAAGGTAAATAACTGCGACAAACGAACCCACCTCATAGTGCGTTTCTCATCGAGCGTCATTGAGGAATGACTGGGATGGCCACCGGCATAAACAAGGAAGAGACATGCTACCAGTGATATACCAAGACGACACATGATGACATAAATGAAAGGACAAAAGCCCTTTACACGGTCACAGCGACTTCTTTCAGTGTAAAATCACATGGTTTTAGTCGCTCACATTCACAACACGCATTGTTTTCGTGGAACTCACAACAGCCATTTTACTTTATGCCTTCGTGGCAATGAGGAATTCAGAGGACTGGAACGGATGACGTCGGACGCCCACGCTACGCGAGCCCCATTCGTGTAAGGCGCGTGTTCCCCTACACGATCTTGAGGGTATGCTGTAGACTCTTTTGTATTGGACGAATTTTTCGACTTTCATCATTCATCCATTCACACATTCAACGTTTGGCAGCACGTAACTTTCGTATTAATATTATGCGAATCAAGATCAACTACTTCTGTTTTGTTACGATGGTCGATAGTCCTTGCTAACAGTTAGGTTCACAACAATTACTTGTCATCACTCATCCTTATCAGAAATCATTTATTTTTGGGAGTTTTGGTGATATCTTTTTTGTTCTTTGAATGTGGCATCGAGTCAATCAAAACAATCAATCAAACGAAGGAAAATTAAACAACGAAACTGAATAAATGCTCTTTGTTAACCTTCCGGACCCAAATTGGAAAAAAACGCGATAGCTCGGTAAAATAGGGATGGTTGCTGTCCACTCAGGTCTGCCATTCCCTTACACTCAACTTATGCGCATGCGTTGTAGATGCCGACATTTCTTTTCACATTTCTTTCCTTCACTGACCTGTCGGAGACACGAAGTCCTGTCAGGCACATGGTGTCTGTTAGAAATTCGACGGGATCGACTTAATTAAGCAAATTGCGGGCCTTTTTCTCATGGTGCATCGCTTTGGAGCAACGCTCAGGCAAAGAAAATGCACACTGTTTTATTTTTAGATTTCATTTGCGCATGTGCAAATACCCCAGTACTCCACAATCTCGTCCACAGAGTCCGCTTTTCTTTTGGTGAGCTCCAAGAACACGGACTCTTGCCACTTCCAATATTTATGCCCAGTCGTGGTGAAGGACCATTTTTGTAACTATTGACAACCACTGTTGTGTCTACTCGTTCTAGCGCTGGAGCACTAATTTGGGACACTGTAAACTGAAATTGACAATTAACGCAATCGAGTCAAATGTTGGTTTTTGAGGAGAGGGGAAACCGGAGTACCCGAAGAAAACTTCTCGGTGCAGAGTAGAGAACCTACAAACTCAACCCACATATGACGCTGTGTCTGGGAATTGAAGCCGGGTCACATTCGTGGGAGGGGAGTGCTCTCACCACTGCTCAATCCCTGGCCAGAGTCCGCCGAGGGTAGGGCAGGTCGGCGCAGAAAAGCCCTAATCACCTACCAAAGAAATGTCCCCCACTCCCAGCGAACGATGGACCAGGCTGAGTAGTAAAGCATCATAAACATATTTCTTATGGATGTGAGATGGTAAATAGCCAACGAGGCGCGTATCGCCGAGTTGGCTATAACCAGTCTAATATCCAACAAGCGCGAATGAAATAATTGTTTCATTAAATTTCGTAAACTCCAAAAATTTGGAAGTAAGAATTACGAGCGAAGCTAAGAAAGCGAGAAAATCCGAGCGAAATCGAAAAACTTGATGAAGATGCGATGTTGTGCAATACCTTGTGCACGTGGTCAGACAGACGTAGGCTCATCACAAAAACATTTCTTTCCTTTTCGCGTACTTCTAAACGTCGGAATTGATCCAAACTTTCCACAAAAAATTTTTTTTTTTCATTTTGGCTTTATTGAGAGAGAAATTTCGCTTTCCGGAGAAGAATTTTTTAGCTTAGCAACGCTTAGCGCAATCATCGACCAGATAAGGTCAAACTAAGGTGTATGAACTGATAACCGAAATTGAGTGAACCAATCAGAGCACGCGAAATGCATTATCCGTGGTTGAGAATTTCATAATAAGATTATAGAGTGCTCTAGTGAAGCTATGATCCTCGTAGTTATGAACGTAATTTTAGCAATTGCGTAGAGGAGTCTGAAAAATCCAGGACTTCAACGGGGTTTGAACCCGTGACCTCTAACCAACTGAGCTATGAAGCGGCATGTACTAAAACCTGGAACACCGGAACACTCCGGAACACCCTGGAAGTAACCCAAAACCTCTCCTTCACCGTTTAAGTAGCCTGGTTCCTTTTTGTATTTCATAGCTTTAATATCGTTGTAAACGATGTAAATGACAATAAATCTCAGACTGGGTCCAGAAATTTCAAGCCTGTATGCTTTTGGGTCAGCCCAATATATTCATATCATATCGGCTGCAAAAATTTCATACCGGTCTGAGTTCGTCCCGATCTCATGAAAATGGGGGCTTGGAAAGTTGCGCAGACCCATCCAGGGTGGTATAGTGGGCAGGGGAATTTAAATGGTAAATGTTGGAAATGTGAGTGTTTCTTGTGCTGATTCTAGGTTCGGTTGACATCTTTGAAATTCTCGCTTTTGGGCTATTTCAAACAAGAACTACGCTTATGTGAGCGTCGTTTGTCCACTTATTATTTTTTTCAGCCAAAAAAAAAAAAAAAGAAAATCACACACTTGTTACAACGTTTTCATATTAGTTTAGGGGGTTCGACCATACCACTCGAATTACCCCCCTGGATCTGTACCGGAGATTTAAGCCACCTTGGTGTGCTAATGAATAGTACCCTCCTCCATTTGTAGTTTCGCAAATCATGGGTTTGCGGTGGTGCTGTCTTCGGTTTACTCATTCATTGACAGAGAGATAAACTTAATCCTGTTTGCAGCGGAAGAACACTCTGTTGCAGCTTTATCCGTTATAATTATACTTGTCATACGGATTTTGATCAAGTTGCCCGAATGACAGCTTGTGATATGACAATAAGACAAAAACAAAGAAATGGATGTTATTTCTAAAAAAATTGTACAGAATGGCGATGATCATGATCTTCAAGGTTACCAAGGGTTACCTTTGATTGGCTTTAAGCTTAGGCGCAGAAAGAAGAAAAACTCAAATACTGTCAAGTTTTTTGTAAACTAAGATATATTTCTTTAACGTGCCCCAGGAACCGAAGTGGGTGAAGAAGGAGATCACGAAGCAAAGTGGATAGGCAACAAATAAAATACAACAAAAATTATATGACGTCGAGTCCTGGAATCAATCTCGGAACACACTGGGGGAAACTAGTTCTCTCACGACTGCACCACTTACAAAAGCAAGTGCGACTTTCGCACGATTTCCGGGCATTGTTCACTGTGATATGACAAGGGCTGCAAACTTGCTCAGAATATGGAAATGAAAATTGCATAGAGTTGCTGCTGCTAAAATAGCAGTAAAGTAAAAGACAGAACTTTCTCCTAAGGCGACAATAAAATTCAGTCCAGGGGCGGATCCAGGATTTTTCCTACGAGGGGGTGACCTTTTTTTTTTTGCATACTAGTTGTATTAAAAAGCCACAGGTCATTTTCGGGGGAAGGGGGGCGAACCCCCTGCGTTCTCCCCCTAGATTTGCCCCTGTAGTCTGTGAGTCTTGTTGAAGCTAGGGTTGAAGACCATAATCCTCTGCACGAAAGGTCCAACGTCCAGTGTTTTCCAAACTAAGGCGAATCGTCAGAATCGTTAGCATTCTTGAAGAGGGTTCATAACCTTCACTCAACTTACATGACATTTTTTTGCCTAAGATTACAAACAGTATTGTTTTATGAATGATGCAAGTAATCCAGCAGTTAATTACGTTTATTATTTAGTTAAAAACAAAACAAACAAAGAAACAACTAAACAAACAAACAGACAAGGAGAACAAATAAATACATTGATGAAATACATTGATGAATTGACTTTTTTGTGTAATGTTTAGGCCAAAAAAATGCCTAACCTTGATTTTTGTAACTTAATATCAGAACCCCCAAAAATAAGAGTCTTAGACAGATATAAAAGCCTTGCATATTTTTACATGTTATGAACAACATTAGCCAATGTACAGGGTTAGATATGTATTGAAGAATTCACAAGAACAGAGAGGAAACTCATTTCCTTCTCTTCCAAGATCCATTTGGAATAACTTGATAAAAACAGAAACGTTTTTAAAATGCAGTGCTTGAAACTAGCGGTCGTCCAGTTGTCCCAGACGACCAGAAAGTTTACTTGGTAAAACGAAAAGGTTGGTTGCCAGGAGGAAAAACAAAGGACAACCCAGCCAAAAATAGAAAATGAATTACATAGGCAGCACCCGACTCATGTCTGATAATAGTGTGAAGTTAACAATAATATTAATTTGCCGCCGTTGAGCATTTTCCTGTGTTTTGAATATTTGTGGCTTTTACAAAAACTTGTCAGATAGGGAAATTCACATGTAGCTGGCGAAGACTCTATCTTGTTAAGGCTAATAGCCTTCAACAAAAAAAAAACCACAAGCGCACACCTAAAATTTTGGGATACTGAAGCTCCAATGCCATGTGATTGTATCTCAACACGGCATGCATTGAATCGTAGTAGGTTTCCCAATGGGCAACCAAGCATTTATCAGGGCAACCAAATTTACAGGTTTAGTTGCCTGGCTTTTGAAACGGGGCCAACCTGGAATTTTTTTAATTTCGATCACACAAAATGTGCCTCAATTATGTCAAAAATTCCATGAACTTTCAACAAAAATTGACTTTCCCTTTTGCTTTCTTATTTATTTAAATGGGTCACTAAGATTTCTGGTAATGACCCTATAAACCTTATCCTGTAATACTAAGGGTGTGTTCGATTGACCCTATTCTGGATTATAGTTCACCACTAAATTTTCTCCGATTCTTATTGGTTTAAATTGATCATGTGACGCGATAGTGTTCGTCCGTGGAGAGACACTATCAGCCCATAGTCCCCGTCTGAGGAAAATACCCGGATGGATAGTAGTCGTCCGCTGAAAATACCTCTGTAAACAAGCGGCCTTATGGAAAATAAACAATGGAAATTGTATTAAGAGGGTTTTTGTTTGTTTTCTTTTTCAAATTTTACATTCGCTGACACGGCTTTCGTCTAATAAAGTTAAAAATAATTCAACATGATTTTTGAGCTGGCGCGCGGAAGAAAATTTAGTAGTGAACAACAAAGACAATAGAGTGTTTATGTCTCGGAACTATCGGTCTGATAGTTGCCCCTTGGAAATTAGATGTTCTTAAAACTAGCATATTTGCCCTCGAAGCTTCGCTTCTCGGGCAAATATTTGTTTTAAGAATATCAAATTTCCGCGGGGCAACTATCAGCCGATAGTTCCTCGACAGAAACACTCTATTGTTTAAATAAGGTTAAAACGGTATGTGTAGTGTTCTGAAGCAACAAGGATAATAACGATATGTTTAAAATAGCATTCTTGAAGGTGTTTGACAATTTTAACCCATTCACCCCTAAACCGGACATACTGAGTATTTTACTCTGTCTACGCCAGACGATTTTACTCGTCAATGGAGAACCTTCAGGACTCAATAGGTTTATTAATGTGAATGTTTGTTAAAACGAAGGGTTTAAAACTTCTCAGAAATGCATTCCTAATCCAGAATATGGCCAATCAAACACACCCTAAAAGTAAGAGAAAGACAGTGTAACTTTTCACACAATTGAAACCTTCTAGTTGTAGCTATGCTCAAACACTTATTGAGAGAAGACCCAATAAAATGTTTTGAATATGTCATGAAACGAATCAATCTTCTGGATCAATGTTGTTGTCTCTCTGAAGGACAACCCCATAATGATGTTTATTATTCCACTATTATGCCATTTTACCATATTTGGTCAAGAGAATGCCCAAAATATAAGACAACGATATACTGTAGTGTCCCTGTTTGACCGGTTTAGAACAGAGCAAATGCGGATGGAATGGGAGTTTTTCAATGAAAGAAATTGTTTTCAACATGATGCAAAGCCTGAAAATTTAGCCTGTCATCGCTTGTCACTGATCACTAATCAAATAAAGGACATTTTGCTGGCTTTGTGCTGTTTGCATCGTTTGCATGCACCTTCAAGGACAGATGATGCACTTTTTCTAAAACACTCTTACCAAATAAAAATGAAGCAAAATAACCCCTTTTTTGTAGTGGAATAATAAATTTCTTATTATAATACTCGTGGACATTTTGCTCATTACATTGCTTGTGCTTGTATTTTTCCAGTCACAACTCACAAAATATCTGAATGTATTATATGTTAAACCATCAAGTAAGGTGTATGCATTGCACATTTGATTTTTCCAAACCCAAATATCCATCATCATTAGGCTCATGAATTAAAAGAAATTCTTGTGAAAACTTAAAGTGCACCTAAACCTAAATATTTTTTGACCCTAATTTTAATCTTCCCATCCAAAGCAAACATAATGTCAGCATTTTTACCCAGAATTTTGCTTTTTCTGTGCCGTGCAAGACACGTAAACTAGGCAGAGCTAGCAGTAATTTGGACCCACGACCGTGATATGAGAGGCATGGATTTGTTTCTCCTTAGGTTCCTAAAAATCCTCAATCGATTTGCCAAAAAAAGCTCCCAATTTCCAATAAACAAAGTTCCGAAAAACTATGATAAAACAACCACACAAAACTTTTTTGATGGCGTAAGCGCCCTTTTTCTTAATCTGAGGACTTTTATTTTAAACTCTCATTGCAAATGAGTCATTCAATCTGTGCCAACATAACTTCCGGTTCAATCTTCAAAAAGGAACTCTTACGTAATATTCTTGATTTTACATCTGGTTTGCAATGTAAAGCAGTTTGTGACCTAAAATTGAGAATAGACCCATGCCTCTCACATCACGGTCGCAGGTCCAAATTAATGCCAGTTTGATAACTTTGCATTTCTTACCCAGCAGATAAAAAGCGTAATTTTGAGGAAAGAATTGTCAAACATGTTTGCTTTCCATAGAGAGATCAATATTGTGGACTAAAAATATTTGGGTTTAGGTGCACTTTAATATTAAAAAAAAACTCGCGTTCTTCAATTCACATATCATACAGTCATGGATGGAGCAAATGAAGGCATCTTTTGTCATTAAACTAAGACAATATCAAGGAAAGAATAAAATATTATTTCTTGCTGGTTCCAAAACCAGCAAAACCCATAGTGGCTGCCAGATTTGGGTCAATGTCTCCATCATCTTCAGCTGTCAATTTCTGTTTCTTTTCTTTGCGAGCAACCTTTCTTTGTTGTTTTCTTTGTTCTTCCTAATGGAAAGAAAAAACATGGGAATGCTTCATGTTACCGATGGATTAATTGTTTTGGCTTAAAGGGATAACAAGAAGTGAATTCTTTTGCATTTTGGTCATTTTGCCAAATTGCAGCCAAATTCTACACAACTGATCATGCTTCGATTAATCTATAACCTCTCCAATCAACTATTGCAGGATTAATGAATACCAAATATTAATACCTTCCCATGCCCTAGGCGTATGACTAAGACTTACACAAGTGAGTCAGTCTAATTTGAATTAAAATTTTGTGCAAGTACCTACAGCTAATAATTAAACAAAGCAGTACCACTCAAAAGTTACTCCACCCTGTGTGCAATTGTATGGTATCCTGCAACCTATTGTCGCAGCCATTAAAGTGCTCTACACCAACACCAAGGCTACAGTCATAACGGCTGATGGCAAAACAGCACCCTTCGACACTGAAGCAGGGGTCACTCAAGGGAACACTCTAGCACCATTATTTTCTATTCATCATTGCGCTGGACTATGTTCTACGTCTCTCTCTAGATGCTATAAATGACAAGGGCCTACAACTCCATCCTAGACGTAGCCAGAGGCATCCTGATAAGTACATTACAGATCTTGACTTTGACGATATTGCCCTAGTATCAGAACTTGCCAGGAATGCAGAATTGCTTCTTCAGTCGCTAGAAAAGGCAACAAGCCTGGTAGGACTTTACTGCAACAAAAGCAAAACAGAGTTCCCTTCTACAACCCTGAACTGTAGCCTGCGTTCACTGGCTGGCGCAAGCATCATCCAAGTTGAAGACTTCATAAATACCGGCATCTTGGTTTGTATATAATTGACTCTCAAAAGGACATGAAGTCCCATAAAGCTCTAGCATGGGCTATGTGTAATAAGCTCAACAAGATATGGCATTTGACCCTCGCCAATGAAAAGAAAGTACATACGTTCAACACGCTGATAGAGCCAATTCTGATCAAAGGTTCTGAGACGTGGGCCCTAACTGCACGCCAAGAAAAACGACTTTGCGGGACATATACCAACCTACTCAGGCCCATACAAAACATCCATTGGTCTGAACACACTACTCTTGAATGTATATATGGTGACATCCCTCCCTCTTGCATAGGCTCGCCAGACGGAGACTTCAATTTGCTGGCCATTGCCATCGGATTACCTGGGAGATGATAAACTCCCTGCTTCTTTGGAGGCTTGGTGACCCTATCCAGTCGTGAGTTTCCGGAGGACCTGACAAGGGATTCAGGTATAGAGAGGGGAGATGTGGCGATTGCTATGGAGAAGCGCATGGTGTGGCAGAGAGTAGTTAAGTGTGCCCCAACCCCTAGGGCCACTAGATGATGATGATGAAAGTGCCTGATTGAATGAAAGATTTTAGTGTGCTTCTAACTAGGAAGTTACCTAAGTTATCCCTCAAAACGATATTTCAAAGTTCCTGGTTGTAGACAGAGCTATTGATTTTGCTCAAATACACATGTAACATAATACAGAACAGCACACCAAGTAAATGATATTTTTTTAAATTTTTAAGACAACGTTTTGTACTTTTAACTGTTTGGTTGGTGAAGTGGTTCTGTCGCACAACTTTGACGAGAGACTGTAATTGTCACCATACTGAAATGAATTTTAGCAATCGACACTTCACTGATTTTCATGAGACAATAATTCTTTCTCCCTAGAGTAGAGAAATTCATCTCTAGAGAGGAAACTCTGGCCTGGTGAGAGACCAGATGAGTCTGCTAACCGTCTCTTGATTTGTTTTAAAACTGTTGCCTTCATATTTAGGGTCTAACAATCCATCTATCTTCTTAGTTCCACAATGCGTCCAATAAATTTAACGGTGAAGCCTGAATTTACTTTTCTCTTTGTGCCTGGAGTTTACGATAACTTTTGGGAAAACAAAACTTAATTGTCTACCCTTGGAATAAACTTTTTGACAGATACCCCATGACAGTCCAAGAAACAATAAAATAAATACTGATAGAATTGAGTCTGATGCACAACAAAATGCTCTTTTTGGTGGTTTTTCTTTTGTCATATTTGTTGATCAGCTGGGAAGGAATCAAAGTCAAGCTCGCACAACATCTTTTTTTATTCTCAAAAAGGTGCTGTGTATTTTGCCTTCTAATTAATTCAATCAATCAATCAATCAATAAAGTTAATGCAACACTAAGGAACATTGCAAAACTTAGTTCACTTCACCTCTTCTCGTAGAATGGCTATCCTCTCTTCCAAATCATACTCCTTTCCTTTCTTTTGCTTTTCCTCCTCTCTCTTCCTCTTATTCGTCTCAAACCGTCGTTTCACTTGATCAAGAGAAGATCTTTCAACTCTCATTGACATACCGAGGTTTCTTTGATGTTTTTTTCCATTAATGTGGTCTAAAAAGTTCACAGAATCTTTCACGACACAGTCGCAAACATTGCAGTAATATCCTCCAGTGTGCGACAGTGGTGTTGTTTTGGTTATGACCACTGATTTACCAAGGTTTGCTTCAAGATCAACATCGTAGTCCCTCCTTTTCAGAAGCTCTCTTTTAACCGGTATAGAAGGACGGGTTTTTGAATTTGAACCCTCTTCATCGTCCGAGTATTGCTCTTCTGCTCTTTCTTTAGCCTTCTTTTCGTATTCGTCTCTGTCCCAAGTCCTTCTAAAGTTGTCATTCTTTCCGCTAACACCAGCCATTATCAACTTTTGGTCGGCAGAATGAACATAACTTTAACCAGGCGTTAGTGGCTTGACTACATTTGCCTAATTTGGCAAAAAGAACCAAAGAAATAGGACCTGTAGTAAAAGAAGCGTTTTTGTTCCTTTTCATATTTGGTGCAATTGCTTTCCATATTTGGAAGTGTAGCGCATTCCATGAAGGGTGTGAAGTTGAGGCTGAGGTCCTCGTGGGACTTACGTGAGACGCGCCATCTTTGTTCTTGGCACCAACGGCTTCAAGGAACTTGTGTTTTCTTCTCACCCTACGGTCAGGAGAAAGCTATAAGCAATTAATTAGATGCCATGCTAACTAAATAGATTTTTTAAAAATTGTTACATGTTTCTGAGACGTTCTTGTCATTTTAAAAAGGTGGGTCATTGATTTAATGCTGTTTTTTAGTTTTTCTTCAGGTTTCGTTGTTTGGGTTCGTGCGTGATTGATCGAGTGATTGACTGCTTCGGATGTTTCTGTCCTTGTGTCCGGACGGTAGAGTCTAGGCTGCAAAATCAAGCTCACCTCTCGCCAGTTAGTTTTCTTCGATATAAACTAAGTTGTTTTACAAGGTTTTTTCGCGCTATAGCGACAGGTAGAATTTCTGAACAGCACGAAATGTGCCATCTAAGATATCAAGCATCGTTTTTTCCCGATTTTGTTTTGGATGGCGTAAAAGAAATGTTCTGACCGACTTGTGAGTAATTACTTTGCTTGCTATCTAGAGTGTTAATAATTTTATCTCACTGGCTTCTGAAATGACTAAATTTCGTCCTTAAATGGGCGAAATATGGATTTCGTGGTCTTGGCAACAGTGAAGTGCTGCCTCGAACCCTTCTGTATGTCCTGGCGGAGTGACAACCCAATTTTTGTCTGCTACGTTAGCGCAGCCGTGTACGCGGTTTTCTTTCAACATTCATACCTTTAATCGAGACCTGTTAGACCTTAATTAATGGATTCTTATTGTTTGGTTGATTTTGGCAACGTTTGGCCGGTATTAAGAACTTATTCTTTCGTGAGGTCCGCACAAAAAGGTGGTGTGCTCCGGACCTCAAATTTGTCAATCATGTGCTTATGTCGGTTTCTTCGCGCGATCGGGGTCGCTTATCATTTGCGATTATTTTCGACTGTAAGGTTTTTGTTTTCTTTTGCACTTGTAGGAACGTCTATGGCTGGCCCTGGACGACTGGTGGATCTAAATCGTGCGACGACCGAGGAACTTGAAAGATTAAATGGAATTGGTAGGACAATAGCAAAGAGCATTGTGGAAGTTCGAACCGTTTTGGGAGGTTTTTCGAGCATTGAAGACTTAAAAGGAATCCCAGGAATTGGGCGAAACTTCATCGATGTTAACAAGGATTTTCTCTGTTGTTCGCCCATCTCGTCTGTTTCAAGACGGGAGACGAGAGGGTCTTCGAAAGGAAAAACGCAAAGGCCGGTATCACACAGGAGGTCTTCAACCCCGAAATCGCCGTACAAAGCACAGACTTCGCCAAAAGGAACCAGTAGTAAATCAGTTAAACGAAAACTCTCGTGTGGCAGTAATAATCAGCGAGATGATGAAATTGAAGAAACTCAAGATCATAGTCCGTCGCCTGAAAAGAAATTTTGTACCACTGCTCATAAGAGACTGTTAAAGCTCCTACCGCTTCGAAATTATGGGACAATCAAGACAGCAACGCCTATGCTGAGTCCTGTAGACAGACACTGCAGGCATATAGCATTCTGTAGTCCTCCAGCTGGTCTGGAAGACTGGCTACGCACATTTCACCAGTGGTCAGTGGAGGAGCGCAAATATGCCCTTGATGAGATTATAGAGAACTGTGAGCCAACAGTTGTGAGACACATTATGGGAACAATTGAACCAAGGTTTCAGCGAGACTTCATTTCTCTATTGCCAAGAGAGCTTGCCTTGTATGTATTATCATTTTTGGAACCTAGGGACTTGTTACGTGCTTCTCAGACTTGTAAATGCTGGCAAACACTCTGTGATGACAACTTGTAAGTAGTCAATTTTTGTTTGTACTGTGTCAGGAATAACAAGGAGGCACTAGGGTACTGTGGAACAGACCTTTGAACCTTGACATTTTAGTTTAAATTTAATTTTCTTATTCCATGAGGCATTCTTTCCTTGGAGTTCTTGAGGGTATAGTTTCATTGATTCACAATATTATTGATTGTTTTGTGATTATTTTATGAGGGGGAACTGGGAGTGCATTTTTCTTGAGTTTCCTTCATTAAATCAATTATGACCACTTGAAAATGGGTGGGAAGCCACACAGGAAACTTCCAACATTTCAATCGGAATGACACAATAATGACAAGAAGTCGGACTCTTACATCAGAGTATTCAAAAACCACTGGAATTTGTTTGAGTCCAGAATATTGCATCTCAGTTCCGGTGGGTGGATATTACTGTATATTGTGAATTTTGCTGGAATGAACACTACTTTTGAACACTTGTGTACTGGTTGTTCTTGGGGTTGTTGTCATGTGCAAGTATAGATCCTTCAATAGACCATATTACAGTTGTGTGCTCAGTTACCAGGCCTTTGAATAAAAGTGAGGCTGGGGTTGACCTTGTTTTGATACAAACCTCGCTGCTTTTCTTATGTAAATACAAACTTGTTGGCATTACAACAACATGAAGCTGCCAATGAGTTTTGTATCAAAGCAAGGTCAACTCCAGCCTTGCTTTTATTCAAAGGCCTGGTAAACTGATCACAGAACTATAAAATGGTCTATTCAGAGTTTAAAGCACTGTGATCATGCTTACCTTAAATATTACATCTCCAGAGATGTATCCAGGTTTTCAAATTTGGGGGTCCTCTGGACACCTTTTTAAAACATGTTGGGGCCAGCTATTTAGTATTCAAGAATTAAGATTCGATCTATTGCCTCTTAAGTGCTGCCGCAGTACCCTTTCAGATTTCTAAATTGCACACAAAAAAAGTCTTATCCCTCCCCACGAATATGTACTTAAAATGATCAATTTCTTTGAAACTGTTATACCCGTTGATTCGATCAAAATGTATGGGCTTTCAAAGCTCCATCGATCACATATGAAAATGTCTCCAGGAATCCGTATGCTGTAGGAACTGTTCACTCCAGTTGATAAATGATCTAGATCTCCACAGCAAAAAAAAGAGAGAACTGAATCTCAATTTTCCGTAAAAGAGCATCATTTAAATTTTAACAACACTTGAGGTGTAATAAACAAAAGAGTAAACAAATATAAGCGATCGATACACACTTCATTGTCGGCCTGTGCGGCTGTGACTTCTCCATTGCCAATGTTAATAATCAAGCGATTGAATACATTCAAGTTTCACGTTCAACACGTTAATTTTAACACTAACTCTGAAAAAGTTGCATAATTTGCAAAACAGACAAGTTACGTGAAAAACAACAACCAAGACGATGACACATGCACGCCCGGAATTAATATCAACAAGGTCGCACAGAACAAAAATTTAACATACTTTGCCTTTGGATTCTCTGTCATTTGCCTCACGATAAGCGAACTAATGCTTGAAATTCGCTTGGAAAGCATGCAACAAACTGAATTTTGACTGAAGTGGTTTATTATCACTGGTGGCAGATGCAAAGTGTCGCCGATTGTCTTACCTAAAAAACAGCTCAGATCATGTCACGCAACACATGGAAATTCAAAACTTAACTCCTCAAGCCAGACATAATGGTTGACAAAATGAAATCATTCGACTATAAAAATCCAAAAATAACAGCTTACCTTGAAATTTAAGGAACTCGATCAGTTCTCCGTTGTGAGAAATGGGAATGTTCAATTTCCTTGTGAAATACGCCGTTCGCATGTTTTTCCTGGCGTTCGCAATTTGCATAAACATTCAATTTTTTTTCTGCGTCCAATTGGACCCTTTGTTCCATATAAAACGAGTGCATCCCAGGATGCAATGACACACTCTGGATACATCCCTGCATGTCAATAAGTTTGGTCAGACATTGTCCCCCCTTTTAAGCCTGCTGGAACAAACATCATCATCAGCATCATCAATCCAATTTTTACCCTACTTTGTCAGCAACATTTCTAACTGTACTAAACACTACTTTGGAAACACTTATGTGTATTTTCAAGGTTGTTTTAGTGTGATAACATTTCCACATTTTTTAGGCTATGGAAGCAAAAGTGTAAGCAAGCCAGAATAGAAGAAGAACCTGTCAGTCCTGTAAAGTGTTCCCGACGAAGATCCAATAATGCTCAGCAAACAAACCAGAATACCAAGGCTGTGAACAGCCCATTCAAGAAACTTTTTATGACCAAGCAACGGGTCTATTGGAACTGGAGAATGGGCCCATTGCGCCCATCCAAGGTGCTTAAAGGACATGATGATCATGTCATTACGTGTCTTCAATTTTGTGGCAGTAAAATTGTGAGTGGTTCTGATGATGGTACTTTGAAAGTGTGGTCTGCCATATCTGGCAAATGTCTTCGCACTCTTGTGGGACACACTGGGGGAGTGTGGTCATCCCAGCTGAGTGGTAATATCATTGTCAGTGGCTCAACTGATCGTACACTGAAGGTGTGGAATGCTGACACAGGATACTGTATGCATACATTGTATGGACACTCTTCCACTGTACGCTGTATGGACATGCATGATAGCACTGTTGTGAGTGGCTCCAGGGATGGAACTTTAAGAGTATGGGACACATCATCAGGCAATTGTCTTCATGTATTGGTTGGTCACCTTGCAGCTGTTAGATGGTATGTGTTTACGAATTAAAGCACTTCTACATGCACAAACTTACAATGTAACCCATTGACTCCTAAACTGCCCCTAAGGAAGAGTAAAATTGTCTGGCGTTACTTCAACAGAGGTAAATCTATTAAGTCTCACTCAGGGGAGTCAATGGGTTAAGAGGATTTTTATAATATTCCTGAAGTATTGAAGCTTTTTGTTAATAAATTATTTTTAAGTGTGAAGGTGAGCTATTTTTACCTTAATCCCTTAAGGATGCTAAAACCAGTTTTTCGGGTTCAAGAAACTTTACTGTTTACAAGGATTGAAGCCACAGAACTGCTTCTCGTAACCAGAGGTAAGGTGCCCAAGTAGAGAAATGTCAGATGCCTTGACTGTAAAATGTACTTCTTCTTGGTCAGTTCATTATGTGATGGGAATTGTAGACAGTTACATATCAGTGACTTTGCCAAATTTTTAATTTCTCAATTTTCTGGGTGGAGCTATTATTTAAATTTTATAACGATTTGATTATTATAGCACTAACTTTTGGGTACAATCTCTTTTCTGTCTTTTAACCAGTGTGAAATACGATGGCAGACGTGTTGTAAGTGGAGCTTATGACTTCCTGGTTAAAGTTTGGGACCCTGACACAGAGCAGTGTATACACACTTTACAAGGCCATACCAACAGGGTGTACTCCTTGCAGTTTGATGGTGTTTACATTGTGAGTGGTTCACTGGATACTTCAATACGTGTCTGGCATGTTGAGACTGGGCAATGCATGCACACCCTAATTGGACATCAGTCACTCACTAGTGGCATGGAACTGAAAAACAACACATTGGTTTCTGGTAATGCAGATTCTACTGTCAAAATCTGGGACATCACTTCTGGTCAGTGTCTTCAGACTCTAGCTGGCCCTAACAAGCACCAGAGTGCAGTGACATGTTTGCAGTTTAACAGCCGTTTTGTCATTACTAGTTCTGATGATGGTACAGTTAAAATCTGGGACTTACGCACCGGGGAATTCATTCGAGATCTTGTGAAGTTGGACAGTGGTGGAAGTGGTGGTGTGGTGTGGAGAGTAAAATGTGATGAAAAGAAGTTGGTCTGTGCTGTTGGTAGTAGGAATGGAACTGAAGAAACAAAGCTGTTAGTCCTGGACTTTGATGTTCATGAGTAACACGTGCTGTTGTTTGTTCGATAAGCATTTTATTCCTTTACCTTTTGCCTCCTAGAGTACAGCATTTTTTCTTGACTTTCATGTTGATTATGATAATTTTAGTTTACTTCATTGCAGCCACCATCATTGATTTTTGTCTTCATGAATTGGCCATGAATATTATAATAATTATTCTGCCTGGTTAGTTTGGCCAAAGCATTATATTTTGACCCATTGACACCTGAGAAAAATCACCTGGCATGAGACAGTAAAATTCTTGTAAGTCTCACTCCTAGGAGTCAATGGGTTTATGGGCTGGTTGTATTCTTAATTTACATAATGAACTCATAAAAATCCAAATCAATTTAAAAAAAAAAAAGGTGTTGAGTGTTTGTCTCCATTTCAACACAACACACCTTGCTTGTTGTCAGCTTAGACGGATTCTTTGTTTGAAAAAAGAAACAAAAAAAACAAAACAAAACAAAGGCTAGGAAGCATTTGAGATAGCCAGAGTGTACTTGCTAGTTTCCAGTTTTCATGTATACCAGTATATTCTTAACCTGTTGACCAATGCTGGGTCTCCATACATGTAATAAACCCTATAATCATTCTGAGTTTACAAGACACACATACAGAATACAAACAACCCTGAGTCTTGGCATGTTATTTAGCTATCTTGTTATCTTCACCAGTCTCAAATTCTTGACTTAATCTACTGAATGGTGGGTGATTTTGTTTCTGTTTGGGTGCGAGTCAAGAATATCATTGGTAATTATGTTTAATACAACCACCCTCTGAAAACAGCCAAGTTTCTTGTGTTTAAGGGTTGCTTCAGCCTATTGACTCCTAGAAGTGAGACTTGATAGATTTTACTTGAATGCCAGGTGAATTTACCCATCATTGTTTGCAGCCTCTACATCCAGTCAATAACATCTTTAATTTGAATTTTTATTTGCATCTTTGTCAAACTTACACAATCCCATTGCACAGTGTTGCAAAGTGGGTCTGGTACCTAAAGGAGGTAAGGAGTAAATGAAATCTCCTTTGTCTTCCACTCGTCATGTACATGGAATTAATTTAAAAAATTATATATCACAAGTATCTAAATAGTGTAGAAGGTTATGCTGTATGCCTGTTGGCAGGGTACAACAGCTACTTACAGCTACAACCTTCTTTGTAATCACTGGGACTGGATCTATGTTTCTCTAAAGCCCTGATAAAATTTGTTCCCCAAATGCCTAGAGCTCTCCAAGGCTTAATAATTATTTCAATAGTTGGGTTTGTATACCCTATAGATCAAGGGTTTCTGGGATTGGCAGAAAGTTATTGATAAACAGCTGTGTTTGAAAAGTTGAAAAGTAAGGAAAGTGTAATTTTGTATTTGCCAACCAAGAATGCAGTAAAACACAGTAGCTGGAGATTTGAGGCCAGTACATTGTAGATGACTTGGCTCTAGGCTACATGTCAGATACTTTTTATCTTGCCAAAAATTGCAAGGCCTGCAGTACTTGAGTTTCTACATTCTTCAAATTTCTCCTTGTTACCAGGTACAGCTACATTAAAGGAGGATTTCAGGAATCAGCTTGTGCTGGTTAGAACTCGTGTTTAGACTGACTGTACCTTGGTTGAAGAAATGTTAGGATCATCTCTAACCTGTACATGTAATGATATTCAGCTCTAAAAGCCTAAAAATGTGACAAAAGTATTGCCTTTTGTTTTTGACCTTGTGTACATGCAAATAATGCTAGATAACTGACAGTGTCAAGAAAATAGCAAACCCTGCTGGTCAGGTTAAAATGGAAGATTCAATCACAGAATTCTACTAAATGTAGTCTTCTAAGGCTGTATATAGAAATAACCCACCTCAATGAGAAGTTGCCAGTTTTGAGGTTATATATCAAATATATTTTTCACAGCTACTGAATTTAGTTGAGAAAGAACAAGTCATATCAGTCCAGGCAAAGAGCCTTAATTTGTTTAATATACTATAAAATAATTATTATCTGGTATCGTGTGGGGATGGTTACACCTTTGAAGCTTATGATATAATTAGTGTCTAGGTCATGCTTATTTTGATATTACTAACACCACATTAAATAATATTATTGTAAAGCTTTTAAAATTGGAATTAAGTTATACAGTTGGGTTAACTTCAAACGTTGGAAGATAATAAAGCTTATTTTTGTACCACATAGCCACGAGTGCATGTAGTTGATGCTAGTAATGTAAATTTGCCAACAAGCCATAGGCATCTTTGGCCACCCAACAAAACACTGCACAAAAAGTGTTATGGAAGGTAATGTTCCACTGCTGGAATGTGTATGAGGTAAAAGGGAGGAGTAAATACTTTTTATTGGGCATCAACTTGGAGCAGGGTTGGCCTTCCACTAAAGTGTGCTGGGTTTGACTCTTACATTGTGAGAGTTGATGTCAGTCACAGAGGCCGAGGGGGTCGTGGAGTTTGCTTGTGTATGCGTAAGATTACTTTGTGTCGTAGAGACACTTTGCAGAGAAGGTAGCCCAAGAAGAATTTAAACTTGGTATCTCCTCATTCATGGGGAATGGCAGTGACCACTAAACTTCTGAAGACCATGTGACAGATCAATGGGGAAATATGTATTAAAGAATTTGGTGTGTGTGACTGGAAACAATTTTTTGTTTTTTTTGCGCGCAATGCAATATCCGGTAATTGTACGACTCAGTAACACATCTTAGCGGGGTAATCACATAATTTTATAATTCTCCCAGCATTGTTAGGAAAAAGTGTCCATAATATTTTTAAATACCATCATAGAACTTTAAAAGCATTGAGTTTTAATGGGCACACAATTTTTCAGCGAGTGATTAATTAACCCATTGACTCCCAGGGGTTTGAGTAAAAAATTGTCTGGTGTTAGACAGAATAAAATATTAAGGGTGCTTTCCTTTTCAAATTGTCAGAACTGACAGGACAGACCCAATAATTTGCAAAAGAAAATGCAACAATTTGAAGGAACACTTGCATGATAATCCCTCACATTCTTCTCGGGGAGTATATATCATCCTCGACGTGTGTTAATTTGGATGCGTTGCAGAGTTAGTCCTTCGAAATGCCTGGTCTGGCCGGTCAGTTCTGTCAAATGGAAAGCGCCCTACATTGTAAGTATGGCCAGTTCAGGCCGGCGTGGGAGTCCAAGGGTTAAATGTGAACAACTATTCTATGATTGCACTTAATTAACCCTATCATTTGGGTCACAGAATGTTGACTCTGGATGGGACTACGGAATTTAAAATGGATTGACCAATATATTGTAACATTAAAAAAAGACAGTGGCTATTTGTACAGTATCCATACACCGACCTATATTTGCTATTCATACGGGAGTCTTAGAATGATTATGAGCGACATGGCTACGCAGTTATTGAAAGGTGACTGTTTTAAAATGGGTGCTTAGAAGTAAATACTGTTTATCAGTGCTATTTGAAATGGGTGCTGAGACTTAAATGCGAGAAGCACAAGGCAGGTCAGATGGCCGATACATGGAACGAAGGAGGTATTTCATGAAATTAAACCGGTATCAATGCTGTTGTTTGATAGCTAAACTGTACATAAAAGAATTACTGTAAAGACTAGGTAAGACTTTCCGAGTGTTACTGAACCTGTAATAATCATTCTAAGAAGACTCCTGTGTTAATACCAAAATAATATAGTTTGGTGTACAGGGCCCATACAAATAGCCACCACTTTGTCAGAAAAAAAAAAAAGAACAATGGAATACTGTGAACTCTTAGGAAATTGGCTAAACATTCTTCAAACAAAGTGTAGGCTACCCATATCCTCTTATTTAACATTAAATGACAATTTATTGAATCAATTTGACTTAATTTAAAGTAAGTCGCATTTTGCATTATTACTATTATTATTATTGTAATCATGTTTAGTTCACAGTGTTGGTGTAATGTATCAGTACTGCTGCATGTCCATTAAACCTCCATGACCTTAGATCAACAGCACTTTCTGTAAGATATTATTATTGGTATTTTGTGGTCAAATTATGAACAGGCTTTTATGCTAGAGGGATCTCTGTGTGAAGTGGCCTGTCTGCCATTACTGCATACTCTTTGCCAGGCCAGGGTACATGTGGCTTTTAAATGTCAATAATTTATGTCAGTATACAAATGGAAATATCCTGCAACGAGAGTTTGGGTATTCTTTGAACTTCTTTTTGTACCATTCATGAGAAACTGTGGCACCAATGGAAAGATTCTGAATCGTAAAGAGCAAAAGCAAGCCAAAATAGATATTGCATCCCTTTTGAAATACAAACAATGACACATAAATCATTATTTCTGCCAGGTAGTGTGGACTGGAAACAAACTTGAACCAGTCACCCTGTGGGATTCTGTACACTTTGGTTGTTTGTCCACCTGGTGATTGTCGTAACTTTGCTAGGATGTTGTGACAGTTCCACTGATGCCAACTAGCCCATACAAACATGATTACTGCAAGGTACTGGTACCACCTCAAAGTGGTAAAGGGAGAATAACATGTGTGACACCAATCTGGAACAAAGTAAAGAAAAACAAAACTGTAGTTTGTTCTTGTAAGCCTTTACTGTACACAACTCGGTAACAATAGGCTGATATCATTGGTTCTCTGACCCACCGTTTCATCAGACATGTAACCTAATTCTTCCTGGTTATTTGTTTAATATTTAAAAAACATGACGTTAGAGCTTGTTCCCCATTTCAAATTAATTCTTGACATCCCTCAAATGAAAGGAGTGCATAAAACATAGTGTTGATGTTCAATAAAATAGCAATCAAAATCCAGAGAGCAATTATTAGTATACATGTACTTCACAGTTTCATTGTCCACATGCATAAGGCCTATAATGAAAGCAGCCAATGGCACCCTTGATAACTGTATTGCAAAGAAACGTGATCTTTCATACTCATTTAGAGCATGTGACATTTTATGAAGGAATCTGTCACATACCGGGGTATAGGGTGCTTTCGATTGGGAAATCCGGATTTAGATCTTAAAATCTGGATCTTCGGATTTCCAATCGAACACAAAATCTGACCACGGATTTTGTCGCAGATTTACTAATTGGAAATCCATGTCACGTAAGGATTTCAATTAACAAAATCCGTCATGAAATCTGTTTTCGGATTTTGTGTTCGATTGGAAATCCGAAGATCCAGACTTTAAGATCTAAATCCTATTTTCCCAATTGAACGCACCCATAGAGACTTTTTGCTGGAACATGCTGGCTTCCAAATACATGTATACTGACCTCGTTAATACAAGTCACTATAGCCTTGCCAAAAAGACCAAAACTCCAGAGCTGTTCAATGTATTATCAGCATCAACCGCTAGTTTTGAAGCTCAAGGTTTTGTATAAATTTGAATTTGCTTCAATGTCCCATTGATAGCATTTCGATACATTTTAAAATAAATTGTATTTACCTTAATAGTATTTTAACCCATTGGCATCCAAACCGGCCGAAACCAGCCAGACTTAGTATTTTACTATGTCTAACACCAGACGATTTTACTCGTCAATGGGGAACCCCTGGGAGTCAATGGGTTAATAACTCACTGAAAAACTATGTCCCCATTAATATGCAGCTGACACTTATTGTAAAACCCTACCAGCTTTCAGCTTTCAGCTTTCATACATATTGTGCAGAAATAAAGGCTACCTACCCTACCTACCTACATACCGGTACATACAGAGGATGTCACCAACTCAACTCTGCCTCTTTGAAGAAAATAGGCTAGCCATCTTACAAAACAACAAGGTTAATAATATTGTAATATTAAGCTGCGCCTGTGTTAAGTTATGAAGCATTCAAGAGGCAAGGAAGCCTCCAAAGCTCCCATTCCTTTTGCAATATTAAAATAATAATCTTAATTGCTTTACCTTCATCCCTTTTGGAACACTGCAGGAGTGGTGCAGCTAGTGAAGTTGCATCCAAAATGTAGTAGATTACACCCAGTAGATAGTGGGCAACATTCATGTTGCCTGTGAATACACTGACAAAAAGTGATTCAAACAATCTGCGGCAAGTTTGCACCAGTAGGAGAACAAGGGATAAGAGAACAGTAAAGCAATCTGTGGAAGGAGTGAAGTGCAAACCAAGTATTTCTGATAAATCTTGTGGGATTGATGTGCTTCCAAAGAAGCAGTGCAATACCAGTATCACCAAAAATGCACATGACATGGAACTTCCAATGACATAAAAATGGATGAACAACCTGAGATGAGAATTAAAATTCAATATTATAACCCTTTAATAATACAATAATTTATTCATGTACGACCCACCATGTGGGACAACATCCCTTTTAGTATCCCTTTACAGTAATCTAGTTGCACAAAAAAGTAACCCACACTTAATTCAGGGATTCAGCATTAATGTGGGTTGAGTTTGTTGGTTTCCATTCTG
>NC_090870.1:41009496-41021996 GCF_036669935.1 Montipora foliosa | reverse complement strand
GAGATGTGGTAACATTATCTACAAAAAAAAATTTAACAACATCAGGAAACCCAGCTTCAAGGAGGCAACCAATTGAGATTTTGTGGTGGAGGTGAATTCAGGACAACTGAGTAGGCTTAGCTACAAAAATCCAGATTTTTTTAGAAGAGATTGGAGATTTTTGGATGAATTAGCAAGTTCCAAGGTTTATAGAACTTTTAGAGCCAAAAAATATGTAAAATGTGATAAAAATAAATTTTACAGATTGGAATTAGAAAACTGAGAAGTTTCATGGCTTCATGCACCATGGTTTTACCATTCAGTTATGTATCCCACAATTTTGTTGCAGTTAGCTATATAGAGGCATTGCTAATCATAGTGAACTTATGTTATCCACAATAGCTATTGTATAGGCAGCTTGTTTTAACGTAAAAGGATATTTAAACATTGATATTATGCATTACAATTTTGGAATTTTTCGGTAAAATTTTGAGATTTTTAGAACTTTTTTTGAAAGATTATCTGGATAGATTTTTGGGCGATTTTTCTGGATTATCGCAGCCAAGCTTACACTGAAGGCAAAGCCAACTGGTGGCCAGAGTGGAAATTGAACCCAGAGTATTCACATTTGAATCCACTGTCCTAACCACTGGTTCATGCTGCCTCCTTTCCATGATATTTTGACAGAGAGAAATCAGTGAAGTGACTTGTTCATTCTGTTGACACCACTGAAATCCCTTTTTTGTGTTTCAGACAAGTCGAAGCTTACAAGACTACCAGGCACAAGCTAAGATGCTGTTCAGGAAACTCACAGACCACTCACCAGCAAGGAGCAGCATTGAAACAGGATCCATGATGTTTCAGTCAGTACAAGAATATGTAACTTTGTCTCCAAGATTATATGTGCACTGTTTATTGGCCAATGTAGTGGCCTGAGTTCACGTTCATGTGCCTCTCAGACTGTTTCTCTAATGCTGATAATCATGCAAAGCAGGAAAAATTATGGACAGTAACTTACAATCATGTATTACGTCCCTTGAACTTGATAGTCATGGCAGTGCATTATTCCTCAGTAATTACGAAATAATTAATTTTTTAGTCAACTTTAAATTAGATAAGTTGTTATGTCCAAAGCATTTTGCTTATATTGTAAGTTGCTTTGGAAAACACGATACTTCATTGACTTCATTCTACAACAGACGGAAATGCCACAAAATGTTTTGTAATGCAAACTAAAACTCTTTCAAAAAAATGGAATAGCAGTTTGATCTCATCTTTGAGATGACCCATTCATCTAACAAACCAGGGCCTGAAAAAAATACATGTAAATCTCAGTTTTGTTAACTCGTTGTTAAAAGAAATGTTGTTGTATGGGTTTTTTAGTGTTACAGTATACCGGTAACTTTGGAAAAGAAAGTGTCTTGGGGTAAAAAATAGAAATTGGTCTCATTTCTATCAAACCACAATGGTTCTTTGTCTTCTTTCAACAGTTACATTATTGAAAATGGTGTATGCTACTTAACACTTACAGAAAAGTCCTTCTCCAAGAGAGCAGCTTTTAGTTTTTTGGAGGAGTTGTCATCAGAGTTTTACAGAGAATTTGGATCACGAATTGCAACAGCAACGAGACCATACTCTTTTATTGAATTTGGTGAGCATCTACATCCTTCACAAGAACATTCCAACTGGAATTTTGGCTAGGGGTGGCCATTCGTCACTTTTTGACTGGCTTTCAGTCAGTCATAAAATAATTACAGGGTTTGTGCTGGATATTGTCTATAAAATTCTAGGAGTATTCAAGGAGTCTTATGTAAGAAGATTTCTATGCCATACATTGTGTTTCAGTGTTCTTTTGTTTGCTGAAAAAGCGTACCTTGATATTCCTTACCACATCCTGCAAGTTATGTGGATGCACAGGCATTATGGGTTAAGTCACTCTCAGGGGTCAATGGGTTTATGTAAGTTTAATTAAAATTGTATTTTAAAGCACAATTATTGTGTGATTCCATTGATGCCTAAGAAGACTGTGATACAGTCAAATACTTTGATCATTAGACACTGAGGTTAAATCCAATGCTGGTAAAAGTAATGAAATATCATTTCTCTTTTGTTGGAATGGACTTGTTACAGATACATACATTCAGAAGGCAAGAAAGAATTACCAGGATTCAAGAGCAAGAAGAAACTTGAACAGATTAAATGATGAACTCCATGATGTTCAACGAATAATGGTTCAAAACATTGATGATGTTCTTCAAAGAGGAGAGCAAATTTCAGGTAATTCTGTTCCTTGTAACCTCTTGCATTCATCACAATTAAAACTGCTCAGAAAATGTTCTTACAGTACTCCCTAAAATTCTTTAGCAGTGCATAAGGCATCCATTTGCATGTCTCAAATTAGGCTCTGAAGTAGCAGTCACAATGCTTATTACTTATGAACTCACTTGTTTCAATTCCCCCCTCCTAGCAGATAGTAACTTACTAAACAGCAAATGTGTTCTCTTTTTATCTTTATCTAGTGTTAGATGACAAGGCAGGAAATTTAAGGTTTCAGTCTGAAAAATACAAGAAAGATGCAACATACTTGAATCTACGCTCTGCCTATGCCAAGTACGCAGCAATAGGAACAATATTTTTGGTGCTTGTAATATATATCCGTTTTTGGTGGTTTTGAGGAACTGCAAAGGTTTCTGAAGCAGAGAGCTTTATTTAGCTCAAACATTGTTTGAATTATAATAAATGTCTTAATTGATTCCATCAATGAAACATAATTTATAGCTATAAAACAGTCCTGTTAATGAGAAAACGTGAAGAGAACCGAATGCAAAAATGGCCGCCAACAAAATAATTCTTCTTTTGTCTTTGTGTTAATTAGTCTAACCAGCCTCGTTTTACAGCCAAGATTCAATTTACACGTGTTAACGAGGCTAGTCAGGCTAATTAACACAAAGACAAAAGAATTTGTTGGTCTCCATTTTTACATTCGGTCAATTTATTAGATTTTTTCGTTAATGTCATCATTGTTTATGAATTGCCTGCATGGTAATAGTTTTTTATTTGTATTTAAAGTACGCTAAATTATTTTGATAGGGGACGACCAATTCCCTAATTCCTACTATTGAAATGAAAGTGCTGTAGCTGGACTGTCTTGTCTTAAATAACTGAACTTATTGCAATAAGATCAATTAAGCCATTAAAAAAAATACATACTGGTAATTTAGTTGGCAGCAGATATCAACTGAGCATTCTTAGAGAAGTAATGAATCATTTAACATATAGGTTCTACTTTTAAATGTTGCATCTTACATTGTGCCGAATCTAATGCAAATGAAAAAAATCTCTTGTTTTCGCTCATTTGTATTAGATTCGGCACAAGTAAAATGCGACGTTTAAAACAGGCCTTAGACTTCAACTACTTTTGATTTTTATTTAAACTTTTTTTGATGGCAATGAATGTATTTGTGGAGACTTGAAAATGCCATGCATATCTTTTTTTATCAAGCAGCTTTTTGGCTGAAACATTTTCAGGGCTTTTAAGAAATGAGCATGGCATTCATATAAGTTTATATGTGTTGGATGTTAATACAGACTATACATGTATATCAAATGCATCAGGTCTCGGGACGAGATTTGTCAGCTTCAAGGTACTTGTTTTATTTTTACTTAGTTTCTTTTTTCGAGGAAGAAGCACTCATCTGACCAATCAGATACCGTACATGTTGGAAGGTGCATATTATGTTATTTCACTATCTTAATAATACAAATTGTTTACCTCATTGTGCCCACTGCATTGGATTTAATTGGCAAAGAACCTACTGTTAATTTTGGTAATCACATTTCTTCCAACCGATAAGTGAATAATCTGTCAGCATGTGATTCACTATTCTGAAGGTTACATGCTAGGCCAGGGGTGCCAAAATTGATTTCAAATCACGCTTACCGGTAGTCCATTTTTCCATATTTGAAAAGTACTTTTGTTGTGTAAGTTCTCGAAAACAAACAATAACACAATAACACAATAGTATTATTGAATGTGGCTCATGTAATATCCTGAATAATAACTATTAAGGTGACTTGCTTTGATCTTGAATTAGTCAGTATATAACAAAAATCTCATGCAATAATTATTTATTACAAAAAGTTCCTGTTATGAACTTGAGACACTAAATTTTATTATAAAGTTTTGAATCTTTGATTCCAGTGTAAATAAATGAGCCAGATAGAATTTATAAATGACAATAAAATAGACATCATCAGTTATTTGTTTATGAAATGCCTTTATTGTTGCTTTATTTCAAATCCTTGCCTTCAAAGCCTCAATGGTAATTTCAAGAAACGTATCATAAATTTGAATTTCAGGAATGTTAACAATTCGGTAACTTTCAAATACCATCAAAGTGGGAGTGTTAGGTGGGTGCTTTTACCATGTATTTTGACAACACACATCCAATAGAATAGTTACAATTAACACAATCAGAAGTTTAACCAAACACCAACACAAAAAAGTCCTTAACTCCCTGTCTTGTTCTCATTACTTCATTAACTTTTTCCCTTTTAACATCTTTAATCTTGTTTGTCTTTGCTTCTTTCGAGTCTCCACATCTTTCCATGTACCCATGATGAATTTGCTATGGAGAGGAATCAAAAAGAATTTCATTTTATTTTTTCAATGCGTGAGCAGGTGGAATTTTGCAAATCCTGCAATCTAATTGGCTCTGGGACCCGGAGGAATTTTCCTATCTTGCCTGCCAACCCAGGTGGAATCCTTAAGCCCTGGTTGCGTGATGAGGAAGCCTTTTGAAGCCCTTTAAATGTGCAATGCCGTAGGCTGAAGGTTAGTTCGTGACCTCAAATCAAGGATAGACCCATGCCTCTCACAGTTCAGTTGTTTTGCAAATTGACAGCAAAATACTACCATTTACATCCATCCTTGAAGCATGACGGATTTTGCGCGAAGTTTTACTTTTGAAACGTTAACGGTTTGTCCAGTTGTGTATCACTTTTGACCAATGAAATGTTGGCAGTTATGTTGTGAAATTGCCAACATTTTTGACAGCATACCAGCATGTTTTGTTCACGTACTCTCAAAGTTTTCAGGGTTTTTGTGAGAGCGTTCGGATTTTGCATGACCACCCTAATAATGTCTCTGCTTGTTTTGCAATGGAGATCTTCTAGTTTTACTTTGGTTTCATATATTTTTTTCTTGTAGTTGCTGAATCACATATCTCTTCTTGGTAAAGTGTACCAAATTCCACATTTCCTGCCTTTGGAAACTCATGGGAGATAGATGTTTATTACCTTTTCTAGATTCCTAGCCGCTGCAATATCTCCGCTCTCACGGAAAACCTGAAAACTTGAAGAACGTGTGAACAAAACATGCTGGTATGCTGTCAAAAACAAGGTCAATTTCACAACATAACCACCAATGTGTCATTGGTCAAAAGCGACACATGACCAGACACTGTTAACGTTTGAAAAGTAAAAATTTGTGCAAAATTCATCATGCTTCAAGGATGGACAAGGGGGTTGGTGTAAAAATGTTGAGTTTAGATTCACTTCATTACCTAATTTTAGCCCATTTCAATAAGCAAAATAAAGGTAGTTTATTTTGTAATACTTCAGTAAAAAACAATTATAGTAACTTCTTACTTTAATGCAGACAGTTCACTGATCAGTCCCTTAATCATTCCATTATCAGATGGCACCTCCAAACTGTGCTGATCCTCTTTTGTTGTGGTGTCTGCTACAATGTCATTCATCTTTCTTAAAAAGCTATAGATTCAGCAGGAGTAAGAAGAAGTACGTATGCCATGTATGGTAAACAGTTTTGGCAAGTTTGGTGTACCAAAGGATGGATATGATGGACAGAACGAATTTTAACATGTAATTCAATAAGGAGTGTTCGATCACTTTCAGATATTTAATAGGCCTTTTGCAACAAACGATCACATGGTACAAAATCTGCCATGCTGAAGGGCAAGCTCATTATTATTTCCCCACTGGGACATTAAAACAAAGGCAAGTCAAGCTTGAGTGGTTCAGGTCTCTTTGTTTTAATGTCCCAGTGGGGGAATAATAATGAGCTTGTCCTCCAGCATGGTGGATTTTGTACCATGTGATAGTTTTTTGCAAAAGGCCTATTAAACTGGCAAGCAAGGCATTAGCAAGGTTTGTAGTGTTTGTTTCTTGTACTCCTCAATTTTTTCTGCCTCATTTGTTGCAATTTTTGTTTTTCCTTGTGTTGGAAACAAGTTATGTTAAAAAAACCACAGCCACTGAAATGAACTGATTGAACAAAATAGTCTTTCAGGCTTGAAGAATTTTTGGGACTTGTATTAAGTGGCCGTCTAGTGCCTTATTGAAACAATTGGAACCAGAAAGCTATCTGGATCTGGCATATGAACCCTTCTAGGATTTATACTTGATGCTAGTCAACACAGAGTACAAGCCATTGTTGCAAGATCACTACTGTTTGCTAATGTACATGACTTTTTGTATGGAAGTGTACCATTCATTTTTTCCCCCTTCCAGTTGCTGCTGCCAAACACACAATTGGGGGATTAAGCAAGGACAATGACGACAGCTATGAGGATGCCACAAAACAATAGGTTTAATTAGCAAAAACAATAGCTCTGCAACTGTGCGTTTTACATTTTGATACATTTCTTTGTTGTTCTCGCCTTGACAACGACGTGAAATGATAAAAGTTGAGGTCATATGTATGACGCAAGCACCTGACAACGAATTTACTAATTTCTCTCTAAATATCCACACCGTTCTCACCAATCTTATTCTTGGAATGTGGACTCACACTTTACTAATTGCAAAATTATTACAGTAATGGCAAGTAATGTTTTTAGACGATGTTCTCGTGGCCATCATCGTCGTCGTCATCCTTGCTTCAGGTCCCTAATATCACAGTAAACCAGCCAATGGAATATTTCTCAAACCTGATACTTTCCCAATTACTACGAGGAAAGTCATTAATAAAATTAAAATAAGGTTAACATACTTACTGAGTTTCCAGAATCTGATGTGGTGGTTGGTCAGCTGAAGAATCAAGACGAATTAACTGAGAGTCTGTACAGTCCATCAAACAGTCAAGTTCCGAGATACCTGCATCACTGCCACATGACGCAAGTCCTTGCACCAGCTCAATTGATGAAGGAACTGAATGTTTCACTGCACACCATTCCTTTTTCAAATCTGATGCACTGTTTAGTGCCATTTTTCTGCTAGTAAAGGAACTTTCTGGTACATGTATGGCCTGCTGATCATTGCATCTTTTATCATTTATGTTGTCATTGGAAGAATCCTGAGCCAAGCAAATTGTTGATTTCAGCTCCTTTCCATCAGATTGTCTACTCTGAGACATAAAGACCTTCAATATTAATCTCCTTTATAAGATAAAGTTTCCACCCATAGCAAACATTTTGCCATGCACTTTTTTCTCAACATTTTGCTTGTTTGACAGGGCAGGAAATGTTGGCAGAATATATAAATATCTTACTCATAACTGAGTTAGTGAGAAGCACAGATCATTTTCTTTTTTGAAAACAAGAATGCAATGCAGTTGGTGTTGTTTCATGAGGAAATGACACATACCTCTGGCTAACTATCTCTTATATGGTCCTGGAAAAAATACCTAGCTTTTTCTGTTAACTTGATGCATTGTATACATGTACACTGTATCTTGTACATCGCACAAAAAGTACTTAAATGGCACTTGGTTAGGCTGTCAATCATTGGAGAGACGTACTTTATTTTAGATGTTAAAAGACATTAGAGGTTGGATGCACTCAAGTGAGCCAGTTAGCACGGATATTTAACATACGAGGTTGTTCAACCAGTGTTGTAAAATCTGAGCTCCACTTGCTCTTACTAGTATCATTACCCAGATTAAAAGGACAAAACTCTGCTACAGTCTTTCTAATGAAAGAAGATATAGCCACAATCCGTACGCACTTTAATGAAAGTACCGGTACTTACTGAAGATACAGTGTTGGCCTCATTACTTGGGACCATTTGGTCAAGATCTTGATGTCTGTACAAATGGGATGAGTCATTCCGATTATCTCCAATATTACAACCAGGCACTTCTGACCAGACATCTTTGACCTTTTCCTTTCTCTTCTTTTGAGTTTGTTCTGCAGTAAGGTTTGCAATCTCACTACTCTGTTTTTCCGAATGTATTTTGTCACAAAGGCCTTGTTGTTTATTCAGGTGGCACAATCCAACCACACTAACAAATCCAGTGCCATGTTTTGACGGAAGTGTATCCATCTTTTTTTCACTAACAGGTTCAGTATTTTGTAAAATCACTTCAGTGGTCTTTGCTAAGGAGTCATTATTTTCCTGTTGACAGTTTTTCTGTGATGGATCTTGATTAGCAGAAAAACTTGGAGACCCCAGTTCAAGATCTACTTCAACTGACAAGCCTGTTGCTGTGCTTATTGCATGGATCCTTTCAATATCTGGACTTGCAACAGCTGATTTTTCTGCTTCAGGGTTTTGGCTTTCATTTCTTTCATAATCATATTTTAAATCAAAGGGCTCATTGACCTTGACATTTTGAATTCTTTGATCTTTGTCAACTTCATGTTGACTATATCTTTCAGCCCCATAAAGACTTTGTAGTGTCCCCCCAGAATGGTCGAAATCTTTTCTATGTTTTTCTGAACAACTTTTTGGTTTAAAATTGTCTAGTGACCTCTGACTTGCAGAGGGACTACTTTGATTGGATCTTCCTTTAGCAAATGCAGAACCATTATCAGCAGTATATTCTTTCATGCCCTCCATGACCACATCTTCAGTTGCAGCTTTCTCAAGGAAAGAGACAGTTCCCATGGCAGAATATATACCACAGTCCAATGACGTTTTAGTAACAGCTATAGCTTCCTTTTCACATTTATTGATGTCAGTATCAAGGGAGTACAATCCGGAATTCTGTAGTTCTGGATGTGTATTACCGCTCTCTGAAGATTGAACTTGAAAAGTAATTAATCAATCAAAAATAAAATAATGTGACAGTTATAACTTTATAATTGCAGTTTATAATATTACATTCCTGCTGTTAGAATTACAAAATTAAAATTTCATCATCTCTGACATCACACTCTATTAATTTGACAGTTTTGCTTGTAACACCAGAGGAGATGTAGACATGACTAGAAAGAGCAAATCACAATAATATCAACGGCTTTCTTCCTGCACTGGCAGTGAGTAGTGTTTGCCCCCGCAGTAGTCTGTGCATAAAGTGATGTAGTATATAGTTTGTATACCAGACAAATTCTCGATTAGCCAGAACTACATGTAGGCGTGCATGGAATAAATGGGTAATGACGACATTTTCTAACCAAATGCCCGCAAGTAAGTCTTTGGTGCCGATGACGCGTTGAGCAGAAAAAGGCAGAGAGCCGTACATGGGAAAGTAATGTTACAATCAAGGGGGTATCTGTAATTCTGAAATCTTCATTTAGGGAGTCCATTATTATTTCTGAAAGTATCTTGCCATTTGTCACAGAGCGTCACATGTTACATGCCATACAATGGAGCATTGGAGCAGCTACTCAGAAAGTAAGAAAAAGCTTTTGTCAGCCTTTGTCTCAAGTCTGTTTTCTGACAAAGGGGTAGTAAAATGACTAAATTATCTCCTCATGACAAGGAAAATCCTTTGGTTTGATTAAGAGTTGCGAATGGACAATATTTATTTCATTTTTGGAAGCAATTTGTCAATGTTATTGATGAACATTGTGCAAGCACATGCAAAGTTTTTCGGAAAACCATAATTTGTCAGACTCAACTCACTGTTGAGGGACGGCGGGTCTAAAACACAGGTCACTCGTTGCAGGTCATTGTTTTTCCTTTTTGAAAGTAACCCCAAACCCTAAATTTGGGTAACCATATTCCTGATAATTAGCCAAATTGAGGGTTAGGGTTACTTTCAAAAAGGAAAAACAATAACCTGCAACAAGTGACCTGTGTTTTACACCCGCCGGTTGAGGGATTAAAGTAGAAGATCACTCCAAAATGACGATCCTTTTTATCAATTAATAAAAAGTTCATGAGGAGAACAGCTTTTAACCAAAATTTCAATCTTTCTATTAATCAATAAAAAAGGATTGTCACTTTGGAGTGAACTTCTCCTTTAAAAGACTCAGTCCACAACCAGCAAGTGTTGTTAGTAAATGATTGAAGATTTTTTCTGGAATAATCCATTTCCAATAACACCAAACTATGCAACACTCAAGGTTTTCCAAACCCAGTACTCATTTGTTCTCTTCTTGCTTCAACATCAATAATTGCCTTATGCTAAAGCTGCTGTGTCTGTAAATGGCCATTTCCCTACCTAGGCCCTGGACACATTGAATTCTGTGTACAACTATACTTGACAGTGGGGGGCAGCTGTAGTGTCAACTATTACTAATATAAGGTCTTGTTCACAACATGTACAGTCTCCACTTTGCACACCAATGAAGAAGCACAAAACTGGAAATATTTATCAATTTACTTCAACAACAAGATTTGGTAAAGGAATACACACAATATTCTTAGGGTCAATGTGTAAATCAGGCATGTCCACAGATCTCGAAAAAAACAAGTGAGGGTTTACTTTAAGTAGTCTATCCACATACTCTTAGCCTGTTAAAGTACCTGCTTTGTTCTGGCTGCAATGGACCATTTGGCAAGCAGCATCAAGAACATCATTCAAGAGCTGTTCAACAGTATTTGCATTATGGTCTGAACTACTGGTAGTCACAGGTGAAGCAATTACATGAACACCATCTTCTGCATCACATTCTGTTCCACTTTCCTCTGTTGTCTGAATGACACTGTACTGGGGAGAAATTGCAAGATCTTTTTGGCTGCTAAGGATCTTTTCAGTTCCGACAACATCTATTTCCTGCATTTCTTTCTTACTGTCCTCTTTATTGACCTTTTCAAAAAATAGGTAAATTTAAAAACATATAGCAAACTTGTGAGCATGACAATGAGTCCATCAAGGTGACTGAACTGATGCATACATGTAGTTCTGTTGCCTTGAAACATAGTTAATAGAGGGGAATGGTTATGAAACCCGACAACTTTCTTTGTTGTAGGTTTTTGTTCTCTTTTCTGGCCTTGACCGTGCACAAAACACAATAGTTGTTTACTCCGTACTGAGGAGCTAACCAATAGAAACGTGTTGATTACGTAATTCATGCATAGTGTATGAGCGCAAAACAAAAGATTGTGCACGGTCGTGGACTTTCCAACCTAAATCTTGGCATCTTTGTTTGGTCCTTTGATGTTTGCCGAGCTTCCTAACCATTCCCCTCTATTAATTTAATTAATTAACTATGCTTGAAACAAAGACACCCTTTCCCTGTTCCTTCATCTAGATTCTCCACATACACACCATGCTTGCAGGGGCAGGGGTGGCACAGTGGTGAGAGCACTAGTCTCTCACCAGTGTGACCTGGGTTTGACTTCCAGACTTGGAATCACATGCGGGTTGAGTTTGTTGGTTCTCTACTCTGCTCTGAGAGGTTTTTCTCCTGGTACTTGGGTTTGCTTCTCACTTAAAAAACCCAGGCTACAATTTGATATGATTGGAGTTGATTTGTACATAGTCCCCAATTCAGTTAGTGCCCCCACGCCAAATACAGTTGACACTTACATGAAGCTCATAATCAAAAATTACAATTTCTTCGATTGTGAGGACTTTGTGTCGTCCAATTCGGTCTTTAATCGTACTTTTGATAAACAAATCGCACTCCTGCTGCACGGTCCTCGGATTTTCTCATCACTAGTATGATTACAGACCGAATTGGACTCCACTCAGTCCTATTACCATAACTTATTATTATTGTTGTTGTTGTTATTATTATTATTATTATCATTATCATTATTATTATTATTATTATTATTATTATTATTATTATTATCATTATCATTATTATCATTATCATTATCATTATTATTATTATTATTATTATTATTATTAGAACTGTAGGTAAGCTCATATCATGGGGCTTTAGAAACCCAAGAAACACTACCATTCGAATGCAAGAAAACCGTAAGAGTTGTGCCTACAGTATTAAGCTAATCATGAAGGAATCCTGTCAATTCTTGATGCTTTTAAACTAAGCTTACGTACCTTGCTTTGTTTATCGTTGTCATCAGTTAAGGTTTCTCTCGCTTGGGGGCCATCCTGTTGAACCTGTCTCCGAGGGCGTTTAGGACCCGTAACTGGAGAGGGAGGCGTTCCAATTCTCTTTGATGATCTTTTGACCTTTCGAGAAAATGGCGGCACGTACTTGTTTGCTTCAGAGTCCTTCTTGAAGTCCTTGGCATCGATATCAACGTTTGAGCTTTCCCCTATTTCCACATTCATCCCTTCATTGTTGGAAGACTGTTTATCACTCTTTCCTAGCTCGCTATCTAACTCAGTTGTCTTTTTTTCAACATTGGTGCTTGCTTCCTTTCCGGTTTTTACCGGTTCTTTCCTTGTATTGTTCTTTACAACGCTTTTTCCTCGT
>NC_090870.1:40974496-41001996 GCF_036669935.1 Montipora foliosa | reverse complement strand
ATGCGCAAAAGAGCTCTGGAGTCGAGATTGCGTTATACTCCAACTAGTTTACAGCGTACATCTTTGATATAGGACATCCATGTTATGGTCAATTGACACCTGTCAAACCAAGGTATTCGCTGACCAGTGTCACGGGACCATATCCTGGGCTCAAATTTTGAATTCATGGATATCAGCTGTTTTTTAAATTGACCGCTGACCAGGTATGGGGCTACGATTGGATCGCAGGCTCAAGCCAGGTAAACTTATTGTAAGAATAAATAACCCAGGAGTTCGGCTTTTGGGCTTGGCTATATTAAAGACAGCGAACCATCTCGACACATTTGATGCAAATTTTCTTTTTCATTGTGGAGAAGTGAGGGATACCTAGGTGAGTTCGGAACCGAGTTAGGAATCGTCTTAGAAATGACAGACCCGAATGAAAGTCGTTAGCGGTCGAGTTCGATGTCGGGGTTGGGTTTAAAGTTAAGTCTATAGGCTAAGTCCATTCCTAACTCGATTATTGGGTATTGTCAAAGCTTTTTATCGCTCTCTCATTGTTAGCAGTGCTATTCCTTTTGCAAAATTTAAGAAACGTTGTTTTTCTGACAAAGTGGTTTTGTTGATTTAATTTTGTAAGAAAACTGTTCTTTTTGGCGACGTTCCATTTACATTTGTGGAGGGTTGAGAATTTGCGAAAAAGACTCTCGCTCAAATAATGAAAGTAGGAGAAAAAACTCTGGCGCATAAGTACACAATGGAAAACATTCAAGTAAATACCTCTAAAATAACGCTTGATTTTGGGATTTGTATAATTGAAAACCTTGCAGCCGGTTCTGTATTTAATAACTTTTCTCCTTCTCAGAAGCTGCAGCGAAATTCCCTGACCGTGAAACCCTCTTGTCTTTTATGGCTAACAAGGAGGGAAAATTAACTCAACTTCCTTTCTTGAGGAGGCAAAGCAAACGCGGAGGATTATGCCAACTTCAGTGCAGATCTCACAGTCCTTACAGGGTATTTTTCTGTATTTAGGTTTTCTTGGTTTTCCTTTGTCTATTATATTTCTCTGTGATATCTACAACAAAATAAAACGAAACAACACAAAGAATCGTCAATTATATCAGCCCAGCTCTTAATTTCTTCAATTCCCAAAATGAGTGCGGCGCAGAATCTCTCCAGTCGACAGTCTGACAGGGTCTGACAGCTGATATACGCCGTTCTGCTTTTTGTTTCGCGTGCATTTGTGAAATTACGCGCGGGATAATATTGAACCAATCAGCTATCAAATTCTCCAACAACAATGCTCCTTAGATGAATACTGGAGACCTCTGTGCTTAATTCGCCTTCCAGCGTTTGTATTATTGTTGCACAGACGGACCTGTATCTGGGAAGAAACAGACGATAGCCATGTTTCCCTGGTAAGGCCGCAAATCTAAAACTTTTCCCAACGAAAATCGCTTGGATTCATGTTAATTCTGTGATCTATAATATAGTTTACAGGGGCTCGGCGCTGCTATCGTGTTATCCCTTCTCTTCGTCTATGATGTGTCGTCTCTGGATGGTCCGTCCCTTCAAAGTATGTAAATTATATAATTAGCTACTTAGTATTCTCTGTAAATGACTGCTAATGGTTTAACTGTTGCCAGGCGAGTTTCATGAATAGAGTAGCAGACTTGCTGTGCTACCTTCTTGCGCGTTTTAGTAATGCAATCTTGACAGAACACAGAGGTCTCTATCCTTTATCAAATTAATTTTAAAGTTGAAATATGGTGTTTGCGTTGAATCGTGCTTTTAGTGTGGTTCATTCAACAATATTTCTCTTTGGTATGACTCGAATTATTCACTTCTTTGATTGTTGGCAATATCACTTTACGTTGATTTCGATTTTTGTAAGGCGAACTGGTTAATAATGAACGTGTATGTCACAATCGCGTGATTATTTTTCTCATGCACATATTTTTGTCTTTCCTTTTAAAGTTGATAGGGAAATTTTGATGTAGTTTATTGTTTTCGGTGGTACTTCAACACATTTTACCATGTAGATGTGTAAATCGTCTTTCAGTCAAGATATTCTTCGATTTGTGGAGTTGGCAATTGGAAAATCCCTTTGTTGATAAGTAAGTCATGCTTCCTTCGGATCAGTTTTGATAATTCCTAAAAACTCAAAACTTCCTTTGGAAAGCCAGCAGAAACCATGCGTATCTTTTGTGTACTTTGCGTTGATTCCAGTTTGAAACGTTTTCGCGAGAGATTATTTGATTTTTTTCCCCAAAAACAAAGGTGTATTGTCTACAGTCTTAGAGATAATTGATCATTTTTGTTAAAAAATTAAGCAATCAACCAATTTTGTAACCGAAATTTATTTACTTTTGAGTCTGTTAACTAAATTCTCCTGTTTTGATCCAAAAAACAATAATGTCCTGCTATGAAACGCCTTGTTCAATGAAAAGCGAAACTTGATCTGGAATATAACAGTAAATCATTGTCATGACTGAGGTCAAACCGTCGCAATGCCAGACGAACGTCATTTTCATGCTCTTTCTGAAGAGTCCGCGCTTCCTTTTGAAAAAAAAATGTATTCCACTGTTTTCCACTGGGGTTCTAAAATTTTCCGAGGAGCCTGATCAGTTATAAGCGTATTTGGCTCAATGTTATCTTGTATTCCCTTTTTGACAATAAAGAAGCATTAAAACGCTGCATTACAGTCACACAACTGGGTTGTTGTCGTCTTTCGCGTGAGCGAGCAGCGCAGGCGCGGAAACACAATGGGGGATAAACGGGGCGTCCCATATTCCTCTTTGCTTTTTGCCCTTTTCGCAGTCTAGAAATTGCGCGAAAGGTTTTGTTGAAACAGTAAGAATTACAAGTTTTCAAAGGCATCTGGGCCGGCAAAGAAAAAGAGGAATTTTTACAGACAAACAGAGTCAGAAGAGAACAATTTTTTTTCAGAATAATGGCTGCATCTTGGCACCTTCTCTTCTACTGCAGCGTCTTTTGAATGCGCCTCTGCTGATGTTTTCTAGCCTTTTCATCTCTTGGGTCCCTATGGAAATGCCCCTTACGACTACTGACGGAAATGTGTACTGCTGCGATTGATTGTATAGGGTGAAACAAGGAGACCTTGGATGAAACACAGGCATATGCCGGAGCAATTTTTAATGTGAATAACGTGTAACCATATAATAAATTAACGTTAATGAAAACGTCTGTTTTAAACAGACTTGAAAGTTGTTGTTTCTGTTGTGAAGTAGCATGAAATGGATGTGTAATAGTTGTACGTCATTTTAAAGGATTGTAATAGGGTAAGGTAAAGTCATGCACCAGCCACTAGGGATCGCATGGCCACAGAACAGTTTGAAATGTTTAGTTGCAGCATCTGACGCAGAAACTACGCCCGATTTGGTATTCTTGTTAAGTCGATAAGTTGACTCTTAGTCAAAGCGTTGGGACACTTTCACTTATCCTTAATCAACCCCCTCTTCCTCGCCTTTCCTCATCCTTCAGAATGTAATTGGTATTGTGCAATTAACCGAACGCCTCACAAAGATAACATTAAATAGTTGGCGTGGGAGTTGTTTTACGTTTTAAGGGCGACAGGAATCAGTTATGATGCTTACAGTGGAGAAATGATTCTTGTTAGTAAGAAGTCTCGAAAGCCTTTGGAAAGAATTGATTTTTCCGTTAAGCTGGATACATTGGACAGAAATCAGAGTGCTTGCATTGATTTGTCCACTTTTATCAAGCTTCCTTCAAAGCATTAGTGAAACAGCAAAGATTTACTGTCACCGGCAAACTGTTTTGGTGATTCCCAACCTTGTAAGTTATGTTTGTGTTTCAAATTGTTCTCATATTTTCTGTTATATTTGTGTCCTTAACTTTATAGATACAGATGGCATCGCGGATTTGGTGCAGGAGTTTCAATGGACCTTACATGAACTCAATATCGAGACGACTGGACTGTGCGAAAGCAGACCCCTGCCCTTCTCCGAAGATCAGCGGGCTCGGGATGTTGCGTACGATCTGTCCTCAACGGACACAATGATTAACACAACTTTGGATTCACTGTTTCCTAATGGCATCCCAGATGAATTCGTTTTATTTGTCACCGTTAAAGTGCAACCTGACAACAGGGAAGACTTGTTTACGATAATCGACGCCGAGCAAAGTCTTTCTTTCAGCTTGAATCCCGTGGAGTTTGAATACAGGCGTCGAGGGAGAAATCCATTGCGTGTTGGAGTCGAGGAAAACTTAGCGGATGGGGCGTGGCACAGGGTAGCTTTTGCAGTCCAGAGGAAACACGTCGAATTGTCTGTAGACTGTGTGAAACCCAAAGTTCGTGTGAGAAAGCCAAAGGGATTCAACCCTAGCTTCAGTCAAAGCGCTATTGTTAGACTTGGTGGGCAGTTTAAGGTATGAATATTACAAACAATTCAAGCAGATAGGGGCAGGTATGGCTATTGATAAGAAAACATCAACGGTTACGGATTTATATGGTATATATAAATATGATTTTGTAAAATGGCCGTTTTTTTTTGTCTCTCTTAACACACATAACCCCTACGCATGTTGGACAGTTGTGAGAAATTGTCTTTTTCGCGAGTAGTTAAGACATGTGCTGATCATCATGCAGACAGACGCCAAATAACCTTCAAGGGGTTTTGATGAACTCGCCCAAAGTCGTTTCCCTAAAGTGCGCGAACGTCTGAAAACAGCAGGTCTTTACTTCAAACCAAAAAATAACAAGATTCCTTCATCAAGATTGTGCTTTTTATTATTAAAGCAGAAAATGAGGTCCTACGCTTATTTATTACTCCGATCTTTATACAAGTGTATTTTTTGCTATTTGAAGAACTAAACCTCCACTTCGGTGAGTCGAATCTCAAACTGAGGATCGTGGCCGGCGGATACGTAATTAATTGTACACAACTTCAGTCTGTCTAACAGCTGTCATCTGCGGAGAAAAAAACATCTTCATCCACCAATTGTTTCAGTGAAGTATTTTGAATCTCATGCGCTCTATTGACGTCAAAGATGTCAGTCAAATCAACTGCCAATATTTTGTTTCTTTGAAGGGCTCCTTACAGCAGCTGTTGATTGCTCCAGATGTGTTCAAGGTTCTCTCCTACTGCAAGGATTTCACGCCAGACTGTGATACTCCGTTGCCCTACGCACCTTTCTTGAGTGGCGCTGCTCAGCAAGGTTCTCAGCCCAGTGTACAGATCATTAATAATGTCCGATATGTAAGTGGATTTATTTTTGAGTCATGCTTCTCAAACGTACCCAAGCCTGAGTATCCGCATGGTTATGTTATTAAGACCAGGAGGCCGTTTCTCAAAAGTCCCGAAACTTTACGGGCCATTTTCGGGTGTCGCAATTCCCTTTGTAACTCAAGAACGAAAAGCATTTAATTCGTCAAACTTCACAGTTATTTTTCTTTTTGTTACCTTGAAAACATGTTAAAAGATCGGCTTTCCAAAACAAGCGGTTGGCAATTTCACGGACGGCTTCTCGGGCCCGAAAAGTTTTCGGGACTTTCGAGAAACGGGCCCCAGGTGGCCGTTTCTCGAAAGTCCCGAAACTTTTCGGGCGTATTTCGGGTGACATAAACACTTTGTACCTTCAAAAGGAAATCGTTTCTCGTCATGAAACTCTGCGATTGTTTCGTTTTCACTGGTCTCGCAAACATGTTCAAAGATCAATTTTTCATAAGTGGCAGATCATAGTTTCACGAATTGCTTTTTGGGCCCGGAAAGTTTTCGGGACCCTGGGTGGTACTACCACGTAAATCTTTATATCCTATAAGTGTTGCTGGGAGGAGCAAGGTTTTCTAGCGGTGCACTCTGTCATTTGAATTTGAAATAGATTTACATTTGTGGCTAAAACTGAATAGATCAGTACATAGTGATGGATTGCGTCTAAAATCAGGATTTTCAGGAAAAGGTAACGATTGTTTTAGGCTTAGTGTTTACTGTGACTTCGGGTCTGATTTTGGAGGAGGAGGATAGAGGAGGAGAAGGAGTTCAGAGACGGACAGTTAAGGAGAAAACTTCCTTACACCCCTTAAGGTTACGGTCACTAGCTTTTTATAACTTGGTGAGTGTCTTTTTAATTTAGATCAAAGGGGAGAGAGGAATTCCTGGGACTCCTGGTGTTGCGGTATGTACTGTTGTTGTCTAGGGAACGTTTCTTGATAAATTTATGTCTAATTAAGTTGTCTTTCCCAAATTGTGGAGGATAGCGTGACGGGATTATTTTCTCAAGTGGGGTCGTCTCCAGTATCAGTCATCTGGCTCGCTAAAGACTATTTTCCTATTCTCACAAATTGGCATTCCGTCCCCAAGACCGTTTGACCCTCTTAGCTGCCAGACGTCCCTTGGAAACGAGTGATACATGCATTAGCCTACATTTCGTGCTACTTCCAGTCCAGCTGTGAGAATAAAAAAACTGGCCTCTTGGGATAAGATTATGTATATCGTTTCTTAATTACTAGGGACCGCCTGGGCCGAAGGGCTCGAAAGGTTATGACGGAGAAAGGGGAAACATCGGATCTCAGGTTTGTTGCCTTTAGTATCGCAAAATGATATTAATTGTTTTAAAATGAAATGATTAACAGCAAAATCGTTTGAAGTTGCTAAACTTGTGGACTGTTAAACCCTTTAAAAATGAAACTCTGAGCCTACAACTGCGTATCTCTCCTTGGAGTTTTCGTTCCCTCATTTCATCTGCATTTAGCACAGCTGTCTTGCCGAGACTTATTTCTCTTAGCCAATCAACGCACAGTTACATGTATGAATCAAACGGTAAACACAATGAGAAAATGAATCTAAAAACAGAGAACGATTACTCCAAAGTCCGTTCCATTCTCCCAGATAGGCGGCAAGGAAAAGCGCCTTGCCTCGACCTCAGCTCCCACGAGTTTTTCGCACGCAGTTTTCGTTTTTCTCTTTTTTTTCTAACCATGGAATTCTTAAAAAAATCGCTGACTGCAAGAAATCGTTAGCGAGAAATAGCAGAATGAAAATCACATAACGTCTTTCGTTATCCTATTTGGAGATTGTTCTAACCTGATCTCAAGTTTTGTTCTTTCCTAGGGCTCCCCAGGACCCCCCGGTTCTGCTGGACCTCCCGGGCCTCCTGGACCCCCCGGAGATGGGATCTTCGTTGTAAGTAAACTCTTTACACGCCTGAAATCCATTTTGACCTGCATACTTTTGTTTAGTGTCTCACTCATGTCATCTGTCGTATTCCATCATGGTGCATTTTTTGGCACTCCCGCCATATAGAGATTCTCACAGGCACAAATGAACACCCGATAGAAAGAATGGTGTTGAGTTTCAGAGAGACTATCCCAGTGAACAATTCATTTAATTCATTGCAGCGATGGAGTAGACTACAGGGATCAAATGAAAAGGGTCCAGGCCCAGTGGCCGGTGGCCTTGTCGTCGAACCTCCCTCAGTGGTAGGTATTAAACTCATTATCTCCTTCTTTCTTTCTTCTCAGTCCCGTTCGGTTTCAAGTCCGTCCAACTTTTCCCAGTCCGAAGGAACTCTTCTTTCCTGGATAGCTTTTAAGCCGGAGTTCAAGGTCAAACGGTTCGTTAGATGAGAAAAATGAATTCAAAGCGATTTCCCAGTTTACAGCTATTCCTATGTCCTGTTTGATCCCTCCTGAATGCGAGAATTTCAATGTACAGTAACGACTGCGAGAGTGAAATCGTCAAAAGTGCCCCCGATACAACTGTTTTACTTATTGTACAGGATTATAGGGTTATTTCTATCATGATGCTCTCTTTTTTCGTTAGCCTGGAGACCCCGGAGTTCGTGGCCCCAGAGGACAACGTGGCTCACCAGTAAGTGCTACATTTTTGCGTTGCCGATGTGTACCTGTCTCTACCTCTTTTTTGTTAAGGCCAGGCAAATAAGTTTAACATTTGCTCCTATATCTTTTCAAATTTTTTGAACTCTGGGGGAGTTTAACGGTTTCAGCCCATCATTATCATTCAAACTGAATTCGTCCTTGAGAGAACGCTTAGTACGCTCGCGCATACAGTGGGTGGGAAACAGCTTCGACGTCATTCAACATTCGGGAAAACAAAAGAAATGTTAATGATATTATAGCAAAACTTAAACTCTTCTTAACTCATTCAACAACGATTCAACTTCGATTCTGCGTGATTGAAGACAGAAAAAATGGTTGTTAAACGGTTTCAGCATCACTCTTCAGTAAAATAGAATGGATTTTGAAGCAATCTTTGAAGCTGTGCCCCTGGGCCTTAATGATTTGCTTTTACGTAGGCAAGGAAAAAAAGGCCCACTTGTAGATTATATAGCTTACTCCCAATAACAGGAGAAACTAAGATGAAGTGTTCGGCTTCAACAAGAGGAAAAGCTAGAGAAGTGGCATACAGTTATCATGGTCGAACCACATCAACGAAGTTTGTAGAAAGGTATCCTCTGCAATCGGTGCTCTGTGGCGTATTAGGCCCCCCATCCCTCAATCCACTGCAGTACAGGCCTTGATCCAACCTCATTTCGATTACTGTGGTCCCGTTTGTAAAAAAAAAATCCAAAAACGTGCCGCTAGGGATATTCTGCAAGCCAACTATGAAGTTAGTTCAAGGTTGCTTCTCGGCACACTAAAATGGGACCAATCGTCGGATTCTCACTCGGCAATCTTGTTAAACAGTATTTTAATAGTAATTTTGATTCCTACGATATTATATTATTGTATATCTAATTAGAATACTGTTGTTGTAATTGCTGAAGCTTTTTAACGAGTTTTAAATAAAGAACTAGAACCAGATTGAATCTGAATTTCTATGTCTGATAATTTCTGAAAAACTTTTTCTTTAACACTTATTATAATTATTTCATGTCAGGGCATAGAATAAGCGTTTCCTAGCAGACTGAGTGAAGTCCTTCAGAATTTTCTCATGTGCATAAAATGCTTCGAGAACGTAAACTTAAAAGAAAGTCATAAAAAAACGCTCTTTTCCTTGAAAAATTAAGTTCATATGTTTTTTGTATGTATTTTAAAAGCGACCAATTGTTGTTACATTTTACTCACCGGTGACTGGCCTGTGGAATTGAAACAACAGTGACATCATAAACCAATCATCTGCCTGACTTAAAAAAGATTGTCTTTTTCTCTGTCTTTCCTAGGGTCTTCCCGGTGAAGCGGGTGAAAAAGGATCCCAAGGAGATCCTGGATCCCCTGTAAGTACTTTGCTGTTCCCTGAGAGCTGTTTTTGTGGCTTGTAAGAAAAAAGATTCGCGTGGAATCAGTCAGAGATTTACTTTACTTACAACGCATTTTATATTGCGTGAAAGAGCTAAAATAGATATCGTCTGTACGTTTTCCTTTAATACATCATTAACCCTAGAGCATGTTTTGATATCTTTGGTTTTAAATCTCCGCGCAATGTGTTTGTAATGTCAGACATCATTTGATCTTTTCATAGGGACCCCCCGGTAATCAAGGCAATCGCGGTCCCATGGGAACGTCTGGAAAACCGGTCAGTGACAAGTCATAAATGGATTGTCCTTTTTTACAAATACAGCACTAAAACGGATGTGATATAATTTCTCCACTATTCACTATTAGGGACTTTGTACAACGGAGTATGTCGAAAAAGACACTAAAAATGACAAGAACTATATGTTTAATGAAGAAGAAAAATGACTCTGCTCGCACAACACAGGCTTTTTGCATTTGAGGCATTTTTGGCCGTCATCCTTATTTAAAACAACGACGTGAGCTGGCCATCTTGAGGTTCCGTTGAGAACATGAGCACACGACAGGTATCATACCGACATTTTACAAGCGAAAAGAGTCCCGGTGCCGTAGTCGTTATCGTCGATATCCTCGTTGCTTAATGGTTCTATTGTTAGACCGTTGACGTAGATATTATTGGGCGCTCAGAATGCAAGAATTTTCGTAAGGAATCTGAAGCAATCAAAAATCGTAGGTATTGTTTACATGCTGAAACTCCAGATACTGGCTTATCTACTGGATAAAGTTATCAAACCCTAGAACCTGCAACAACCTTATGGCATTTATGAATAATCTGCCATATTATTAAATGAGGGTGAAACTCTAAACGAGCTAATAGAGTGGGGCCTAAATTGTGACTGATGTTGGAATATTTAGGCTTAAAGTAATGCAAATGCTTATGTAAATCAATCATCTCATTTCTTAAGGTATTTGGCGCTAATAAAACCTATTTTCCTTGTAGGGTCCCTCAGGACCTGACGGGCCGCGAGGACCCCCCGGACCCATTGGAGAAAAGGTATCTTCCTTTAGTGAGCTTCATGGACATGATATTTAAAGGCGACTTAGATATGAAGCTACCATTTCACAAAAAAATTAAAGCTGAATGAAGTTTGCGTTTTACTAGCGAGCTTTAGAGGTGCTGATACTTCCAGGTAGTTTCCTTACAATTCCTGTTCATCCAGTCTTGTTAAGCTATCCACTAGATATTTCATGGCAGCTCTCTACCGTGTTTAGTGTTAAGATCAAAGGAATTGAAGGTAATGGGTCTCAGCGAAGAATAAGGCCAGGGTTATTTCAATATAGTTGATACCATTTGAACCTTAGGGCACATCTGGATTTCGTTTTGGAACCGATTCCTTTTTTGGGATGAACGCTGCGGTAAAGTTTTGCTTATTCTGCTTCTCATAGCAGAATTAATATTAATATTATTTACGCGAAACACTGGTTTTCTTTGTACAAGCCAGCGTGGCCTGTCAAAATGGAGTGTTAAGTTTGGTACAGACTATATTTTGCGATTTTTTCAGGTCACCTGCTAACCAATTCTGCAGTTCCGAATTGGAATCATTTCAGCTTAATTGTCTGATAGGGAATAAAAGAAAGTCGTATATTTAGAATAAGGTCATCGCACTTAAAGAAACATTAAATAATCCCAGACTACTGCATTCTAACTTATCTCCACTGAGAAACACAAATTGACGAGTGTATCAAAACCCTGTCCGTTTTCACCAAAACCTCTTGTTTCCGTTTGTTCGGTTTATATAGGGAGACCGAGGGCTTGAAGGTATTCCTGGCATGATGGGACATAAAGGACCTCGGGTGAGTTGTAAAGTTGAGAGTTACGTCATAGGAAATGATCTTTAGGCCAAACAGTAATGAGATGATATTAAGTTCAAACCATTTGGTGGGACCTTTTCTTTATTTAAATCGCAGTAAGAGACGCGAATGATATAACTGTACATGATTCCTTCTCTGTCATCCGCTTCCACTCTCAGTCTGGAAACCTCCTTGTTTTTGAAGAGTCGTTACTCATTTGATTCGTTTTGTTGTTTTTAGGGTTTACCAGGTGGTCGTGGCGAGAAAGGAGATAAAGGCGAAGCTGGTGAAAGAGTAGGTGTCGTTTAGCGGAGTGTGGGTTATGACGACTCAGAGGCATGTTAACAGAAATTCAAAAGGGGACGCTCCTCATTATGATAAGGGAAGGAGCTCATCAATTCCCATACTTGGCCTATTGTAGGTGTCAACTCTTTCTTTAATAGACTAATTTAAAGAACCATTTTTCTAGAGACTAAAGGAAATTTAAAAGCATCACAAACGAAACAAATACCAATGAAAACACCATTCCGGCGTTATTTTTAATCTTTGTCTTTTTGTCCAGCAGAAAAATGATTTAACATGTTCTTTGTTGTTAGGGAGAACCAGGGGTTTCCGGACAAAGTGGAGTTGCCGGGGAGAGGGTAGGTCACGTGCTTTTGCCGTGTATTGCATTTCTTCTCCTGTGAATGTCTAGTACTATTTCTTTTGTTGTCGTTTTACCGCTGGCTCTTCATTGAAGATCGCTGTGTCATCAACATCACGTTTGTGACGTTTGTCATTCGAAGCTGTTAGCGCTAATTCACACAACAAATCAACTTCACAGTTTTATTTTAGTGCCTCATCTTTTTATTAATTTGCGCGTTCGTGCGATACATTTCATCTAGGATGATGTAAACACGCGAACATATGGCCGAGTCCTACCTATGCAACATGATCTCCTCTCTAAATTAACATTGCATTGAATTTACTATTATCGTTAATTTAGGACACTGTGTCCCAGGACTTATGGTAGCAGAGAAAATAAGGAAATAAAAAATCATATCCGTGGCGTTGATTTGAACACGGAGCTTCTATTCCATAGGAACTGCTTCTTTACGTTTCACCACTGAAGATCAAGACACTGCACCCTATAAAACACATTTATTTAAGTCTCTCATAGAATATCGCTGCTGAAAAATTATTAGGCCTAACCGCCTAAGCTAGATTAATAATTTAAACCTATGCTTTGATTTTAAAATGTTTAGCCTTGACGTAGAGTTTGGAAACCGACATTTTGCAGTGTTTAATGTTGTTTGCGCCGAGTGATGATACAACATTATCAAATAGCGTTTGAAATATTTGTCCCTAAGCAGCTAGCGGTGTGGTGGTCAAGTGGTTTGGTGACGGGTTAATAATGAACATTCCCAGGTTCGAGTCCTACGTCCATACACTTGGGCTTTCTTTTAAAAAATATATGACCATTTCCCATAAGCCGTATCAAGCTTTCAGTCTTCTAAATTAACGATAATAGTAAATTCAGAGCAAATTAAAAATTAACGATAATCGTAAATTCAAGGTAGAGAACGGCTTGACCTATCAAGCCATTTGGGAGATCCGGAGTTCCAGGATAACTCTTTTAGCTCCCAAGTCGCTTGATGGTTCATTGCAGCGCAATCGCACGGTCTTGAGTCCAAGTCCCGTTCAAGCCTGGCTTCCGATTTCCAGATTCTTCACCTCTGACTAACGCTCCGTGCAAACAGTTGCAACAACTCCTAACATTGTTGTCTGATAGAGAATTGTTGTTGGCCATCAATGTTGCGTCCCTATACACTGGGCTAAAAATTTGTGCAGTTTCAAAGGTCGCGCAGCAACTCCCGACAACACGCAGCAACATACAACAGGGTGTGCAAACGGAGGCAACATGTAATGCCCAACAATGTTGCGTCAGTCTGCACAGGGCTTAAGTGGTTCCATCGACGCCGAAGATCTTCCCTTAAAAGAACTCTACGAAAGTTTCTCATTCTTATCGTCCACATCTCAGTACACGACTTAAAAATTGGCTTAACGGAGTCTTATGAAACAGTTTATTGTGTTACAACGTCTCTAGTGTAATTCGGACCTTTCGGAAACATTCTTCTGTTGCTATTTAATTTATCTAGTTTACCTAAATGGTATAAATGCTGCCGAGGGGAGGGAAAGAGAGATGATCAGTTATGCTTGCGGTAATTAAACGACGGTTTGTGCGTGGAGTGAAAGGGAGATTTGAATACGTCTTGAGCAGGGACAGTACAAAACGTGGACACCCAACTAGACCTCATTCTGGATCCCCATCGAGAGAAGACAGAAAACAATAGATGGTTTTCACAGTGATGTCATCAAATGCTAACATCAAAATCGCAAGGTCTTTTGAATTTCTATCTAAAGGAAGTTGAAGATGACCTAGAAATAAATCTTTTTTTTAAGTTTCCAGTTTCGTGACGTCTTTCTTTTCGAAAATACAGCATTTGTCACCTTGCGTGACACTATGATACAAAGCTATTTAGTTGGGAAAAAAAGCTCCATGAAGTTTGAGTGGGAGGCGCGGTGGCCTCATGGTTAGTGTGCTTGACTCCGGATCGAGTTGTCCGGGTTTGGGTCCTGGCCGGGGACATTGTGTTGTGTTCTTGGGCAAGACACTTTAATCTCGCGGTGCCTCTTTCCACCCAGGTCTGTAAATGGATACCAGCGAAAATGCTGGGGGTAACCCTGCGATGGACTAGCATCCCATTCAGGGAGGAGTAGAAATACTCCTAGTCGCTTCATGCTACAGAAACGGGAGATAAGCGCCGGCCGGATGGGCCTTTCTAGGCTCGTAACAGAGACTTTACCTTTTTGGCCTATGAAGTTTGAGCCTTTCAAGTACATTAGGAGATGTGTTCATACACGTGTATGTTATTTCATGAGTGAAAAGCAAGCTCTTTCATTGCAAAGTGAACTCCAGATGTTTTCCGTTGATTGCAGGCCGCCATATATTGGTGGACCACGTGGAGTCGCTATGCAAAACTCTATAAAGTTGCGTGAAACGCTTCAACAAATAACTGAGAAACGATGTACCGCACAGACCTGGGGTGGTTAAAAGATTTTTTCCTACAACATTCCAAGTTCTTGGTCTTTCATTGAACGATTTCGAATTTATTTTTTTGTCAAGTTGCGTGACACTGAAACTATCTATAGTTTGAGGCTACGAGGAGCGAAATGAAAAATAGGGCAGGCTCTGATCATCATACCGCCATCTTAATCCTTCCATTCGTGCATAATTACAATTCCTTACGCCTTTGGCCACAATCCCTTGCGTTTCGAAGAAAAATGTGTTTTCCCCATTAGAGAGCAGCCTTGCTCGTTCGCTTCAGGCTCACTCACTGCGGCAGCAAAAATAACTTGACTGAAAATCATGTCTTAAAGACCAGACCTTTTCCCCTATGTAACCTTTAATTTCTCGCTTAATTGGTGTCTTAATAACAAAAACCATCAAGTTTACCTTTTTCCTGCCGAAAAAAAAAATTAATTAAAAATGTTTCTCATTAACTTACTGTGTAAGCCACAGTTCATTCTTTCAAAATAAATAGCTTTGATTTTACTTACAGGGGCCTCAAGGAGAAACGGGACCCAGAGGACCACCGGGGCCCCGTGGATTACAGGTAAGAGATCTTTCGTTGCTTTAGTCCATAACGCATTTGATGTAAACATAGTATAGCACAGTATGTGTGTGTGTTTCACAAGCATTTCGATCAGGTTCCTCTGTCACACAGTTTGAAGTTCTTATAAACGTCCGGCAACTCTCTCCTCTTTATGTCTAACACCAGTAATTTGGTCATGGCCCCTGCTAATTAATAACTTCACAGTAAACCAAAAAATCCAGTCGCGTTTGAAAAAAGCTATCCAGATTACTGAAGAATGGATTAAGTGCTGTTAACCCCACTTAAAAATTTGTATTGCTACAACGAAAGTAGGAGGTGACTCTCGTATCGCATTTAATTCGAAGGACGATTTTACGCTGTAAAAGTTGTCGCTCCATGTTTAAGCTTGCGCATCTGATTTGCTTCTTACCAACAGGGAAATACAGGCGATCGAGGTCCCCCAGGTCCACCGGGATCCACGGTAAGTCTCAACTTAATTAATAGAGAAGAAGAGAGAAGTTTGCATCATACACTAAGCCACAGCATTATAATATTATTTTTGCCAAAATGAAGCAAGCAAAAAAAGCATAACACGGCTTGCCAGAGAGTATGCTCTCTTTCCTGTTGCCTCTATTTATTTCATCCTAAACAGCTGGTTTGTTGAGCAAAAGCTTCCCTCGCTGTGGAAATGTGATGATGTCAGGCAAAGGGGAGCAGGGATGGGGCAGTGGTGAGAGCACTCGCCTCCCACCAATGTGGCCCAGGTTCGATTCCCGGAACCGACGCAATAAGTGGGTTAAGTTTGTGTTGGTTCTCTTCTCTGCTTCGAGGGTTTTTCTCCGGGTTCTCCGGTTTTCCCCCCTCGGCAAAAATCAACATACAGCTGATTCCAGCTGGCTGTAAGCTGTGCTCCAAGGTCATACATGGACCCTATAGCGGCTGTCAGAGGCGCCTTAGTATGCTTTCGGTTCGACCTTGTTGAGCTGCGTCGTTGCTGTACTTGCGACGGCGATTAGCCGCGACAATTATTATTAATTATTTAAAAAAAGTGAAATTTAAATCAAAAGGTTCCAAAAACAGCACGATGTATTTGGGACGATTTCGGAGAAGTAAGAAAATAGAAATTTGTGTTGACATGATGAGTACTTTAAGGACAGACGCAATTAACTTTGGATGAAGCTATACGAGTCAATCAATTCTAAGCAATGCAGATCACAAACTCCCTCTAAACAAGCAAAGCAAACTTGAATTGTTTCCATTTTTTTCGTAGGGTCCTCCAGGTGCACCGGGAATTCAGGGAGTTCAAGGCATGAAAGGACCCCCAGTAAGTTAAAGTAACAGCTTGTTTAATTTTAGTGAGAGCCTCATCTTTAGGACCATCTGAACTTTCTGTGATTCAAGCAATTTCGGACACTGTCAAGGCGTCATTTTTTAAATTAGTAATTTCGCGGAACGTTTGCGTTCAAATTAAGTGTTGCGCTGCGGATTACCCCCTTCCCATATCAATCAGAAAAGGAGGTATCAGGCATCTCTGTGCAGCGACTAGAATATACCCCCCGCCCTCCCCCTATTACCCTCATTCCATTTATTGCGCCAAGAAGTGGGCAAAAATTATTTCCATATATCTCGTGTCTTGTAGATGAATACGAGTTTTCACGAGAGAAAAAAACATTCCTAAGCCTTATTTTCTGGAATCTATGGCACTAATTGTGTTTGTTATTTGATGTGATGACAGGGTCCTCCTGGTATCCCAGGCCCTCTCGGTCCTATAGGGCCGAAGGTATGTATTAGAATATTCTTGATGTTACCACTTCGATAAAGCGTGTAGGGCCATGTTTTGTTTATTTTTGTGGATCGTTATCTTGCCGATTTAGTGTATTCAAAGTAACACATCCTGATGACTGATCCTAGTAACATGCTATCAAGCAAACTCTCTGATGCACACGCGTTCTGTCAAGAAGACATGCCTCTTAGTTGTCCGGTCTAAGAGAAATACCTTGAAGTATGTAGCAGTGAGTTACTTTAAGACAGGACCGTTTTCATGACGAATGGTGTAATTCCTTTCTCGAGCAATTGAATATGCTGACGATAAAATCATTACAAGTTTGAAATAATGAACCTACTACTACTACTACTACTACTACTACTACTACTACTACTACTACTACTACTACTACTACTACTAAATATGGCATTGTTGCAGAAATAACTCGGCGAACTTGTGAATTACACGCGAAACCAGACTGACAAATGGGACGGTAATCATGTCTGATAACGACCAACTTAGTTGGGTACTGAGGGCCCGAGTTTCCAAGTGATTTGCATGCTGTTAAATGTCACAACACGAGATTTTTGTCAATTTTTTCTTCCATTGTCATTTGAAGGGTGAAGCTGGAAAAATTGGCTTGCCCGGATTTCCAGGCGCCGACGGTGTACCGGTAAGCAGGAACATGCATAATGCTAAATTTCAGATTAATGTTAGTGCCATTAACGGACTAACAAATAGAGGCCATTCATTGGTGGAACAACCGATCAATTTGCACCTAATCTGTTTAAGGCCTCTAATTTACCAGCGACCCCGGTAGGTTTCAGGTCCAAACTCAGTTACGCGAAAGAGAGGTTCAATAATTAATTAAGCAAAATAGTCTTGTGATGGAAGAGATTTAATGCACCAGGAAACATATAGGTTAAACGATGGTAAGGTTTCTCTTGATAGTCGACCAGTGGTGAAATAGAGGCTGTCAATGAACAGATTTGTCTCACTTCCGATTATTTTAATCAAAAAGTCTATGCCACAACATTCTTCGTTGACATGCTTGACCCGGATTGAGGCCCCGTTGTATGTGTGGTTCCAGAATGCTGGGGTCTTCCTCAGTGACTTGTACCTCCATATCATCGTTAACTACTCTACTGTATTACTCTTGGATTTCCACCCTTTTTTTTCTTCGTTTGTCTCGAATTCCGGCTGTAAGGCAATTTTAAATGATGAGACATTTTTTTCAGGTGCGGATCTCCAGCAATTAAAAATGAGATCTCCCTAAATAAATGTGTTCTTCCACATTTCTTATCATTTTTGTATTACAGATTGATTAATTGATTAACAGACTTTCTATCATTGATTTTGTTTAGGGATATCCTGGAATTGAGGGACCGCCAGGACCAAAGGGAGACAGAGTATGACTTCACAGTCTTTTGTTTAACGGAACTCCAGCTTAGCTAACGAAACATTCCCTACCAGAGGCATCAGTAAAAGTCTCCGCTTGGCGAGTTTTCTTTTAGCCTGGAATTCAGGAAACTCTTCACTCTATATATTCAATAGCACTTACTAGTGAATATATAAACGTCTCTATTGCGCAGGAAGCTCATAAAAATCTCCCCCGGTTGCTTTCATTTGCAAAACGCGCCCTCGCATTAATCCCTTCAAATGGCAGGCCATGTTTTCTAGCGATTTGTTTTAAAGCTAATTTGTGAATTCTATGCATTTCCTTCGGTGTTTTCCGAATTTTAATTTTATTCGAGTTGGTAAGCCCTGAGTGAGAACTTTGAGGTTACGTCATTAGCTCTCCAGAGTATACCCTAAGATAACATCTAACCGTATTTTTTATTATTTTTTCCCACCGTAGGATCTATTCCAAGGTGTTTGACAAGAAACGCTGAAATTATTTCTTATTTATTCCTTGTTCAGAAAATCCTAGATTGATATAACGTTGCTATTTTTAGGGTGCACCGGGAGTGAGAGGGCCTCAGGGATATCCAGGTCTTCCTGGATCAAAGGTAAGATATCTTCATCTCCTCTGAAGTGCTTCACCTCGAAAGTTGCGAAGTTGGGGTATTCTTTGGGGCACAATCATAAATAAATAAATTTTAAAACGCTGTAAATTGAAAATTTAATACCGACGTTTCGGCAAAACTGCCTTTGTCAAGGTAGTAAACGGAAAATGATTTGAAAATGGCGTATACAAACTAATACTCACGGACGAACGCTTTGACATAAAAGCCGCGCGTGCTGGTCCATTACAAGCGTATGGCTTAATACGCACACGTTCGTGCGTGCGTATTAGTTTGTATACGCTATTTTCAAATCATTTACCGATTACTACCTTGACAAAGGTAGTTTTGCCGAAACGCCGGTATTAAATTTCCAAGTGTTTTGAAATTTATTTATTCATTTTTCTTACCTTCAGCAACGCTGCTCAAGAGTTTTTAAGTTTTGTATTCTTTGGAGCGTTTAGCCTCATTTCTGGGACAAACCCGAGAAAACAGCATTTCTTTGTTTTTATTTTTTTTAATGCTAGGGAAATCGAGGGAAACGAGGACCTGAAGGAGATAAGGGCGAAGAGGTTTGTGTTTTCCTCTAAAATGTTTTAAATCGGGATGTTTGTTCATTAATAACAACTGAAGACATCTGTCTTAACAAGGAATGGATTTTAGAGTGCCAAATGAACAGTCAAAGGGGAGATAATGGCATCGTATGTTATGAGTTTGCTACCTTTGACGCCCGAGTATATTATCTTTGACGTGCCCTTTGCATGGGGTTCTCAGACAGTGAAGTTTTACACACAGCGTAAAGTTTGACATGCATAAAAGGTTTAAAATTAAAGATATTTCAAACAAGAAAACATCAGTCTTCTTTATTTTGAAGGTCTTTAAGGACGGTGCCTACTATTGTTATTGCGCATATGTTCTGCGCATCTCTAGATACTCGGATTTCCTATCGGTGATGCCTACTAGTACAAGGATATTTTTGCGCGGTTTAAAACTATCCGGAGAAAGTAGATCTTAGTAAGTACTCTTGGTGTTCAAAAAGAAAATTGGGCGTCAATTTGAGAAAGAACGCCATACATTGCTTTGTATTTTAAAGCTTTTTACAAATATCATTCATGAATTATCTTTGAAAAATGCTTGGTTACCCCCAATTTTCTTTTTGGATTTCAATAACACTTGTTAAGATCTACATTTCCTGCCTAATAACGTAACGGGGCAAAAATATCTTTAATTAGTAGGCACCGTCCTTAAAATAACCATCAGTTATTTTTTGCGTCAGGGGCACTTAAGCTTGCACTTGATGGACGTCAAAGGTCCAATTCACGCGTGTGTGTGTGTGGGGAGGGGTGGGGGGAGGGGGGGGGGGTAAGATGAAGAGGTTAGGGTTGGCGTTGGGGTAATAGCACTGGTCTTTCTACTAATGTGGCCCGGGTTTCATTCCTAGAACTTGATTGGCGTCATTTCAGGATTGAGTTCTTCTATTCTTCTCGTAGGGGTCTTTCTTTGGGTATTCCTGTCTTCCCCTTTCATTGAAAACCAATGTGTGACAGTCTCTCCAACCTTTTTCGGCTGGATAACCTTCAGATAACCTTATTACCATGGCCATCGTCATCGTTATCGTTATTAGGGAGTTTAAGCACGCAACGTTTTTGAGCCGCGGACGGTAACCGGAAATGAACATTTTGCATGCCAGGACAGTAGAGTCTCCCAAATTTTAACCTAATCATCTCAAATGGAGGAAAGATACTTGGCAATATAAAGGTGGTAGTGACAAGACAAGTTAAAAGGGAAAATTGCTCACTTCCGCTTGCCGTCCGCGGCTCAAAAACGTCGCGTGCTTAAACTCCCTATTATGACTACTATTACTTCCTTGAAAGCCGGTGCAACATTTGACTTAAATGCTTGACAGTAATAAAAGGTGTTTTCGTTCTGTGCGTTGGATACAATGTGTGCAACGTTAGAGTTAGATGCTAGAGCTCGCGCGGTGAATTTGTTATTAGCTCTCTCATCATTTTTCTTTAGGGTCTTCCTGGATATCCTGGCGGCAAAGGAGACGAAGGTCCAAAGGGAGAAGATGTGAGTAGACTAAGACAGATCTTGTTTTCATTGAGCATCTTTCGCTGGATTGTAGTTGCTATTTTTATTGGAAACTGAAAATACTCAGGCAAAGTAAGTCTTCTGGTACTCAGTCGGACGTGGTAACAATTCATATTAGACGCTCAGCTCACGTGAAGTACGAGAACTAAGACAGAAGAGGTGGGCTGACCATAAACAGAGATTAAAAAGAGAACTTGGTTAAAAGCATTGCGTTGTGGTCAACGGTTACGTTTTTTAATTCAAGGCGTTTTGGACCTTGAACCTGCGAAACGACTGATTTGTCCAGCTGTACACCTCTATCTTTACCGTGAATGCCAACAGGAAGACACCGGTTTTCATCTGTTACGTTCTGTTGGTCGTGCTTGATACCTGGATGGGAAACCAACCGGAAATGCCAACTGTTGTGGCCTCCTCCCTCCCCCTGGAGGCGAGAGGGGTGACGAAAGGGTGAGAGCAATCGCCTCCCACTAAGGTGCCCAGCGTTCATATCCTGGTTGTTTCCATTACTGGATTGAGTTTGTTCTGGTTCTCGACCCTTTTCCAAGGGATTTTCTTCGGGGTTTCCCGTCATCCTTCATCACCGAGAAGAAGAATATTACTTATTCCCTGTGTAAGACATCAGTACGCATCACTCTTTATGTAAAGTTGATGTGGTTGTTTTTCATTTTACAGGGTGCACCAGGAAATGCCGGTCCTCCAGGACTTGAAGGGTCCGAGGGACCAAAGGTGAGTTGCTATGCTTATCCTTTGGTTTTACATTTAAAGTGACGGTCAAAATGTTACTAACGCTGTTGTCTGCGCTTTAGTAAGAGTGATTGCTTGTCGAAATACTTGTGTATTTTGAAAAAAGTGGTTAATTTAAGCAAAGTTGGGTCCTTATCCTAACTCATCTTGAAAACTCTGACAGTATTTGTGTACCGCGCACCGGTGGTTCAGTTAGTTGAGCTCCGGGCTGTCACGCGGGAGGTCGTGAGTTCAACTCCGGCCAGACCAACACACAGGGTAATTGAGGAGAAAGCGCTGCCTTTGTAATTACATCTGCAAATGGTTAGACTCTCTAGTCTTCTCGGATAAGGACGATAAGCCGGAGGTCCCGTCTCATAACCCTTCAATGTTCATAATCCTGTGGGACGTAAAAGAACCCACACACAAAATCAGTAAAAACGCTGTGGTCTCCCAATCGCTGGTCCCACTTCCCGAACTGCCATTTTCTTGTGCGCTTATTTTCGCGTGATGCTGGATGCATAAAGTAAAAGAGACGCTGTCCTTAGCTTATCACTGTTGTATGTGTTTTTCTATTCACTTTAGGGTCGAAGTGGTATTCCAGGCCCTATAGGCCCTCCTGGACCTACAGGACCAAAGGTATCCATTTAGCATTTTATTGAAAAGTGAACACCGGACTAGAAATTGTCTCCTTGAAATCATGGCCACATGACTTCTTTTTTTCATTTTATTGTTTCGCGAACTTTTGTTGAGAGTCTTTCTTTTTCAGGGAGAAAGCGGTCCCCCGGGGTTACCGGGGTATTCTGGAGAACCCGGTGAAAAGGTGAGTCAGTTGAGGTAGAATTTCGTTTGCAGTCCACCCGGGTTTCAACCGATGAAACTGTTCCCCCTTTCTCCTCGACAAAGCCTTAAAAGAGTTAAAAATGAAAGAAGTACTTTTTTGGTAGGTTCTTCTCAATCAGGGTCTTAATCGACAACAATTCTTTACATTTTAGCAGTTGGAAAGTGAACCACACATGTCTAAAAAATCATTGACATTGCTCCCCCTTTCCATAGAGTTGATCACGGGAAAAGTGCAGGGCTTGATTATCCACGAAGGAATCTTTGTCATCTCGGACGACTGCTCACATCATATTTCCCGGGACGAGACTCGCACCAGAGATAGTCCTAAAAATATCAACCCTTCTGCATTATTTGATCATCATCAGTTGAGAAATTTACCTTCGCGTTTGCCTTCAACGGCTGCTGCTTGGCATAAGACCCCGAAAATCCTTCCAGCGGAAACAGCGAATTTCATCCTATGTTATGAAGTAAACCGTGAGGTTTAATCTCTTTTACATATGGAAAAGATTCGATTTCTGAGGAACAGAAATAAATTAAATCAGATGCGCTTGTTTACAGCGTGGATTATTTGTACCTTAGGGTAATACAGGACAGACTGGACCAAGAGGAAGGGACGGACCGAAGGGAGTCAGGGTAAGTGGTTTTCTTTTTTTTGGAAAAGTAACCCCCTGGGAACTTTGGTCGTTGGATGACTGATATCCAAGAGGCAAAACAAGGAAGTCTGGGATTTTAACCACTGAGGGTCTTAGAAAACGACAATTCATAAGAGAGGACGTGATTTGTGCGTTCATAGTCGCCGGTTGTTGTGATTAGAAATAAAGGTTTTTTTAATTTCAGTGATATTAAACAATTATTCGCCTCAGGCTCAGTGATTATCGGTGAATATTCACCTCGACTTCGTCTCGGTGAATATTTACAGATAATCACTGAGCCTGAGGCGAATAATTGTTTTAGTATAAATACACAGGTGATTATTTCAAAAAAGAGAAAAAAAAAACATTTCAACGCGAAATCATCTTCACTTACAGTGGCAAAACGACTACTGGCAGCCATTTTGTCCGTCGAGGTGATTATCGGCTGATAATCCGAGATAGCGAGCCAATGTGAGCGCGCGATTTTGTATAATCACCTGTGTATTTATACTAATATTAATTAAGGGCTCTTAGAAGAGATTGTTTGAACAAAAGTCGGATAGTGTTCTAAGTAATTTTCACTTTGGTCAATCCTAGAGGTACATAAATGCTGTTCGTTGTCGAAAACGGTGTTGATAAGGCAGTGGCAAAGAAGAAAAGCCTTTATCTACTTCAAGCAACTCACTTCCATTGAGACACCTCGGACATTAATGAGAACTTTGTCAAGTCTAGAATGTCCTTGGCCCAGTTGTTTGAATACTGGTGATCACGAATCCACCTTTAAATACCAACCGAAGTTTTAATTTTTCCCATACTGAAAAAAATCTTGACAACTTAATGTTACGCTGAAAGAAAGCAAAAGTCAAAGTCAGAATTGAGGGCTAAAAACTGAAGTTTTGGAACTTTCTTGATCAGTTACAAAGCTGTGATTTAACTTTGTAGTAACCCAGGGTTAGCTTGATCGGGTCTTGAACAACTGAGCCCTGAAGGTAAAACGATTGCAGAAAATTAATCTTTTGGCTCGGACTATATATGCTTTACGTTGAATTTGTTTTGTTTGGGTATAGGGAAATCCAGGCCCACCAGGATCACAAGGAGCAAGAGGAAGTAGGGTAAATAACTCAGTTTTGAATTAAGCTCTCTTCTCCGCTGATAGAAACAGGATTTGATGTTTTAGCCTAGCCAAGTAGCACTCTCTATGATTCTATTGCATTCACAGTATCTATATTTGGTGTTTTACCTCTTTTAACTTAGTTTACTTGAATAAGTGTCTGTTGTGTTTCTTGCAGGGTCCACGGGGTGAGCGAGGTTCCCCCGGAACGCCTGGTACCCCTGGAACAAAGGTGCTTTGTAACTTTGGATGCTTGATTTTGTGAAGTAGTCGTGACAATTTTTTATTACTTTTGAATTGCGTTTATAAAAAAACACTAGTCATTTCCTCACTTCCTTCCTTTTTCAACTTGGAGGGCTCTGTTCGATTAGGAAGACTTTTGTTATAATCAACAAATTAATTACGTCAACTCTTACCTTTGCGCTGACATTACGCATCTTTTTATTTAGGCTATTTTCGTTCTCTTTTTTACTAATTCTTCCCGTAATCGTAGTTATTATGGTTGCTTTTTGTTGATGACCTCAATATCAAAACACTTTGATTGGTCAATGACGAATGCATAAGTAGATTACAGAATGCAATACTATGGAAACACAGCAGTGGAGTAATTTTGTTGAGCATATACAGTAAATAAAAAATCGTATGAACTTGCTCGGGCATTTCGCGATTTATGGGCGCTCGTAATGTTGTGAAGGTTCTCAAAATATGCACGAGCCGTACTTGCCTAGAAATCATGAAATGTGCTCGCGTTCATAGGATTTCCTATACGTAATGTGGACATATTCTAAAATGTCGTTTCAGGGGCAACCTGGCGAACTAGGTGTATCCGGTGACAGAGGAAATCCGGTAAGTGATAGATGCATAATGATTGGAAGACCTCCCAGCTGGGTATTTTTGATAAGCCGCCTTTGTAGATCAATCAATCAATCAATCAATCAACTATATTTAACGAGGGTAACACGGGACAGTACTTCAACTGAATAACTAGTGACCCTCAAATCCTATAAAGATCCCTTGTGAATATTGAACTATGAAATGTTTATGTGACGTAATAAGTCAATAGTGTTCTTTATCTAAAGCTACGGTAATGCGAGCAACAGAAACGTCCAACTTGTCTCGCAACATTTCTACAAAAGTAGCCGAAAAGCGATGTTGCACTTTTTTCATCCCACGCACAACCTGCCTCGCAACAATAAAATATGTTCCAAGTTGCTGCAGCGTGTTGCAGAAAGAAGAACGGACTTCTACTTGCAACACTCTGCAGCAACTTGCAACACTGAGTTTTTTTGTTGTTGTTGCGAGACAGGTTGTGCGTGGGACGTAAAACGCGCAACATCGGTTTTCAACTACTTTCGCAGCAATGTTGCGAGACAAGTTGGACGTTTTTGTTTCATTCCGCAATTTAGACTAATTAAGGTAACACTTGAACTACATACTACAATGCTATTGGCTGTTCTCCTCAAGAATCATAAATAAGTTTTTAATAAGTGATTGTCTAGGTCCGCATCCAATTAGTGTAGGATGCGCAAAAGCTTGCCTTCTACTTGCCAGTGTATAAACACCTTGACAAATCTTCCGTTTAATTTCCTTTTACTGTCCACCAAAAATCAAGATCAAATTAAGGTTGAAATATTCATAACCTTCTAGTCTTTATAGCGAAAAAGCTTAAAGTAGTAACTCGCTACGATAGAACTACGATAGAACTGGAATAGAAAACATGGATTAGACCCACTTTTTATTACTAATTCCATTCACGCATGTTTTCCGCATACCAGGGACCTCCAGGCCCTCAGGGGGACAGAGGACAACCAGGAACTCGTGGACCAACGGTAAGTTGTCTTTTTTTTCCTTCCGGTGCGGCTTCCCTCCCCCCACCCAAAAAAAAAATAAATAAATAAATAAATAAATAAATAAGATAAAATGAAAAAACCTCACACAGCAACAAACCTAGCCCATTTGTTGAAGGTGCTATAGTCCCTGCGAAAAATGTCACTGTTATTTTTTTTGTCCATGCTTATAATATTATAAACTGGCATTGGTTTTGGATCACATTTTTTAGCAAATGAGATGGCCTGAGCAAGGCGTCAAAATTTTTGTTCGGTAATATTCAGCACGTCGTATGGTTTCAGGGTCAAGAAGTGAAGCGGGCCACTAGAGTTCCACTAACCCGTAATGAACCGCGCCAAACACTATCTACTGACAAAGAGTGGTATTATTGTATTATCAATTTTCCATCAATGAAGAAACTCTTTATCCTTCAAATACGAGGTAACACATTTACGGCTCTTTTTTCAGGGTTTACCAGGAAAACCAGGTTTACCAGGATTTCCTGGACCACGTGGAGAGACGGTAAGACATAATTGCGTTTTTATGCAACAGAAAACACAATGCTAGTAACTGACAGCTTCATTTTCATTCATTCTAGATTTGTTTGTAAAAAAAAAGAAGTAATAGCATCTGTATTGGTCACTATAATTTTTTATTTTCTATTTTTTTGCGTTCTACAGGGACCCCAAGGAAAAACCGGGCCACAAGGCCCCCCAGGAATGCCGGGTGGTCGAGTAAGTCCTGAGCCCATTTCCCCTTTTTGTTTTTAAAAAGCTGGAGCTCTTCCGTGCTTCAACTCTTGCGTTTTTCACTTAGGGTCCTGAAGGAGAGAGAGGGTCACCAGGCCCAAAAGGAGACCGTGGACGACCGGTGAGAGCAAAAAAAAAACTGTATATACATTGCTATCAATGCTTGCTTACTGAGGCTGTTCTGATTGGCTGTCTTGGAAGATACTTCCAGGTTTCGTTTCCCCTATTATGATTTGGCACAAGGTACCTTACAACAAAGTCCATTTTACCCACGTGGAATAGACCATAAACCTGATCGTAACTAACTAATCGTAACTAACTATGCAAGCTTTTATTGTTTTCCTCAGGGAGCTCAAGGACTGACGGGAGATCCAGGAGAATCAGGAAAAGACGGCTCCAAGGTAAATTTTTTCCCGTCCTGCTTATAGGTTGAAAGTTGCAGCAACACTGCACAGAACTTGTGCCATTTTTGTATGCAACAAGTTAGACTTATCGTTGAAACTGTTTTGAATCAATAGGGAGAAGCTGGTGAACCAGGCGTCGACGGAAAAGATGGCGCTCCGGTAAGATATCAATGTACTGATAACTGAAACTACTTGCTTATCAACTGACGAGAGGACAACCGAGCCCAGGCAGGAACCTAAGACTTTCGTAACACCTGTAGGCCGGATGCTCCACCGATTCAGCTAGCTGGTGAGCTAGCCAGTTTATCTAGGTTCTGAATGGACAAAGTGTCCCGCTGGTCTGGGGGCTCTACAAATTCATACGAATCAAATTTAAGAAGCGGCAACTGTTGATGTCAACAGTGTAATGCGCCGGTCAGAAAGATAATACACCAGTTTATCATTGCATTCTTCTCACGGGCGAGTTACACCGTTAACATGAATACTTGCTCATTAACGTGACTATACTTTCTATCAAAAGTCCTCGTTTTATTTCAAGTAAAAAAGTTGAACTCTCGTGTCAACTATTCATTAAAGATTTTCAGTGTATTACATCAATTGAAATTTTCTTATTAAAGCTTTCTTGATGGTAGTCTTTGCCATACCTATT
>NC_090870.1:40949496-40964496 GCF_036669935.1 Montipora foliosa | reverse complement strand
CAATGCAACGAAACAATGTTGACGCGCCAAGTTGAGGGTTTTCGTATCTCGTATTTAGCCGCCTTAAGGAATCGTGGTCACGTAAACCTACAAGTAGACTAGACGCCTGACATGTCTTATAGACGGAAAATTAACGTTGCTGATTTGTTTCTCTTTTGAAAAAATTATTTGGAAACGTGGAGGATTATTTGGTTTTCTGTAAAGTGTGAAAAGAGCGTAGATTATTTATCATTCTATATCCAAGCTAAAGCATTTTGTTTTGGCATTTACAGAGGTATACATGTGACGCAAATACTGCGTTTCTATTGGCTGTCATTCCATGAATTATTACTAATTAATGTTTTAACTTTTTCTCATTATTTTCCATCAGGGACCCTCAGGACAGCGCGGCCCAGCGGGACTACCGGGTGCGAAAGGACCCATGGTGAGAATCGCTATTGGCTCAGCTTCCACAGCGATTGAGATCTAAGTAATTTTAATATGTAATGGGTAAACTTTCGAGGCACTGTAACGGCATGTCCTTTGCAAGAGATAGAAAAATTCAGATTAACTCGTCATCTTCTCTCAAACATCTCGTAAAATGCTCTGATCTGCAGAGAATTGAAGAAATTCATCAGGCCAGCGAAGTCCATAAATGTAATGTCTGATTCTCGTAGTAAAGCCCGAAAGAAAGTGATTTAGCATTGCATTCAGCTCTTAGTTTTGATAAAGATGGCTGCTAGTCATCGAAACTCTCAAGGCTAAATCATTTTCTTTTGGGCTATTTTAAGAGAAAAACCAAAATAAATTTACTGATCTGAGAGGGAGGTGTTATCTTTGCCAGAAATTGGTTTGTATTTTTCGACACAGCGGAATAGAAAAGGCAAAAAGAGTTTACTCGTTTGAATTGTATTAACCATTTTGTGTTGCAGTAGCTTCATGAGACTATTGAAAACCAAGTGATATCTGCTTCAGAGACTAACTTCATGGGGTACTGATTCTAAGTCTTCAATTCTAGGGAGCGACTGGACCACCGGGACCCCAGGGTTCTCCGGGCCCACAAGGTCCCAAGGTACGTCACAGCATTTATCAATTACTGATGGATTTCTTCTAGTACTCGTAACGATTGTGCGCATTTTCGTTTTATTTAAAGGGAGCTCCGGGTCCAGATGGAAAAGATGGTCAACCAGGTCCACCAGGAGCTAGGGTAACGTTTTACGGAAAATATACTTCATTAAGGAGTTTTTTCCATTCTAGGAGTGAGAGACAAATTCTCAAAAACCTACGAGAAGTGTGGTACCTCACAAATAATTCCTGATTTGCTTCAGAGTTAAATAATTAATTGCACAACTGGAAAAAAAATCTTGCCCTGCTTTTTATGTTCTTTTATACAACTATAAGAGGTCTCGTAGACGCGATTTACTTGAAAAGTAGCGAAGCATTTCTTATGAATAAAACATAAAAAGCACTGGCCACCGGCTGTGGCTTACTTCCCTTAAAGACCAGGGAAGTCGTCTCTTCGATAGAAACGTTCTGCTCTGTTTAGGAATCTACGTATACAGCGCAAGTTCCTATAGTTAACTGTCACTGGAAATGATATTCGTCGTGGCCTAGCTGAAAATAAAAATCTAGAGAAAATAACTACTCAGAGGAAAACACTAAACGACGTTTGCCACTCATTTGTAAGCTTTTCCTCGTTCTGGTAATTTTTTTGTTAACAATGAGAACCTTGTTTTATCTTAGGGTCCCCCCGGTCCTCGCGGAGATGACGGCACACCTGGTACCACGGGACCCCCGGTAAGCAATGGCTTATTTCGCATTATTGGATGATCGTCTTTCATGCATCTTATTTCACGTTGCTTTTATATCAGGGAGAGCCTGGTACTCGCGGTTTCACTGGTTCAGATGGTGATCCAGGCGATAAGGTATGACGTGAACTCATATTGGTGATTTGGTGATGATTTAAAAAAAACACTTTTTAAAATCGAGTTTGATTCAGTTGAATGATATTTATTGACATATAGACAAGTCTTCGTTTGTTTGTGTCTATTCTACAGATAAAGCAAAGTCAATGCTGTAAAATAATAACTGCTTTCTCGTTCACTCATTACGCCAATCGTAATCTGAAAACAGAATCATTAGAATTTTAAGAAGATTACGACATTTTTTAATTCGATACGCGATGTTACGAACATCATCGTCAGTTACAGAATATTTGGAAAAACCGTTGGGACCATATAACATGCAGAATTAATTATGCATGTTTCGCCTGGTTCTTATATAGTCCTAACGGTTTTTCCAAATATTCTGTAACTGACGATGATGTTCGTAACATCGAAAAATGTCTTATAAATTATCTTCTTAAAAGTCACTTCTGCTGTCTCGACGTTTTAATCATTAGAGTTTTGAAAGCCATTTTCACTCGTCCAGAGTGATTTGAAATGTTTGGCTCGTCAAACTTACAACTGTATTTATGTCATTTTGTCCTATAGGGTGAAACAGGAGCTCCCGGCCCTCAAGGGCCAACTGGCCAACCCGGACAACCGGTAGGATTTGATACACTTCCAACACCGTGGGGGGGGTGGGGGGGTCTACAGTCCACCTGGAAACGTATTTCTAAACGTTGTTTAAACATGTGTGTTTGAAAAGAGAGATATACGTGTTATACGTGGGTTTACGGTAAACTGTTCTCTCTAAATTTCTCCGTTCCATTCTATAGACATTGAAATCGAGGAAAAAAAAGACAAGTAACGAGTGTCTATCATTTTTACGGGGAATTCAATGGATGGCTCAACCGAGTTGAAAACCCATAAGACGCTTCACCCCCAAAAATCTAAGATGATCCAGAGCTGAGAAAATTTCCTCAAATTCATGTACTCACAATGACTGTCGCATTTATATAGGGGGCACGCGGAGACAGGGGGGTCCCTGGGGAGAGAGGAACGCCTGGCGATTCGGTAGGTTGACGGCAGTGATTCAACAACTTCATTCTTCTTTTTTTAATTTTTTGCAGTTTTTGTGTTTGAATAGCACTTAAAAGAGAGCAAATTATCGCTTTTACAAGCCAAATGTAACTTCCCATTGTTATCAGTAAAAGTGTTATTTTATTTTTCAGGGAGAGCCGGGACCACAAGGACCACCGGGGAGCCAAGGGCCTCGTGGTAACCCAGTGAGTATGCCGTCTTGTAACGATTGCATTTGGATATTGCATTTTTTTTTTTCACTTGTACCACGGCTATACTGATTTTTGCGTTTAACTTTCAGGGTCCAAAGGGAGAAAAAGGCTTGCAGGGCGCACAGGGCGAAAAAGGAGATAAGGTAATCACCTCCTTCATCAATGAATTACGTTTTCTGAGCCCAGATATCAAAATGCATCTGTATTGTTTTTATTTGGTTTTTTTTTTTTTATACATTTTCAGGGGCTCATCACGGGGATCCTCTATCTCCACTAATTCCTTGGTCGACCCTTTCCCGAAAAAATTTATTTTTTTACAATGACTGCAAAAATTCTCGTGCGCTCATTGGCTAATTTTTATTGTCAATAAGCGGACAGACATAAATTTATAATTTATGCGATAATGACGCGATATTGCTCGCCTCAGAATAAAGTTTCTCGCATTTTTTGTCTCGCTTTCTTCTCGTGTTTTGACTTAATTTTGACCCCTCTGCCTTTTTATTATTGTAAAAAACAAATTGATGTCAGTTTTTCATGCGTCTGTCCTGTTATTGACAATGAATTTGATCATATCATTGTCAAAGTAGTCTGCAGATCTACTCGGCTATCGCATTGTGAATTCACAGCTACTTTGACAATGCTATGACGCAATCCATGATCAATGACAGGACAGACGCATGAAAAACTGACATCAATTTGTTACTTAGAAACAGGTTTTTGCCACAAAAAGTATCATCAAGAAAAAATGAGGGGACAGAGAGGGAGGCTCAGGGCGTTGGCCGGGATATGTCATGTCCACGAAAGTTATTTTTAGACGAGCGGAAGTCTTTGTTCTAGCGGAAGCCTGTCTTCCGAGACGTGCGCATGCAGTCTTGCCTCGCTCTCAGGTTCTTAGTGAAAAGAGAAAATGGCGGCGCACGTGGAAGGCTGATGAATATTTATATTCATTCAAACATCAGACCGAAGCTGGCCTGCATGCGGACGTCTCGGAAGACAGAACAAAGACTTCCGCACGTCTAAAAATAACTTTCGTGGACATGACATATCCCAAGGGCTGGACCGGGAGCCTCCCTCTCTCCCCCCTCATTTTCTCTTGGTATCATATTTCCCTTGACGCTGAGATTCTTGGGTTTCACTCACGTGATCAACAGCAATGTTTTTCAACGAAAACAAAAGAAGACGTTAGCATAATAATAGCTTTCAATTCCCAGAGGATTGGATCGGGACACCAACATGGCCGCCATTTCATTGTTTGGGGACACCAACATGGCGGCCGTGACATCATGTGAAATCCAAGAATAGCTCTGTTCAGTGATTGACATTTATAAGAGTGGGCGTATTGAATCTCCCAGTGGAAGCGTTCTATAAATAACTACTCGGGAATTGGCCAAGTATTGGGGAAAGTCTCCCCTTGATGATCTCCTGACATTTTCTTTAGCACTCACAAGGCAAATCTTTTTCCAATTCCTAAGGATCCTTGACAAATATTCAAGGGAGAGGAGTCCTTGGTATTTCAAAGTGAAAAAAGCACTCTAACATTCTTCGAACTATTTTCATTGGAAAAATCATTTTCTCCGGTTTAAAGGTATCCTCTAGTAGGAGTGGAGTCCAAAATTTGCTCAAGTGACTATCAGGCTAATAACAATACAGTAATTATAGCAGGTATACAAAAGAGGTCTCTTACTGCGATATTTAGTCGCCCCTGTCTCATAAGTAGGGTCTAACTTCACTGCCTTCTTGTTGTTAGGGATGGCCTGGTTTCTTTGGTCCTACTGGAGTTGCAGGTCCCGTTGGCGACCAGGTATGGTGGTACAAGAATTTCCCCAAAATGCTCCTACTAATCTGATAGATCTTGATTCGATGCCCATTTTATCACCTAATGTAATCATGATTGTCAATCCTCTTTATCATCATCATCATCATCATCAGTGTCACGTTTGCCATCGTCTTTGTCATCATCGTCGTTATCATCGAATGTTTTTCCCAAGGAATATTGTCGAATCTTTTGGGCGCGATCCTCCTTAAACGCCATTGTTTCATCAATAGCCTCCAGGCCGACGTTTCACAAAGGTACGGACGCTGGATTTAAGTTGCTTCTTTTGTTGCCATCATGACGCAATTATAGCTGCCAAATGCGTTTTGCCGTCTTCTTTTTAAAGTGACACCCCCCCCGTGAGGCGTTAAATCCTCCAACTTAATATCTGTCATTACACCACAATTGTTGTTTTTTCCAGGGTGATCAAGGTCCTCCTGGTCCCCGTGGATTCCCAGGGCCAAAAGGAGACAGAGTAAGTGGCTTCGGTAATATTAAAGAGTGCTGGGTTCCTCGTTGTAGGTAGTTATTTCTAGTGCTTAAAAAGAAATTCCCATTTACTTTAACTACGACGTGCAGTACTATAATTAAGACCAAGTCTAATATAATCTACCACCTTCTGCCTATCTTCAACTAGTAAGGCCAAATCAAAGCTTCCATAAGGGCTAACATTCGTCTTTGTGAACCTCAGACTTGGTATTTACCTGTAGCTTAGGGCCGTTTATACGATAGAAAATAAGCCGCGGCTTACTCTGGCCGCGGTTTACATAAGACGCGAGCGTCCCATATAAATGGTACAAAATCTACGTTCACTGCTTTCTCAAGCCGCGGCTTATCCTGGTCTGGGAGTTTATACTCGTAAAAATAGTTCCTTTCGCGTATTATGTACGCGGCGGCCAGAGTAAGCCGCGGCTTATTTTCGCTCGTATAAACGGTTCTATTGTAGTGCTTTTGTTATTTTCTATAGGGTGTAGACGGACCAGATGGACCTCCTGGCCCATCCGGCCAGCAAGGACCCAGGGTAAGTAAATTTAATGTCGCTCCATGCTGCTGAATTTGTTGGTAAACATTCCTTAGTATTAAAAAAAAATCTCGTCCACTTATACATAACAACCGAACGAAAGCATGTTGAAACAGAAACTTTGGATGAACTTCACGAAGGGCCTATGACCAGGAGCAAGCAACAAATATCCTTACTGTGAGTAAACATCTTTCTCGAATCCCAGAGGGTTTTTTGTCTCAAAAGCACCGAAAACCAGTTCGTGTTGGAGGCTAAGGTCTACTCATTTTATAAAATTCATCCCTCAACATGTTTTCAACAAGTTTTCAAAATCAGAGAAAGCAAAACGATTACAGAGTTTCCTGCCTTGAAACGCTTTCGTTTTGAAAATAATATAGTTTAAAATTGCATCCTTTAGAAACTCGGGCAAAGTCCGAGCTCCAGATGGGATTTTCAACCACAACCCCCCGTGATCTAGTCGGACTAGACTAGATCATGTCGGGTTGAGAGTTCAAATCCCATCTGGCATGGAGGTAGGATTTTTACGAGTTTCCAGTGGATGCAATTTCAAAACGTATTCTTCTCACATTTGCTCACTTGGGGGAGGAGGGGTTTGAGGATACAAAGCGTCTTAGGTCAGTCATTCGAACTATCCCCGGCTTTCGAGAAACGCTCCCGCCTGGTTATTTTTAAATTCACATTCCTGTTTTGAATGGATTAAGTGTTATTATAAATATGCAAGGTGGGAGGCGCGGTGGCCTCATGGTTAGTGCGCTCGACTCCGGATCGAGTGGTCCGGGTTCGGGTCCTGGCCGGGGACATTGCGTTGTGTTCTTGGACAAGACACATTACTCCCACAGTGCCTCTCTCCACCCAGGTGGTATAAATGGGTACCGGCGAAATGCGATGGACTAGCATCCCATCCAGGGGGCAGTAAAAAGACTCCTAGTCGCTTCATGCTACGGAAACCGGAGTTAAGCGCCGGCCTGATGGACCTTCTGCCTCGTAACAGAGACTTTACCTTATAAATGTGCAAGTGACCTAAGAGAAAATAATAGGCATTGATTTGATAAGGTTGTTCAAAGGTAGTAGGGTCTGACGCATGTGGATCCTTATACTGTCATGGTTTTCTTACATTGTAGGTTTTATGATAAGAACTAATCCTCTTTGTCTGTATTCACTTCTTTCTAGGGAAGAGTTGGTTTACAGGTAAGTAGTTTGCTAAAATGACATCGCATCTTGTTATACATTTCTTTTTGTACCTTATCTCCGTCACATTTGTATCTCATTGCTAACGGACTGTTTTCCCCCTTTTTTGTGTGTTTGTTTTATACAGGGCACCAAGGGAGACAGGGTAAGAAGAAGTTCTAAGTTTTTTGTAACTCATCTTTGATGGCCGCATATATACCTTTGGGACTATTCTGAAGTACTAAGCCCGCATAAGGATCGGGAATATATAATTCAACCGTTATTCACAGTCACCCATTTTAACCTTGGATCTTAGTTGTCTATCTTTAGTTTGTTGAAAACAGCGAGTCCGATTTGAAGAGAACGACAGATTTTTCCAGTGAATAGTTTTTCGATAGTTTACATTACCGCTCGTCTCCCCACTCCATGCCCATTCGTTAGGTTTTTTCGGTCTCCTCGCTTTACTTACGATAATTCGCAGAAGCGCACGATCTCAGCGGCGGATGCAAACATTCTCTTCCATTTTCGGAATGGACGAAGCGGCGCATCCCTATTTTAGCAAATTGGAAGCTATAAAAGGATTCTTGCCATAACTTTGGATAATCCCTGATGAAGACACTAGACAGCAGTGTCGAAACGTTGTGCTTTGAATTCTAACTTTTAAGCTTCAACCAAATTTTTTTGAAAGCCAGAGTAGTAAGTTTAAGATTTTGCTTTTGACATTTAAGTGTTTATATGGTCTAGCTCCTAATTACCTGGTTGATTTAATTTGCATCAAAAAGCAATCCAGATACTCCCTTAGGTCAAACGACTCTTTATTACTTGAGTTACCTAGCATTAAGACCCGTCCAACCCTTGGCCATCGTAAATTCCAGTCAGCTGCACCTTATCTTTGGAATGCATTACCTTCAACAATTCGCAACATAAAGACATTGGACACTTTTAAGACTGCTGTTAAAACTCATTTTTTTAATTTAGCTTTTAAATAGGTTTTTCTATTCATGTCTCATTTTTAATTTAGCTTTTAAATAGGTATATGGTTGTAGTTTTTAATAGTTTCTTATGTTTTTAGTTTTTAGGACAGTTTGACATAATTTTATTTTAAAATATTGTGAAGCGCAACTGAATATATTCATATAGAGGTCTGCGCTATATAAATGTAATTATTAATTAGTTAATTAGTAAACTACGTCAAACTTCTTGTTATTTTTCTCTTTTTGTGTAGGGATCGCCTGGAGAGAGGGTATGTAGAAAAACAGACAATTGCTAAGAAGTGGAATTAATGCTTATAAGTGGGTCTATAACACATGCTGATCAAGGTTGTTTGTAATCGAGCGAAAAGCTAAATGCTTCAACGCGTTCTAGATCGATTTCTCAGTTACAATTTTAATCTCAAATTAAACGGTTGCTGAAATAAAGACAAAAAGAATACATATTAACTGAAATAACAATTAAAGCAACCAGAAATCGTCAGAAAGTTACTTACTGTATAAAGAAAACGACCATTGAAAGGATACTTACAAACGTTTTGCAATGTTTTGGCTTTGCAACGGGCAAACAACGAAATATTCAACAGTACTTCCTCTTCACGGAAGAGAACGAGAGAGATTTGTTACAGAAAACGGCAAATATGTGCTGGTAAATTAAACAAAAGGGACATCATTCAAAAAATACTTGCATAATAACCATTACGAGTACGAAATATAAGCAAGGAGTACAAACAAAAAATACGCGCGTGCAAAACGACAGCAACAGCATGGGTACGTGTATACCTTTTTTTGAAAACTCACTATCCAGCTAAATCATTGCCAGGTTTTCTGGTTAATCCCTGTGCTCATTTCGGATAACGAAAATCGCCTCACATATTGAAACCAATCGATACTTTGTTATTCATTACAGGAAGTTATATCTGAGAACCACGAGGTTATTACAACGTCAATGGCCATGTTATTTGGCATCTCCATAAATCAGTATGCGCATGCCCAAAAGCGAGTCGAAAGTTCACTATAATTTTAAGGACATCAGTCATTCAATTTTGTTTTTCTTAAATTTTACTATACTTTTTTTTCGTCTAACTATGGGGATTTCTCGCTTAAATTTCAGGGTGACGCAGGAAATCCAGTAAGTTAATATTGTGTATACATTTGAAAATCCTACATGAAGAGTTAATCAAGGGACTTGACTTTCGCTTGATGAAAACCTGAACCTGATGAAAAATTGTAGCATTGGGATGATCTTCATACTACGTATTGTTTCCCTATGTTTTATGATATTGAATAAACTTTTTGTTTTTTGATTTTCCTCTTTGCATTACTTTTTTTTCTTTTGTTATTGTAGGGACAACCTGGACCTCCGGTAAGATTGTTTTTGCTTCCGTTTTCGTATACGCTCAGAGACATTGCACACAAGCGACCATTTACATGAAGACGGCCCTTGCTGCATTTCCTCCACCCTCTGCCCCCCCCCCCCCCCCCCCCCACCAAGAATCCGTTAATAAAGGCTCAATTAAATTGATTAAGGTGGCTCAAACCGGTTCCAACCGTTTTTGAGGGAATGTCTATTAGAGTGATTAACTCTACCACACTGTTCACTTAACGGCAATATTATGATACGACATGAAACGCCAATAAGTGCGTAACAAAAATGCACATATTAATGTGACGTAATAAATTACCATGGCAACAAAAATCATCTAAAAAGCCCCAATATTTTGTTTTTAAGTGCTCATATTTCAAAAACCAACTCGATAAACCAACTTAAATAAAAGACAGTCAGAACTGGCCGACCAGACACGTAAGTTTGCACAAAAAAAACAAACAAAAAAAGCAACAACTTGAAGGAACACTTGCATGATAATTCCTCGCATTCTGTCAAATGGAAAGCGCCCTAAGGCGCATAACATAGCTTTCTTTTAGCTCACCCTCTTAGCATCTATGCTAATCCAAGGAGATCTTATCGAAGAAATTGAAGCGGGATTATAACCCTAAACTAGGGTTTTACAGGCTCATGAGCTCCTGGGTTTTACGATGGGTGGATCACACAGATCGAGTAGATTGATTCACGATCCCTCAATCCACATGATCACTGCTTGGAGATTTTTGTCAATAATTATATTAATTTTTGAAACCTTTATTTTCAGGGACCTCCAGGAGATATCGTAAGATAAATTCTTTGTTGTTTTACTTCGTTTAACTTGAGTAATAATATTGCGGCAAAGAATTGTTAATATTTTAGATCTGATCCTCTTTGATCGGTTTACGGAAATCATTCACTTTCAGTCCGAACGACGGACGGTCGAGGGTAATGGTGTCTAATAGTGAAAAAGAAAGGGGAAGTAACTAAACATATCATCGCACCAAATCCTGAACCCCTTTGCTGCTCTTTAAGGGTCAACCTGAACCTGCTCCGTACTCTCAAATAAATTTAACGAAGAAACGAATAATGAGTCGCTCTGTATTGTAGTCTCGATTGACTGACCAGCCGTTTTGTGCGCTCGCGTACCTCAGCGCACACCACGGCTGGATCCCTGGTCCAGCCAATTGTATTTTCCTCCAATCAGAAAGCCGCCCGCCTGCCAAGTACAAAATACAATTGGCTGAACACAAACTACATTTGCGACGGGTGCTACGTCACGGACAAACGATCCAGCCGTTCGTTGGGAGGAGGATGTTAACCGCACTTACAAAACGGCTGGAAATCGAACCTATCTCTATTGTCCTTAACCTCTTTTGCATTTCTTTTTGTACGAAATGATATTTCACTGTGGGAGTCATTCTGAATACCAGCTGCGGTAACTGTAACAAGGTTCAGTATTCGATTTCGGTAAACTCATTTAGAGAGGGCCGTTAGCTATAGCATAGGCAACTTGCGTGACAGACGTCTTTCTGGCCTGGGTTGCTCGAAGCATGGTTAGCTCTAACCAGCGCTAAATACCATTTATTTATTTATTTATTTATTTATTTGTTTAAATTTATTTATAAACGGGTAAATCATCAGGACTTAAAGTAAATACTAAAATTGCATTAACTACATTGTTAAAATACTAATCTACTGCTAATTAAATCTAATAACAGCAAAGACAAAAAACAATAACAAAGTGCCTGATTTCCACGAATTCCGTGTGATTAATTAATTTAGAGCTAGTTTGCCCTCACAATTTCTAAGAGATGTTGAACTCCGATCGGTAAACATTGATTTCAGATAATCAGGGGCGAGACCATTAAGAGATTTATAGACCAAGTTAAGTTTTTTCCAGCCAAGTCTAACAAAAAGATCATCCGAATTGGCATCATGTGAATAAGAGGTCAAAATACGCGCGATTCTGTAGTTTTTGTGATTTAATGGGAATAGATTTATTGGAATTGCCCCATACGACACTACAGTAATCGAAATGAGGTTGAACTAAAGCATTATAGATGCATAGGAGCGTTTCAAAAGGAACAAAAGACCTGCTTCGCTTCAAGATGCCAATGCAGGAGGCAATTTTCCAAGTCAAGTCATAATATACTCCAAGAGATTTCGTAAATTCTAGTTGTTTTATAGAATTACTGTCGATTGTAAAAGACGGGAGTCTATTAAAAATATTTAACCTTTGCCTTGACCAATCAACATAAACTCAGTCTCAGTTTGACTTATTAAGAGTGAGTTTATTTGCCGTTAACCATTCGATTCAGTAAATTTAGTTAAATCATCGTTCTAGATGCGCAACATCGTTACTGGTAAATGTCAAATGAGTATCATCCGCATACATTCTAGGATGTGAATCAACAAGACAGTTCGGTAGATCATTTATATAGAGCATAAAGAGGAGAGGTTCAAGGATTGTACCTTGAGGAATACTGCAAGTTAAAGGTTGGCTAATCTGTAGGTTTTGATATTTCTTAACCAACGGTTAGCACTGACCAGGCTTCAAGCAACCGGTCCCTGGTCGTCAGCGCGGAGAAAAGTGACCACTGGAAATACGTCACGTAGGTTGTAACGTAAAGGGAATAGTTAACACTTTTAATCCTAAAAAAGGAACGTTTGGTGTAGGGCTCTATCTTGGAATTAAAAGGATTAAAATTGTAAGCCCTGCGAATGGTACCACTTATTTACTCTTCAAGTTATGATTTCCGTAAGGGCGGAAAGTACTTTAATAAACTCAAACGATCTTTGTCTCCAACAGAGCTCCTACCTAAGTAGGAGTTACCTGGTGGCGCCCAGTAGACTGGAGACTGGAACCGACAAGGGAAACACGAGGCGCCGCAGATCAGTTGATTCAGCAGATCCTGACATCTCGGAGTCGCAGGGACTCATCCAGTCCCTTAGGAAGGAGATTGAGAGCATTAAACGACCAAGCGGATCACAATCAAATCCGGCTAGGACTTGTAAAGATCTCTATATGTGCAATGGAAAGCTCCAAGATGGTGAGAATTGCTTGCACTCCGCCCATTCTGGGAGCTCTGAATAGAATTGTGAAATTTTTCGCTCTCACCCTTACCAATTATTTCCTTAGTCGTTAAAAGACATATTCATACATCTTCTCGTCGGGAAGTCGCTTTTTTACACCGGATAAATTGAGTAAAGTTACCAAAACTTGCAGGCATTTGACTCGCTGCAGCTATACCCGTGAGATAAATGAGTCTATGGCTTATCATGCGTCACAATTACTGTTTTGGACATCTGTTTTCAAAGAGATTGTATTTAAAAAAAGTTTGATTTGATCGATGGACTAGACCCACCATTCCGCCACCAGCTCGGTCTCTAAGGCGGGTTAAAAGGGAAATTTCATTCAAATGTCTACAATCCTGGACAAAAATCATTGATACTCTTGTCAGGTTTCGTGCTTTTGGAAAAGAACTACAACAACAGACAAACAATACCCCACCTCCTTCCTTTGATTTGTTGATTTCAGTTTACAGTGTCCCCAGCGCTAGAAGACTTGACACTCAAATAAAGTTTCTTTCCTTTTTTCACCACCCAAGACAAAGTTGTTCATATACATGCGGAAGTGAAGGGGGGGGGGGGGGGGGTGGGGGGCGGGGGATGGAAAAATCCACAACAAGAAGTTTACTTCATGTAACTTAATTTTCTGTTTAGATATGGAGAACGAAGTGAAAAGTGTCTCAACAATTTTAGCTTCCACGTAGCGCTTTTCTTCAGTTCTATGAACCGACCCAAAAGTCAACCTCAATACATCTCCTTAATACTATTCAAGTTGATTGGTGTAGGCGTCACAAGGTGACCCTCTAAAAAAAGTAGTCCCATCAATCAAATTTCCGATCATAGCCGGGAAGATCGACTCCGCCTTCGGAAATCGAATTTAATTCACAGCTCGAATATCATTATGATATATTTTTGGAGGTTTTTCAGTTAGATTCGTACAGATTCTATCGCTTTCCATCGGCGTCGAGTTCGAATGTACGAATGTACCCTGGGAACCAAAGATCCTGATTGGTAGGTCATATCACGCATTAATCACTTTAATTCGGTCTCCGTGGTTTCGGGTCAACTCTCGGCTTGCCGTCGGAACTTTGATTGATAGATGCTAAAACGCAGTTTGGCCGTTAGTGCTTTAAGATGCGCAGAATGGACCTCTTTAGCTTGTACGTTTTTGTTTTCCCATTTTAGACCACGTGATGTTCAAATGTCGTTTTATGCACATGCGTATGTATCTATAACTTATGAAAAAACAAAAGGAAAATTCCCTTGGGAACATCGCGTGGTCTTTTTTGCAAAGTACCATGATGGAAATGTGTGATCTATACCAGTTTTTCGATGTTTATGTGTTCCACTCCTTGGTAGGTCTATTCTGGATCGACCCCAATTATGGCTGTAACGGAGATGCCATTCAAGTATTTTGCAATTTTACGGCTGGTGGACAGACTTGTATCCATCCTGATGGTAACACAAAACAAGTATGTGCGATTCCATTTTTATTTTTTCCTACTGGAAGACTTCTTCAGCAATGTCTTTACGTGAAACGTCTTAGGAAGTAGATGCTGGTATTGAACTACTTTTAAACTGGTAATAGTTGTCACTAAATATTCCCCCGCCTTTGATAATCTGGATGGCAGTTGAGGAACACCGTATAGATACTGGATTTCTCCTTTTTACCTCTTTTGTTCACTGCGCGCGGTGAAAATATGATTTTTTATCTGTCACATGTGAGAATATCGGTGTCGTCATGGTAACGAACACGATTAGCCGATAAATCTCGAGCTTCCTCTTCATTGTAAGATACTTCTGTGCTTTAATATAATTATTCTCTACTACATTACATTTTTATTGCAAAATGTTACATTATCATGATTTGTTTTTCATAACTTTCATATCTTTTTTCATGTTACACAACATGCATGTTTTAGCGGTTGGTGACCACTTTTTCATCATTTCGAAAATGAGTAAAACAAGTTGTTTTAAATCTGGACATTTAATCAATGTCGCTTCGCTCACTCGTGAGAGATACTTTCAGCACGAGAAGATAAAATTCGTATCCCCAAGCGGCCATGTATATATATCTATATATTTGTCATCATTTCATGAGAATAACTTAGTCAATTGCAAATGAAACTTAAAGATGCAATAGAAGACTATGTCAACAACTAAACAGAACTAATATATATAGATATTTTTTTCTACATATCTTGTACTCAAGCAACAGCGTATCGACGTACCACGCAGTACTTTCGCAAAAGTTTACTATCCCTGGAAATAAGACAAAAAGGAAACTCGGTTATTCGGATCGATAATGATTGTTTTACAACTGTTCTACTTAACGGTGTATGTTTGGTGATCTCTTTCAAGTGACAAGGTTTTCCCTTAAGCTTTTAATTGGACCAAAACCCGAGGAGGCAACTTAGAAGT
>NC_090870.1:40914496-40944496 GCF_036669935.1 Montipora foliosa | reverse complement strand
CTGCAGAGCACTGATCTTACGCCGGTTGCCTTCATGTGAAATGTGCTGCCGTAAATATGATATTCTTATTTGTCGAAGTAGGTTCGAATGTGTTTTAAATATTGAGCACGGAATAAACTAGAGTGCGACTCTTGGAACAACGTCTTCCACTCTTGGGTTTTTTATAATTGTCCAAGAAATTTGTCAGTTAATGGTCTGATGCGAAGCTTCAGTTTTTCGCCTTATTTGGGATGACCATTTAATGCAAATCACGACTTCTCGCAAGATTGTACGAAACACTTTCAACTGAGACAACTAGTTGACAATAGGTGCAGTTACCTGTGCGTAGAAATTACAATTTCGGTTATCGTCCTGACAGTCTTCGTGAGCATGTATCTTGCTGATACATAGCCAGGGCCATAGCAAACCATCGGAATCCTCAAGTCATTTTCAAACTGCAGTTTTATTACGTGGTTTCGTTTCTTTTAAACTAGCGTATGCGAGATTATTTGATGCCTTATGGTGTATAACTACAGAAGCAGAAAGAGATTAGTTTTCTGTTCATTTCACATGTATAAACGTTGTGAACGGAAATGGATAAGAGAAGGAATTTCCGTGATAAATATCTTAGTAAACATTGCAGAAATAAAAAAAATCTGTCGTCGATGTACATTGACTAAGGTTTCCTAGAACTACGCGGTGCCATTGTGTTCAAATTCAAGTCTTGAAGACTCTGCCAAGCGAGAGTCACCCGCGTCCAGCCTCTCCTTCTGTCTTCTTCAGATTTGGGAATGATCGAGAGGAGATTACGGAGATCAAGGCGTATGCCGAAACACTTACTCGAACACATAATACTGAAGAAATCCGAGATATATTTACATCGACCCCCTATGTATCATAAAATACAAGGTCATTAGGAATCAGACAAAACTAGACCACCGAGCAGAAGTAAAGTACTAAACAATTTGATACATTTTGCAAATCAATTAAGATTATTTTTTATCGTTGCCTACAGAACGTCAAACAAGACTCTCCATGGTCTCCATGGTGTCGCCTGAGGGACCAGCCCTGAGGGACATTGGTAATAACCTCGTTCCCAGGGTCTTCTCGGCTTTCAATATGGCGGCGGGTCTTGAGAAGACCCTGGCACACAGTGAACTAAAAAGATCGCTGAATGGTGCTTTTCTTACATGAACTCTGATTGGTTTTATGTCGAAAGAAAGATGGCGGCTAGTGAGGAGAGCCAGAAGAAGAAATTGTAGCTGTTCCGTAAGAAGCAGCTGCAAATTAACAGGCATAACAGTCAAAAATAATTCACCGTTTTTTCACTTTGTACGATGATCTTCATCAGGCCTCGATTCCAATTAAAACTACGTTGGCTTTTCACGACCTCTGGCATAGCGATCGCTCTATAATATATAGAGGATATAATGGTGTTTGAAAGACGCAACGGTAATTAAGTGATTTTATTTCGTACGTACCTTTACGTTTTGGTTCATTTTGGCGTCTCACAATTGTAATTCCTTGACGCGAGTATTGTTACTGTTGTTCAGTGTTTGCACCATGTCAGATTGTTACAAATTATAAAATTGTGCAACAGGGTTCATAGATTATTGATGTGGTTGATTTAGCAGTTGTATGTGGTTCTGTCGACTCGTGTGACAGCTGCAACGAAGGCGGGTCTGTTAAATACAGGTCAAGACTAGAGGTCGCTGCTCCAATAATCAACAACTAAGCCAAAAGTTTCCCCGAGACCTGAAACAACATTTTTGTTGAGTGATTAGCGCTAGCAGACACTTTTGGTGTTGTTTATTTGTCTGCAGCACGGTGACATGTACACTCACCTGTGGAATGTGACCTGTGTTTTATTTCAATAGACCTGCAGCTGCAGTAATCCATATTCTTTCCCATCCCTTCCACACTCTTCAGCTAGTGGTGCACAGAGAGATCTAGCTCGGTCGGTTTTCATCGTTGCCTTTTACTTTCATTAATAAAAAATATTAATCTCCTCACCCCAAACAAAATGCATGTCATCTTGTAATTTTCCAAGGGAGTTATTTAAGATTGTGAAGTCTTAACAATAATTACTATTCTTGAAAATAATTTTAAGGCTTATCCTTATAGTCTTATTGACCTGTCAATTTGCTAACGACTTCAATTTTTGCTTCTTCTGATTTAAAAATATAAATATGTATATTAAACAGTATTCTTTAATTTTGTACACATTACTTTTTTAGCATCACACTCCTGTGAATTTTCTTGTACTCCAATAATTTAAGTTGAATTATTCGTTTTCAAAACATGCTTTGAAAATATTCTCTAGCATTGCTCAAGTTGTGGCATTTTAATTACTGTCTGAAGATGTGGTACATCGAGTGATGTGGGGGAAGATTGCGGACTGGACAGGGGGATTGGGAAATAAAATTGAAGGTGACAAAGCACAGGAAATTTGCAACTTCACCAGCAACAAGAAACTACTTCACAAAAATAAATAGTGTTTTGTTTCTGGAATGGTAAGGGCAGGAGAAAAGATAAAACACTGCAGTGTGGGTCATTTGGTCGGTCATATATATTTCGCTTTGTCTACTGAAACTCTCAACAAAGAAGGACAAAAATGTGGACGCAAACTATCTGAACGGTTAGAAGCCTGTCAAGGAATATTAACCATTAAAGAGAAGAACATAATACTTGTCTACAAACACCTCATTTTCCTTGAAATGCCACAGCATAAAATTTCAAATTCCATTTTCTGTGAATCTTCCATTACTTGTGGTACATGTGAACCTAGGAAGTTACCAGTACTAGCTTTAAAATAATAACTGGTTCCTGGAAAACCCAATTTACTACCGGTACTACAACTCACCAGTGGGAAGATTGTTTACATTACTTATTACCATAAAGAGAGATAGCTTTGGATTTTTCAACAATATATCCCTTTAATATAACCGAAAATCATTCAGATAGTGAAAACTTCATATTTATGACCCATTTCGTTCACTTTCATACTTGTCAGCATTATGATTTGCTATACTTCAGGTTCACATGTTCACAAGTTTGTTTTTACGTCTCATAGATGTTCAGATGTTCAATTACAAACTCTGTTTTGAATGATCACTCTACCCATTGTATAAATAGTTCACCCTGAAGTCTAAATAGATACAATTCGTTTCTGAGTAAATGAAATGAAACAAAAATGTAGTTTAAGGAATGGAGGCAAATAAAACAAACCGTGCCATTGTCACTGCCTCCAAAACAGCAGATTAAAAGCCAGTTTGATAAAACGGCAAAGATCCACCCCTAACTCTGGGCTCATTTGACAAGAACTGCTAAAGATGATGAGATGCTTATGTTTAGGACTTGCACAAATTGTGCCCTTTTTTTAATTAGGCTCAACAGATTTCATGAGCAGCATTCCAAGACATCACATTGTCTTCAATGGTAGGACAAGACGTGGAAAAGATCTTTTCATAGCTTGAAAAGTGCAAGAAGCAGATTGCTAATCCTATGGAATAGCATGTTCAACGATGTACATGTGCTTGATTATGTCAACTTTACCACAAAATATATTTACAAATTATAACAAGTTGTAAGAATCAGAATGTGGGCACTAAACATGCTGTGGTTCCCTGTTGGCAATCAGAAGACAATTAAAATACTGATTTTAGACTGACATGACAATACTTGCAGTCAATCGATGAGATGAGAGATAAAACCACAATACAACAATCTAATGGTTTCAATGTGAAAATGAAGTACCACAGATATATATGTGGTATAATAATACTTCCTTTTAGGAAAATAGCTTTGGGTCAATATATACTGGGGAAAGTCGTTGTCAGAAGGCTCATATACACCGATAAGAAATCAGATAATCATTCAAGTGTATGAAAAATTAATGATAATTAGGTTTAATTGATTGAAAATAAACATGCAATATAAACTATACGTTACGGAAGACAGCGAACACACCTCCGTGACTAAATAGCTAGAACCAGGGCTTTCATTAAACCTTAGCTCACTGGATTTTAAGGGCCGATTTACACGGTACGACTTTGTCGCATGCGACAACGGCTTACGACAAGCCCACGACATGATTTACAATTGTTGTGTACGTCAGAAAAAATGTCGTATCATTTTAAAACATGTTTTAAAACGCTGCCACAATCGTAAGTCGTGTCGTAGGCCTGTCGTGAGCTTGTCGCATGCGACAAAATCGTATCGTGTAAATCGGCCCTAAGGTAATCAAATGTCTGTGATGCTACGGGTTGAAACTGTGTGCAATGGCTGTTTCCAAACTGTTTAAAAATCACAGCCTCGAGAAATAATAGCCGTCTATAAAATTGCATTGGTTTAAAATAACATGAAATGAAAAGAAAAGCAAGATTTCTCTGTCATCTACCGCATTCTCGTTGCTCGTGCATTCATCCATCCGTATTTTTGGTTTCTTAAAGCAAAGTTTACAGCTTTGGGCTCCCCCTTCCTACTCCATTTTGTTTGTTGGCAGTTGTCGTACCCAGATTTCTCTCACCTTATTCTTTGCCGCCATTTTGAAAAAATTTGCACATTTGTCCATCCTTGATCACGTGATCTGCTGTGTGCCAGGGTCTTCTCAAGACCCGCCGCCATATTGAAAGCCGAGAAGACCCTGGGAACGAGGTTGCATTGGTAATTCAGCCTCTCGCACGTTATCTGATGTCTTGCATGCAGTTACATAACTACAGTTAAGTCTACTGCGGACTTTGGTATCGAGTAAGGGGGCTTTGTTTAGGCCGTTAACCAATTTCCGCATTATAGAATTTAAAGGTGCAAAAAAGAGTACAAACGTACGCGTAGCCAAAGCACAACGTTTTCGTTGTAACAGGAGTATAGTCTAAAACCTGGACTGGACTCTAGACTATGGATTTTTTAAACTGTTTTTTTTTTTTTTCAATCGACTGTCTAAAAAAGGGATTTTTCTTTTTTGGATGGTGCAGTTGAAAAACCAGGGGCTTAGTTTTTTTAGGACATAGACATCTTTCCCTCCCTTCTACTCACCTACCCCTCTCGGATCCTCTTCAATACCTCTATCCTACCCCATCCTTCCTTCACACATTTATCCCCCCTTATGCCTACCCCTTCTACATAACACTACTCACGGACATTTCATATTTCTCAAGACCTTTCTGATGAGTTGACGGAGGCTGTATGCTCACCAGAAGTTGAACTTGAACTCCCTACGTCCTCTGCCTACTCCTTAATCCACTTAATCCACCACGCAAGCAATTGTGCAAATTCCTCAGAATAATTTATAAATTAATATTTTCTTATTCACCCCAGGCCACTCACGATCAAGAGTTTGATTTATTCACAAATGCTCAATACAACACCAGAGCCACATATGGCAGAGTCACGCCAACGTAATTGCGTAAATGAAATCGATTTCAAAAGAGATAGACTCAAACAAATGACAACAAGGCTAAACAACAACAAATGACAACAAGGCTAAACACTTCTTGAAAGAAAAAAACAGAGGAGCAACTCCACCTTTCAGGAAACAAGGATCGATCTAAGCCGAAACAATTAACAAAAGGGAACAACAGATGATAACTCGGAGGAAATGGGTTTACAGCAACGGCGAACTCTTCACAGGAAACACACGAAAGTAGTTTCAAAACGGGAAGTGTCTCAAGTCTTGTCCCAAGAACAAAGTCGAATTTCTCACAGAGGACAGCAAATTACGGAAAAGTGGCTTCAACAAATTGATGCAGAAATCAGCCAGGAAGTTGTTAACACATCCATTCCATGCACAACAACCGATGGCAGCTACAACGTTCCTCTCTTTGATACAGATCGACTTGATGATAAAATGTCACCCTTATTCCCCAACATGCTTTTAGGAAAAATAACTGAGATCGAAAACCATTATGCTAGAGTAGTGACGAAGTTTGGAGAAGTCCAATGACTTATTTCTCCTACAACACTAAGCTTGTGCAGTGCTACTAATCTTACTTTCGATTATTTCAAAGAAATTTCCTTTACATTCAGCTTGTAAACAGGCCATTTTTGCACAATGAGTAATTTCCTTTCAAGATTAATTGTCGTTTATTAATATTGTAACAGTACAAATAATAACATTGTTACGTTTAATGGTAATGTAGTTACTTTCCAGTTGTATACTGACTGCTCTATTTAACTGAAAATCTGAGAGACAAATATTTATGAATCCTGTATTATACAAGTCACAGTTATATCATTGATTTTTCGTTATGAAAAGTAGTCCTACTTGTGAAAGACAGAAAGGGTTTAGTTCTGATGAAGGGCTAAAACTCGAAACGTCAGCTTTCAAATCTCTTTACACGGTAGTCAATTTACCTTATCAACTCAGTCGACAAAAACTTTTCTTTTCTAAACAAGGTTTACTTTACGTTTGGAGATTTCACGGGGGCTACCCTGGACGCCAGAGGTTCCACTCTTCGTAACACAGCCCACGCAGAAACTCGGCTAGAATATTTCGAGAGCGCTTCACTTGATACTCGCAAAAAGTTGCACCTCGACAGGGGCACCCGACGGAGATGTTCCGCTGGTGTGTGTCGTCTGGCTGGAGAAAGAAGTATTGGGAAGTTACTGGAAAAAAGATTCAGTTGTCACAGTGCTGTCAAATTGTTTTCAATCTGCTCGCCCCCCCCCCCCCCCCCCTTCCTCTCCTGGGAGAAAAGTATTTTTGTTGTGAGGGCTATTTGCAGTAAATGTACCCCTCGTATCGGCCCTTCTGACAAACGGAATTTCTGGTCTGTTTTTGCTGGGAGTACAGAACACATAAAAATTTTCCAGCAGGTAGAGAAATTGCTCCGAAAAGGCTAATTTTTGGCTTATTTTATGGCCATGATATATTTCGATGAAATTTGAAAAGAATGGCTCGTTGGGTGCCCCTGCCTTGAAAAAAATACCTCTGAAATCCAGGGTACACCTCTTGGTCCCCCACTTCAGGCATTGCTGACTTGAATGCCCCAGAGGAGAGTCCATTTGCGTTCCGGAAAACAATGCTAACGTTTCATTGACCAACTTAAACAGCACGAGAGACATGATTGATCTTCAAACACCATAGTGCAACGGGCTTTGAAAAGAAAAACAGGATCTTATTGTAAGAAAATTGTATCGACATTTAAAAAAAAGGAGTGCTATTTTTTGAAAAAAATAAATTCTAGTGAGGATGAGTCCATAGTCCAGAGTCCAGAGTCCAGTCCATCTTTTAGATGATGCCTGTAACAATATCATACCTAAGTGGGTCATAAATCCTCTATTTGCTCAGCTGTCAAAATAGAAGATTGATTCGCTCAGTTTTCATTCCAATATTTTGCCAGTAACTCACAATCAAATCCACTAAGAGGTCACAGATTATAAAAGAATTGCTTAGACGAGAGTCACATTCTGGTCTGGAAATAAGCCCGGTTTCCATTAGCGCCTTGTCTTAGGTACATCACACGGAGAGAAAATTTCAAAAGAAATTTCAAAGTGCCACCTGTTTGAAAAGTAAATCCAATAGAAATTTTATGACGGGAAACAACAATTCTCGGACAATGCTGCTTATAATAGTCACAATTACTGAAAGGAAACTAACATTGAAAGCTGTCAGAGCTGAAGACTACTTTACTAGTCGCTAACTTATTTTGTTTTTCATCGCTCTCATGGTTGACACCTCCCGTTGCTGACAAATACAGTCGCAAACGCAGGCAACTGCCTGCTTCAAAACCATGAAAATTCTTTCATAAATTCTAACTTATCCCTTTTTTTCGAGATGTTACATATAAATACATGACAAGCATAACAATAGTTTCTTCGATTTTGGACAAAACGCAAATTTCCTACTGGGTTTTGCCGTAAAATCTATGCTTGGTCTTACTTTTCTTTCTTATGTCTATTAAGGCGCCAATAGCTACGCGTAATCAACGCCTTGTTTTCTTTCAATATACCTAAGTTTGCAGTCACTATCTGGCTTCTCGCTTGTAAAGATCCTACAATTAATTCTGGAAATTAGTAAAGGCATTATGCATTGTTTGCCAAGCTGGGGAGCCAAAGTTGATGTCAAATCACTCTGTGTGTTTTTCCTCGTTTGAATTAACAGCGAAAACAACTCAATGTTGTACCCAATTCAAACCCTTCGAGAATAAAACGTTGTCAGTTGTTCCAGGTATTTCCATATGAATGCTACATTATCATGCAAATACAATACACAAAGAATCTTAATCCCGGGAGATTTGAATTGGGTACAACATTGAGTTGTCCGATCTCAGGCCATAGCACACGTTGCATAACTATTTGTAACTTTTACACGGAATTTGCTCTTCTGTAATTGAAAAAAGATCCCTAGCCACGCCTGTATTTCAATTTCCCCAATGTGGAACCTTAAAGGTGCACTTTCTTACACTCTCAGGAGTAAAAACTTTAGCGCTGCCAAAACAGTCATTTTTATCGAAGCAATATAATATTACAATTGTTTAATCAGCTTTTTTGATAGAAGATTCGTTCACATGATTTTTAGTCTAATTGATCGTGTCTGTAACTCACAAGTAAAGTTACAGAAACACCACAACCAATTAAAAGAATTGCAAATGAAGAAGAGAGTCAACTTTTGATCAGCGAATAGGGCTGGTTGTCTCCAAAAGACGTTGAAGATTCTATGTAGCACATGAATGGAAATCATGCAAAGTGATATTCAGCCCCTCTGAGGTTACATTTCCACCTGCTTTAAAAGTAAATCGAATTGAAAGTTCATGACGAAAAACAAAAATTCTGAATGACATTTCATGACAATGTTCGTCACTCCTGTTTTCACAATGGCCCATAGGTTACCAGCGCTAGCATTGAGAGCTGAGTGGGCTATAGCCTATTTTGCCAGTATAAGCTCACTTCCACGACTCAAGATTGACGCTTCTGGTGTTCAAAACGTCTTAACTGACGAGTCAGTGATATGTGTAGCACCTAACGTTTCATATTATTCAGCGCCGAGACCCAAAATGCATCTGAAATTTATATTTCTTTCGGTGGCTATATTTATTGGCGAGTGTTTCTGTGCGGTCAAAGTTGAGTTGTCCGGTAAGTTTTTACAATCGTATCGATTTTGATTCATGATCTCTTAAGGTTCCCTTCAACCTTATCGTCTGTTTGAGCTTGCATCGCCGGGAGGATCGAAAAAGCGGCAATGAAGTGTGGTTTTGTTGTATAAATGTTTATTTCAATTGATTTTGGCCTTGTGTGGTCTATATTTTATAGCTACTGTAGCCATCTTTTTTGACTAATTGAAGTTATCGTTCACTAAGAACTTGAAATGGGTTTTTGGCCAGGTATTTTTTCTATTCGGGTGGTTGGGGGCGCGTGGTGTGGATACCGAAGCTTTCCTTCGCAGCATATAGCTTATTACAACAGGCCAGCTAGCTCCTCCAGTGACACTGAAAAATAATCTTTCAGAGCCTTCGTTATCATTGATTACCAAAGATAAGAAAGGGAACGCAAAGGTGATTTGCTGTTTACTCTTACTTACTACATTGATGATTTGGCAGTTCTGTATGGTATGGTAAGGAGACAGAGAACCTCCAGTATCCAGCGGAATAAAATTTTTGATCAAGCGTCACTGACAAGCGGATGAACTATACTAAAAGACTGGATATTTCATAAAATGTTCAATTCGTAATACTAAACTAGCGAAGCTAAAAGCGATGTGACACGGAAAGAAGTTGTACGAATGACAGTGCCAACGTTTTCTTATGTCGATAAGCAAATGAGAACCGGAATTGTTGCCTCGCCTACTGATCAGCGTATTTCAGATTAACTCAGATAAGGATGTTAGGTAATGTTAAAAGAAAAATCGAGGATATGGTTAATGAGCCAGCTATTGGGATTTTATCGAGGATGACTCCGGGATATTCGCAAAAAATCCGAATTCGTTTCGGAATGTTATAAGTTTGACGACCCCGGATCGTGCACAGACTACCAACGAAACAGCTGCCCAAAATGTAAACACATCACGCATGTGCAAAACCATTTTACTCGGTCAATTGGCAGCCCAACCTCGTTCTCGGCGTTCACCGCCGAGAGCAGGACGGGACAGCTGTCCATGGCTGCTAATTGACCGGGTGAAATGGTTGTGCGCATTAGTGACGTGTTGACCACAACGGTCTTAATATCCGCGATGAAGCGTATTAGATTTCAGTTTATTATTTACAGCCACTTCTGTTATTTTTCCGTTACTCTTAGTATTTAATTCAAATTTGTTGTAACTGCCATGTTTTTATCACATTTTTTCATTATTACGTCAACACCCATTTACTATATATATGTAAATAGAAGCAATCCAATGTAAACTCTCATTGTACCTGAAGAAGGCTGGTTTGGCCGGCCGAAATATAGAACACCGCTAAAATAAGATCTACATTGTATCGGCTCTTGCTTAAAATATTTAGCTTCTCAACTTGGTGATACCCGGATTTGCTGAAACCTCAGAAAGTGTACATACGCAGTTTTCCAAGAGTGTTGCAGAGAAATAAGCCATCAAGTTAGGGACTGTGCAATAATTATCAGGAGATCGAGGGGCTGAAAAAAGAGAGGAAGGTCACCATGTAAACTCACAAGCTGAGGGAGGAGGCAATCTGACTTTAAGGACGGTGCCTACTATTGTCATTGCGCATACGTTCTGCGCATCTCGAGATACTCGGATTACCTATCGGTGATGCTTACTAACACAGGGATATTTTTGCGCGGTTTAAAACTATACGGAGAAAGTAGATCTTAGTAAGTACTCTTGGTATCCAAAAAGAAAATTGGGGGTAACCATGCATTTTTGAAAGATAATTAAGCTTCAATTTGAGAAAGAACGCCATACATTACTTTGTATTTTAAAGCTTTTTACAAATATTATTCATGAATTATCTTTGAAAAATGCGTGGCTACCCCCAATTTTCTTTTTGGATTTCAATAACACTTGTTAAGATCTACATTTCCTGCATAATCACACACCGGGGCAAAAATATCTTTAATTAGTAGGCACTGTCCTTAAGATTAAAGTACCCCTCAATGCCACCATGACGAGGACCGGTTTCACGGAAATTGGTTTCCTGTTCCGGATCTCAGTGACGCTAGAGCATCATCTCGTGGATACATTCCTAGCATTACCGATCAAATCGATCAGTGTCTTCGAGTATTCAACTGAAGCAATCGTTTGCCTCCAGGAAACTAACTTCTAACGATAACAAACTGCAGAAGGTGTGCGAAAAATGCATGGTTGATTTGGAGTGTGGGAGGAGCGGTGTGATAATTATCGGGGGGAATCAGGGGGAGGTCAGAGCTTTATTTGCACTTGTTGGGAGGGGACAGTACATAATATTTCTCAATGTGAGGGCCATTTTTCAGTCAATTATAACAGACCCATACAGTGAAATTGAGGTTTTAAACCTTTGCAAGTGTTGCACAGCGTCGGATCAGAGAAGATCTTGATCAGTCAAAAGTGATAAAAAAATATTTATGAAAGTCAAGCAGACTATTACACGACTGATAAAACAACGCGAAAATTTACTTTTTAAAGATATTTGGGCTGGCCAATGCCAACCTTCATCAGGTTTATTTGGATATCTAACGACTTTATAGAATATAAAATACTCATGATGCGATGAAGTAATTAAAGAAGATACAACCGAACAAGCCACTCATAACGTAAAGCAAATCCCCTTAGTTTGTTCACAGTCCCTGTCGGTCGTCGAGATCGTACTTTGTACCGCGCTCACCACCGCAACGAAAGATGTCGGCAGTAATCGGAGTGAACAGTATACCCGATATGGATGAAAATGTGGCACGGAACGTTTTCACCATGTGCTGTAATGCAAAACCAAATGATAAACAAATCGTTCTTCAGTGTAATCATGAATCCGTTGAAAGATTAGACAACCGAGTTTCAGGTGTCGCAACGAGGATAACTTAAAATGAGGTGGGAAGAGGTTTTTTTGTCTTTTTTGTTTCGACGTGAGACCCTTCCACTTTTCAGCTACATTGAAGTTCAATCTTCCGTTTATTTATTCTTCAAAGGATGCCACTACATGAATACCAAGAATTCTATAATCGTTCTCTCAAGATCTAGCTGTGATTTTTGACGAGACGCGACATTGCTTTTTCGTCTGACACCTTTTCAGTGACCTTGCTAGCAAGGGGGAAATAAAGCGATAGTTTTGTTACAGGTTCCCCAAAAAACGTCTGTAAAAAACCTGCTTCTGTAAAGAAATAAATCATCCGATTACCCTAAATGCGGACCTACAGCAGCAAACGTTCGCATTTTGGAGGATTTGCAATGCTGTAATTTAATTTCCTGTCGGGCTACGTGGGTTTCCAACCCTCATCGGAACTCGAATTCTTCTGTTTGTGTGAATGCCCTTGGAGCGGGTGCGAAGTCCTTGCTGCATCTGGCTTTTGCTAAGTGAAAACATTCGTTTTTGTTTCTATGGTAGGATCCACATTTGGTTGCTTGTTTAGAGTGATTTGGCCCGAAGTACCTTTGTCAACGTCGATTTATGCAGCTGTTTTTTTTTTTTAATTTTAGAATCGCGTGATCGACTACTTAGTGCAAATTAAAAACGGAAACGCGTGCGCAACAAAACAGTCGTTCCACTCATCTTCATGATCGGAGTTAAATAACCAGTGGCGAGTCCAGGGTTTTTAGGGTAGGGGGAGGAGGGTGGGGCGGTGAATGCATCAGGTGTCAAATCGATATTGGGCCGGAAATAGAGGAGGATATTCGCAGTTAAACGCTGTATGTAGCCTCTCGTGTGGACAAAGTTTGACAATGCATTTTAGCTTTTTTCAATAATCGAACTCAAAGTTATGACTGTAATGGATTTCAGCGTGAACGGGTGGTTAACCACTATATCCACTCGCTGGGTCTGAGCCTGAAAAATCATTGACCATGTTTGCCTCCCCTTTTGCTGATAAACAATGCGACTGAAATTCTCTTGATATGTTGTAATAGTGCTCGACGTTTGAAGAACGCATTTTCTAATCTTGAGGGGCCTGTACATAGAGCGAGCTTTAGCAAGTTTTCGTTTTTCGTTCTGCTTTTTCAGCGCCATCTTGCAAGCGCATCTTGGTTTTGATACGTCACATGCACAAATGACGAACGCGCACCTTGTGATTGTTTGTGTGGAGTCAATTTGCACCAACACGCTAGTTTTTGGGAAGGGACATTTTTCGTAATAATCTCTCATTTAAAAAAAATCCAGTTTTTGAACAATTTAGTTTTTGTGACCTCATCACCTCTTTCCTCAAACTTTCCATTTCTAGCCACGTTCCAGAATACTTTCGATAGACGTACATAAATGCATCGTCTTCTTGACATCTCGGCTCCTCTAGTGATTCCAACCTTTAAAGTTCTCCCAACTAACGCACCTCATAATCAATTATTATTCCTAGTTTATCGAATAAGCAAAAGTTTCTTCTCCCTGCCAGAACTCAGCGTTACACAAACAAGATGCCTAACCCTGGGTGCCAGAGGTTATTTTTTCCTTGGGAGGAGGGAAATTACGCGGCGAAACCGCGAGGGGCGACCGTTGATTTGGAATCGCTGAGCCTTCTGTCCGACCTTCAAAAAACCTGGAACCCAGGGTAAAGATACATATGAATGATTGTTGCGTTAGTCCTTGGTATCGTTATAACCAAAATACAAAGCTACATTGGTAAAACAACTCTCTGGATGTGATGACGGCAGATTGATTAACTTTCGGTTTTTCTACACCAAAGAGCGTAGATGGAATGGATGGAAGAGACAAATTTACACGATTTTTCCAATAAAATCAGTTGTTGTTTTGCAACACTTTCGTTACGCGTTGCACAATTTGCCCTTGATTTTTGAACTTCGTAGGGGACGGCGGCAAGGTGCTATCCAAAGAAAACGACGGAAATACCAGGCGGATTATAGGCGCTTCTCGTGTTGCAAAATACGTTTATAACAGGCAACCACTTCGCGAAGCACCTCATACGATTTAACCACCGGCTGTAAGATGTATCTCAAAATTTCATTTCTCTTGACGGGTGTCATCGCAGTGTGTTGGTGTGCGGTCAATGTAGAGTTCTCCGGTAAGTTTTAAACTTAAGTCGGTGTTTTTTCAGACGGTTTTTTTTTTTCATTTTTAACCGCCTTATCTGAGTTGCACAAGGAAAACGCAGAACGAGATTTACGATAACTCGATCTTTGTCTGATCTTACCATATTAATTCATCCATGGGCCCGGTTTAGTTGGGTTAATTTTCACGTCATTTAAGTTTATTGCCAAGGCAGAGACAAATAGAAGACAAATAGACTCCTGTAAATGTTAACGTGTTACAACTTGATCAATGACGTGGTGCCTCTGTATTTCGTCTTTCTGTTACAAAGTCTCGCTCTTCATTCATAACATAGGCACACATATCATCAGAATTGTTAGTTTGTAAGATACCAGGATAATGCATATGGAATTTACTTGGCTAATGGTCCTTAGGGTGACGATTCCTTTTTTCAGGAGAGCGCAATCAGTTAAGGATTTGTGAGTTGCTATACATATCAATGTCATGTTTTTTGTAAACTTTAAATCAATGATTCTTTCCTGCTACTCAGACAAAAGACAATTCGACATTAAAATCGCAAAACTTGAGTACAGTTACGATAACTTTTGCAAGTTTTGGATGGGTGTTAAATTTTGCCACATCCGTTTCGTGACACACTGAGAGCAGAGTTTCAAAGACATTCCACTCTTCCAAACGTTCCAAAGCCGTATGAACTACTGCTCGACAGAAATTCCAAAACTCGTTGCGCAGAATACACATTAACAGATGATGTTAATTTCATTAAAATTAACTCCCGTGGTAATGCCTATAAGATGTTCTTTTGGATCACTTGCGATGCTCTTGCTATTCGGGCCGGCTCGTTGGCGGAAGTCTCCTAAATGAGATTAGGGTGCAGGAAGTCCAAGAATGAAAACAATTCCTAGAGTTTGTTTATAGTGCAAATACGACTGGTTTTGCCGGAAAAAAGGCATTTTCTAAACATTCGTTAGAGGTTTCCATTACGCATTAGGCTACGTGGGTGTTCCTGTGCATTCATATGCTGCTCTTTGTTGCAGGGGTCACTCAATGCCACCTGCCGCCTCTTTACCGCATACATGTATTGCTTTTTAGTTAGCCCGTAACTTCTCTTTGTGTTTTTTTTTTGTCGTTGTGCATGGCGATGTTTGTCCGTTCTTTGAATTCCTATTTCGTTTCAAAGAAGACCTTACATGTAGAGTGACTTGCGGAAGCACCCCTCTGCACCCTTGCCTCGCCGTTTTGTGGACTCCATTTTCGTGTCATTCTCTTTTCACAGCTCTACCTTGCAACAAACAGCCTGCACCACGAAATGGGTATTTACAATGCATAAAGAAACCACCCAGCCAGGATATTATCTGTTGGATGGAGTGTAAATCGGGCTATGACGTAACATTCTTGCCTGCCGAATATTACGTGTGTAATGACAATGGCACCTGGGTAACTCCCTCAGGCGGACCAAAATTTACCAAGTGGCCAGATTGCGTTGTATACAAGTGAGTTTTAATTAGGTTAATGAGTTTTTTAGGCTTCTCATTTAGTGCCAACCGCTAACGTTTGACGAGCAAGATCATTTCAGTAATCAAACAACTTCGTCTTCAGGGTCTTCTCTTTTGAAAACCGAGAAGACCTTGGAGGCAAGGTTGCCATTCAAACACAGACGGTGTGGTGCACTTTATGTTTGTTTCGTCGTGTACTAAATATATCACGCAATATAAGGGAACTCTGGTTCCCCCTCTCATACAAATACTAACATTTGATCTGTTATGCTTTAATTTGACTTCGCTTTATTTCGTCTTCCCTATTCGGAGAGCATTCGTGCTTGGTTATGTAATCTTGGAAAGTGATAACTATTATTTCTTTCTGTTTCAGGTCCAATATGCCAGTTCCTTAAGACAGCTGATCACATGACTTCTTAAAGATTGACAGGCGTCAAATGAAGCGTGCCCAAAGATTAAGACGACACTTCGACTGTAAAAAGAACGTTAATAAAATAGCCATACTTGTATTATATGTTGAATTCATTCTCCACAATTAAAAAAAAACAGACCATATGCTGCGCATGTTTCACTTACTTTATATAAGCGTGTATGTGGCTGTTAGTAGAAGCTGGGAAAATACACGAGCGAAAGTTTTGTAGTGTAAAACGCCCTCGTTTTGCACATTTCGAAACTTTATCTGCAAGGAAAAGTGCGAATGAAATAAAAAGAATGGATAACTTAGAGCGCCTTGAGTCACTTCCGACATGATTCACCCAATCTGTGTTCAATTAGCCATTTGTCCGCTTTCCAAGGGCGTCCACTGCTATGGGATACAGTTGCTCTCGCGTCTTGGGATTTTCTCTTTTTCCCTTCTAAAAAGCATATAAGATATTCCTTAGCCTGCGAGGAATATACAGACCCACAAAGTAGTGGAAGACAGTTTCAGCGGGTTCCACCATATTTGACATAGAGTCTTGTAGGTAACTTACTGCCCACCAGCACGCAAGCAAGCATGCAGTCGAGGCTGCTGCACAACATAGAGGTAACGAAAGGACTAACACGAGAGCAAATAAACCCGCGCCAACCAGAGAGGATTCTGTTATGACGAACAGAACGAATGAAATCAGGAAGGTTAGGATTACGAAGCCAAGGAATATCATACAAGGTATTGAGCCAGCGAGAACTGCTGTACTCATAAACAGAACGGTTAGCGGCCTCCGTCTTGAAAATCTGAGCAGTCTCGACAACCGCGATCCCCTCTTAATGATTGGCTGTTGTTGGGGCAGCCGCCGATTAGGCAAGTTTTCGGATTTGTCTTCTGGTAAGTGGAATCTGACTTTTCTTTGACTTGTGTCAGTTAAGCTGTCCAATACTGGAATTCTTTCCATCTCAGTCAATCTGGAAATCTCCGGGTATCCTGTAATAAGATAAAAGCTTCATTTCCCCTTTCCCAGATCAGCCGAATTCCAAAATAGATTAAAAAGACACATGTGAGCTCTTAAAAGGCTCATCAGGTGTCGTATTACAAACTGGGACAAATGAAAAAAATAATTATTGACTATTTTCATTATTTTCTGTGAAAAGCTTAAAATATGACTGGATCGCAGTATACCGTTGCGAGAACCGCACACGACTATTTATGTAGTTATTCGAGATGTTTTACACATGTGCCTCAAATAACCATGTTTCTGATTCGCTAGTAAGGGCATGAATTATCAATAATGAATGCTCCCAACTGAGTAGCCCCATAGCTTTTTTGGTAGAGCATTGCACCGGCATCGCAGACGTCATGGGTTACCTTGAAGACATCTGAACTTTTCAAGTTTTCATATGAGACAATTGCTAAGTTATCCAGATAAGCGTGAGGATCATGTCTATCTTTCTTCTATAGCCCGCACTTCAAATATAGACATTTCTTTCAATAATAAATTCGTCAACACTACGAGGAAACTAGCCTTATAGGTAAGGTTCAAAATCTCATAAAGAAGTTTGTATTTAAGTGTAACTCAGCGTTAAGGTTTCCTTTAAACGTTAAGTAAGAATTTCGCGCATAAAGCTCGATGTAAACTAGTGTCTGCGTACGCGAAATCAAATGGTGGTTTTGTTACCTGTGAGTCGGTAAAAGAGGTGAGGTTTGGCAAGACGACAAGCAGTTGAAATCAGCGCATTGTTGATGATCAATAGAACGTTTTCCATTCAACTCGCTAGTACGTCATAATGTCTTTTAAGTGACGTATCAGTCTCCCAAATTTCCCTTCGAACTTAGAATACTTGAAGAATTTCGGAGCCGATGAAACAAATAAACGCAAAAACCCTCGGCAAGAACAAGCAAGGTTATGCCTACAATATTACTCTTCCTCTCATTAAGGAGGCTCGAAAGGGTTTTCAGCCGAGCGCGCGCGCGTATAAGCCACAGTTACAATACTTAAGCGCTACTGGAACGAGACGTAAAATCGCGAAAACTGGAAATAAATTTTGTTGGAAATGTTGAGCAAAGATCTAGAAACTTAGCTATGGGACCTACCCTGACTTTTTGCATTCAAGTAAGATTCGTGTTTTCGCATTCTTAAAGAATTTTTTTTTTTAAACCGATAGAACTGATTTTCCAACACCGTTTTCATGAATAACTAAGATACTAGATAATTTTTTCATACTGTGTAATAGGCAAGAGAATTGAATTTGGTTTTTGAAAATAAAAAATACGAGATCACCGAATTTGTTTGCGAGATATTTTCCGAAAACTAATTTCAGAGGGTGTTTGAGTGGTGCTGTACCGTTGCCATGGCAACATTTGGGGATTCCCAGTTTGCATCACAGTGGTCAAAGAGCAAAGCATATTTCCTCGATGAAATGTCCAAAAGTAATGTAATCATTTTCGATTGGAAACCCAAGAAAGATCATGCGAATCCGTCTTAACTTTCGGCTGTTGAAATTAACTTAGGCACGTACTTCTAATGAGCCTTTTGTGGAAAATGAATGATAAGTTATAAACAGGTAAGTTCCTGGTGGAAGTATTGTGTTTTACATAAAAAACAAGACGCGTTTGGGCAAATAAGGAAACAGCCTTTTATTTTTGAGCAAAATTTAAAACGATGAAGATGGTCCTTTTAGGGATGACAACGTTAATCTTCTTTTCATTTGTTTGTTCTGTGTTGTTATTTATCTTAGCAAAGTCCAGAAAACAGTCAAATGGTGGCGTTGAATTTCGTCGATTTCAGCGCCTGTATCTCATTGTCTATTTCATGGCACAAGGTAAGATACAAGAGACGAGAATCAACTGCTCGTAAGATACTTTTGACTTTGAATTGACGGTATATGGTGTTACAGTCATGTAGAAAGGAGTTTTAGTGGGATATATTTTACATTTCCTTAATTTTGTTCCATCGTGTTTTTTTGTCAAACATAAATAATGTTAATTATGCATTCAACTCGTAACACTCAACCAGGCCTTCTTAACATCGCTTTAATGGTAATTCATTTGATTTTAGGAGCAGATTGGCTTCAAGGACCTCATGTGTATGCGCTATTTTCCAGTTACGGAATGACATCCAAACAAATTAATCAGCTGTTTGTCGTAGGCTTTGGTTCTTCTATGATGTTTGGCACTGTTGTAGGATCATTTGCCGATAAAATGTGGGTGTCAATCATATTTCCCTTTTTTCCCGAGTGGTAGCAGTTCTCGTTTAGTTGGAAAAGGAAGAACTAATTTTTACTACTGAGCACGAGGCAGTAATTGCTCGTGCTCACAATGGAACTCCCGTTTTGACCACGTTCCCATACTCTGTTTATTTACACTTTAGTAACAGATTGTATACAGTTTTGCAAACTTTGCTGTATGCACAATATAACACAAAGCCCACTGTATGGTTCATGAGGGCCGCTACTGTTCCTTGCGAGAACCACTACATGACCCATTGTTGGTTTGTCGATGTTGTTATCACTGATATACATGCGTTGATGGCTTGAGGTACTATAACTATTATTACTGTTCCCTGAAGATAATAAGGTCGTACAGTTAACTCTTTTGGTCCTCAAAATAGCAACGGCTTCCTGTCAGATATTAATTGGCATTAGACGGAAAATACAATCCCCAATGAAGAATAGAACAGATTTAAGAGACGTATATGCCGTGATGTACATATGTATTCACATCAGCTTCCGGTTGGTTTTGCATGTTGTAAACGAGTTGGATTGGGACCGAGCCTTGGACTAGAAATCTAGAACGTTTTCAATCATGTGTTTTCTTTGTACGTAAGTCATTCGTAATTCAGTAATAACTTCTACAAGGCTGAAGAACGTTCACTGACGTGCCCTATGGTGGGATTTGGTTGAGTGACATGACTCGGCATTGACAGCAGATACTGACCTTAAGGACGGTACCTACTATTGTTATTGCGCATACGTTCTGCGCATCTCGAGATACTCGGATTTCCTATCGGCGGTGCTTAATAATACAGGGATAATTAAGCTTGAATTTGGAAAAGAACGCCATACATTGCTTTGTATTTTAGAGCTTTTTACAAATATTGTTGATTAATTATCTTCGAAAAATGCGTGGTTACCCCCAATTTTCTTTTTGGATTTCAATAACACTTGTTAAGATCTGCTTTTCCCGCATATTCAGTAAACTGCGCAAAAATACCTTTGAATTAGTAGGCACCGTCCTTAACTATTGTTTTACATGATAATCCGCAACAATTTTGTCTTAGTGCGATCAAGCAATTCTCCTCAAAATGATCAATGAGATTAAAACATTCGTTGACTCAACTCATCTCAGGTTTTTAGTCCGGTTTTTTTTTCTTTTGTTTTTCAGTGGAAGAAAGTTTAACTGTATTCTTTATGGGGTACTTTATGGATTGGACTGCCTTACGAAGGTAAGAACTTGTTTTCAGTTCAGTGTGCAATGTGGATCACGGTTTTTACGACCAAGTCGTTCTAACTTTGAAACGATTTTAATCACCTTGGCGACGTATTGGTAATAATAGTCACTTTGATACGGTCTGAAGGTTATATTGCCCAACACTAGTGCTCAACTAATTAAGGAGACCACAAACGAACTTAATGCTGATCAAATCATCTGAATGATATGTTGGTTTTATGAGAAGGTAATTGGAGTACCCATAGAAAAGGGTAACTATAAACTCAACCCAAATATGACGTTTGAGTCCAGGAGTCGATCCCGAGCCTCAATGGTGGAAGGGGAGTCCGGTCCTCTCATCACTATCCCTAGGGCTTCAGCAAATCGAGCTTTGAACAACAGAGTCCTGCATGGATTATTGCGCGAGAAACTGTGTAATTGCTTACGACAGTGAATCAATCACGACTAGACCGATGATATGAACTGTTAAAGTTTAAAGATCGGCATACTTCTGCTTTCTTTTTTTTTTTTGGGAGGGGGGGGGGGGGGTGGGGGGGGTGTTAAATTTAAAATATGTCATATATGTAACTCAACCTAATAAATATATATTTGTAGACTGACCTATAAATCCTGACCTATAGTAACAACTCTCAAGCAGCTTTGATTCATTGAATAATGGTCACTTCTTCAGTGGTATATATGTTAGGCTAAAGACAAACAAGCGGTAAAGGTCGTGTCTGACTTGAATCAAGTGATAACTGGCACTTAAATATATTTTCAACAGCATATACCAAACTTCTGGGTTCTAACATGCGGTCGTTTGGCGGGTGGCATGGCGACGTCCATTCTTTTTAGTGCGTTTGAATCATGGGTTATCTGTGAGCACGACAAGGTAACCTGATAATACTAATTTAAGTAATGTGTGGCTATCATGAAGGTGCGTGGGTAATCCATCCCACTGTACAGCAGTCCAGCTCTTTCCACGTAACCGGGGAGTACCATAGATATCCGTCTGAATGCTTTCTTCTTTACATTTTTCTATTCTCTTTTGAACATAAAACGGTAAAATGAAGCCACTCAGAGCATTCTAGTCACGATAATAATTACCCCATCATGCAAATGGCTTATTGGCTTTGAAAAGATTGGAAAATTGGACACAGTTTGAACCAAGAACAAGAATGGAAGGGGTTGACGTTACAAGTACTTTGCATCATTGTTTTCAAAGAACTTCTTATTCTTTGTCTTTGTCTTTGTGTTGGGTTTCTATTCCAACAAAAATTAGTTTGTGACATCCACCCGGTATGGAACCAATACCAGGAGCAAGGATGGCACAGTCGGTTAGTGCGCGGCCTTGGTGCAAGAGGTCCTGAGTTCGATTCCCGGATCTCGCATCCTTGTTTCGACTCCTTTCCTTTCCGTGTAGCTAGTGGCTTCAAATACCCGTAAAACGGAGCACTGATGGAGAGGGGGGAGTAAAATGAGCGCACCGTCGACCTCAGGTTTGTCAGTGATTAAAAGTTACTGTTACGAGTTATCGACGTTAAATAAGCAGGGGCACCCAACGACCAATTTGTTGTAAAATGTATTATTATACCCCAGTTAATGAAAAAAAATGTTATTAAGGCATTTTCAGGTGTTTTTCAGTGTTGCTGGGAAAACATTATCTGTTCCTTTTTCCCAGCAAGAAACACAAGAAATTTCTCAGCCAGCTAGATAAGATTGGTTGGTTTCCCAGCCAGCTGATCAAATTTATTTTCCAGCCAGGAATTCCTCGCGCTTTCAAATCCCTCGATCCAAAACGACCGAACAAAAGCGACAAAACCGGGACAAAACAGGTTTTTTTCCGCAAGTGCAATCACTCTGACCAGCCGTCGTATGTTTGTGACTACTCTCTGGGAGAGGGAAGGGGTTCTTTTTTTTTTTTTTTTTTTTAGTCGTCCTCAGTCCTCAGAGTTTCTACAGCCAGCTCGGGTTGAAATGCTAGAAAAAGTCAATAATTCCCAGGCAAAACTTCTATCAATAACAAAATTTCCCAGCCAGCTCATCGAAACACCTGTATTTTTGCCAGCCAGTAACATTCCTCTGGGGAACAGATAATGTGAGGAACAGATTCGTTGGGTGCCCCTGAATAAGGTCTACTTTACTCTACTTTACCCCTCCGTTAGTGGGAAGTAGATCAATTTTTAACAGGTTTTTCCAATTCTTGATAGTCTTTTGAAGAGTGATTATAGGGAAAAGGCAACAAAGGAACATAACATATTTGGGACAGGAGCAGATAATTAATTCATTGTTGTTGTAGAAAGGTTTAAAGTATTAGTTAATATGCACTTCAACTTGCGGGAGAAAATGAGTAATAGGTTGCAGGTCAGCAGCGATTAAATCTTGCATGATTCCTGTATTTTGGAACTCCCTATTCGACAGATCCTCAAAGGATTTTTATTATCCTTGTCTTTGCCCTTTTCCTTGTTACTGGTCAATTGCATATACAGAGGAAAAACATCTTTGTCGACCTCATTCGCCAACTACCTCTACCCGCAAAGTAAAATCATAGAAAGATATCAAGAGCTGGTTATAGAATGTCTTAATTTGTCATTTCATTTGTGCACGATAGGAGTTACAAGAACAAAAGTTACAAGCGACTTTGGTTTTCCTTTACTTAAAGTGCGAGTAAGAAATACTGCCTTTTTTTATTTCAGAGAGGCTTTAGTAAAAACTTACTGTGTGACCTCTTTTCTAACGCCTCTCTGGGGAACTCAATGGTTGCTATCTGTGCAGGCTTAGTGGCACAAGCAGTGGCTTCGCATTTTGGTTTGGTGTAAGTTAGCTATTTCTACCTTATGCAGCAAGTACGTTGTCGAGGATATACCATGTATCCCAGAGCAGCAAGAATACAAGGTGTCAACCTTTGCGGACTATGATTGCATAACAATTTTGGCTTCGAGTTCCATTTTACGACATAGCTCTACAAAAACTAGACGCTCCGTGAGCGTAAACTGGGTTGCCTTTGGTACGTGTTTGTCCTCCTAAAAATTTCGTACTCATTCCTAAACACCCTAACAAGTTATCAGTCCGGAAACGAGACACTAGCTATTTTAAAAATAGCTTATTGTTTGTAAGTAATTGTTGCATAATTTAATTTGGTCAAGAACGTAAAAATTCCCCTAAATGAGCTGTAGATAAAAGAAATATTGTTCGCTTCCCAAAGTAACCTCATTTTACAACAGAATGACTAAACATAGGGTCATGAAGGAAGGGAGGGGGGGGGGGGGGGGGTGGTGACAATTCCATTTCCCAGTCCAAATTCCGACAAAATCCCAGTCCCTACTACTAAAATTCCAACCGGAGTTATGATAGGGAAAATATAATTTTAGAGCATCGATTTGTTGTATGAAGTACGTTTTTAATTTCCTGTGCCTGACACGTTTACCCTGCCACCTTGACCAATACCTCATCTGAGCTTCTTCTTTTCGAGTGAAAAGCATTGCATTGGTTGCAGTGTGTTTAGGGAAGTCAATTCGTGCTAGTGAAGCCGTATTAGAGGTAGGGATGTTGTAGGTAGGGAGCTTTGAGGTTCACCAAAACAAGTCAGTTAGCATCAGGAAGGTCCTCAGTCTCAAATGGCAGCGACCAGGAATGCAAGAAGACCGCATGAAATATATGATACCAGGAATCTGGAGCAGAACAAATACCTGATAACATCTGATAATGCAAATCCCTTTCGCACCTAGGACTCCTTATCTCCCATTCCCAGTAACAAAATCCCAATTCCCAGTGATCAATTCTCATTTTCCCACCGAAAGATCAGGTCAATCCCAGCTCCCATTTTACCCCTTGATGACCCTCTGAACAGCACGAATTCCAGGCATCGTTATGAAAACTGCTCCCATATCAAATATCAACCCACGTATGCAAATTAGTTAATATTGACACAACACAATGAATCCACAAACGCAGAAAAATCTCGCTTAAAAATCTTTTCCAGCCAAAACGTTTATTGAAACAAACAACATATTTGCTATTTACTAACAAGAATTAGTCAAATTTCCAATTATTTTTTTACCCTAAGAATGTGCAGAGTTGAGTACAAATAAATATAATTATATTAAATAGCCAGACAACATAGATCCCATTTTAGTAAATACAGATCCACCCAAGGTGTTCGACTCCTCTAAGTTTGTTAAACCCATATCCAACCAGAAAAAGTTACCAGAGAATTTGCACTACCCACTGAAACCTACCAAAGATAAGCGCAGAAGACCCATGGCACAAAGACAATACTTAGCAGGGAAGTGCCAGGAAAGACCCTATTGCGTAACTTTTCCGATTTCCGACAGAGGAAAAAACGGAGAAATGCGACACAAATTTCGACTAGATTGCCATATGGAAACCTAGAAACAACTCTGCATGATAATAACTGTGCCCTGTAAATACCACGTCATGAAGAATGGAGCGCGCACCGGTGGCTTAGTTGGTTGTGCATCGGGCTGTCACGCGAGAGGTTGAGAGTTCGACTCCGGCCTCACCAACACATAGGGTCTTAAAATAACTGAGGAGAAAGTGCTAATTACACCCGCAAATGGTGATCGGATAAGGACTGTAAACCGGAGGTCCCGTCTCATAGCCCTTGTTGGAAATCAAGTCGTATGGGACATTAAAGAACCCACTCACTTCTCGAAAAGAGTAGGGGACGTTGTCCCCGGTGTTGTGGTCCGACCTAATCTGGTCGGGGGCATCTTTCAATTCCTAAAATAAGTAGTAAGCTGCGTAACAGGCAGTCTGGCCAAAGTACCGCACAAAAAGCATTGTAAGTTAGTTCTGAAAAGCGCCGAGGGGAGGGGTTAATAACTTCACTTCACTATCATTATTTTTTCGTTGCAGAGCTCCGTTCAGTCTTGCTCTGATATTGCTGATAGCTGTAAGTGCGATAATTTCTTGTTCTTGGCCTGAAAACTATGGAGATGTAAGTGGAAACATCCGATTTGCTCTGATTCACGGAATAAACGCCATAAAAAACGGTTAGTTATTTACCTTGCATAATCTTATCAGACATGCATGGAAAGCGCCTACTTTAAACTTGAAGTAAAATTTCAATTAAAGGTAGCACAGTTTTATATCTTTGTATCTTAAGTGAAACTTCCACCAAAAAGAATGTTTTTTAAAGTTGTTTCATTAGCCTTTTTCCTGACCCTAATTGTTAAATTTCCTAACTAAAATTGTTAACTATTTTTTTGTCAAGTCAGATCCTGTAGTGTTCTGCCTTGGTTTGATCCAGTCTTTGTTCGAGGGATCTATGTATACCTTTGTATTAGAATGGACTCCAGCACTTACCCCTGGTGAGTGATTCATTGCGTATACAAACCCACACAATTGCACAGCTGCCATTTTTGTACCTCGTCAGTAAAAGCTAGCATACACAATAAAAAACAAAGCGAATTAGGTAATTTTCTCGTGCGTGATCAAATAATCGCAGTCACGACGAAATACCTCGATATCTACGATGGCTTTCTGACCTTCAACTTTCTCAAATTTACCTGGCTTCGCTTTCTACTGCCTCCAATCAATCGGCTAGTTTGCGGCGGCCTTTAGAGTCCGCAAGTTTAAGAAAGGCGGAATAAAAATTGGTAAGGGGTTAGGGTTAGGGATAAGGGATAAGGGATGCTGATTGACCCGCTCGATCCTCATGTTCCACCCGTCGTAGAACCTGACTGTATCTGGATCGTTGTGAATACTGATAGAATTAACCTAATCACTTTGACTGCACTTACACAGCTGATATTGTTTTTATCAAAATAAATGTCGATAAAATCGTGACAATGCATCGCAAGTCAGATGACCAAAACAAAAAAAGGCTTAAAGTTTAGCCATTTAGAGCAAGATAGAAAACGCAAATGAACGATATTAACAAAAATTTATGCATAATTCCGTTCCGTTCTAGTACTTCATAGCTTTGTGGGAACAATCATTTTTTGTTTCATTTTTAGGTTTAAATCTCCAAAGAAAAACTGTTAATGAAGATATTCCACATGGCTGGATATTTGCTTCCTTTATGGTTAGTATAATTGAGATATTTTGATCCTTGATACTTAATTAACGATCCTGGATTGAGAAAGGTTCAGAGATGACCACTCATTTCCTACACGTACTTATTGCAATGACCTCGGTGCCAATAATGTGGAGACATGAATTCCGCGAAGCCGCTTAGGAAGGCGGAGACCACAAATTTAAAAGCAACGTTAGTAATTTATCCACAAGGCGCCGAGGAACACAGACATCGCGCACCGGTGGCTCAGTTGGTTGAGCACCGGGCTGTCACGCGGGGGGTCGTGAGTTCAACTCCGGCCGGACCAACACTCAGGGTCTTTAAATAACTGAGGAAAAAGTGCTGCCTTTGTAATTACATCTGCAAATGGTTAGACTCTCTAGTCTTCTCGGATAAGGACGATAAGCCGGAGGTCCCGTCTCACAACCCTTCAATGTTCATAATCCTGTGGGACGTAAATGAACCCGCACACTTTTCGCAAAGAGTAGGGCATGTAGTTCCCGAAGTTGTGGTCTGTCTTCTGTGGTGTATCATGGTTGGGAGGGTAAAATGGTGGTTAACCTCGTAGGGGACCTATGTCCTATTGTTGATTCCACCATGTATGTATTCATACTTAATCAGTAAATAAATAATAAATAAATAAATAAACAAATAAATAAATAGACAACTCTAGCGGAACGACTCCTAACATTTCAGCTTTTAGATTTTCACCTGTTTCTCTATAAAGAGAAAAACAACCGTTTTCGTTTTGTTATTCTGACAGGTCTCTGCAATGCTTGGTTCTCACACGTTTAAATATCTTAACAAACTGGATTCTGTGGAGTCATTTATGAGGCATGTTCTCTGCGGGCCACTTTCGAAAATACCATAATACTCATTGTTTGTCGCTCCAAATTTTGCAAAAGCATTGTTTCCAGTCACTCTTGGGACAAAAACAATGCTTATGCAAAATTTGGAGGGATATTCAGAGTATTATTGTATTTTCGAAAGCGGCCCTATTGTTATTCAATGATATGGAAATAAATGAACCTGTATTGTATAGTTTTGCCATCGGCCGTTCTAATTTCATGATTCTTTTTTATTCCAAACTCTATAAAGGAAAATTATCATTTTTTCTTTTAGATTTATCTTTGGAATAGCAGCGATATCACTGATCCCCCCCATTATTGCTCGGGAGGTATGTTTTTTTTTTTGCTTCGGTTAAAGCACTCAGTTCTTTCACCAAAGTAGCTCAGGTTCGATTTCCCAACTCAGCGTAATATATGGGTTGAATTTATTCGTTATCTTCTCTGCTCCGCAAGAGACGTTTTTCTCTGAATATTCAGGTTTCCCCATATGCCCCCAAAACCACCATTTTATTTTATCAAAGGTAATGTCATGTGATTTGAATTGAATTACGTTCTCCCCAAGAAGAAGAGAATTTGTGCACAGCGAGAGAAGCTTGAGTGATTAAGCTTGTCGGTAAAGTGATTAACATAATAAATTTTGTTGATATGAAACTGAATCAAGTTTCTCTTTGGACTTACAATGGTCCCAAGAGAAAACAAAAATAATGCTTATGCAAAATTTGGGGGGACAAACAAAGAGTATTATGGCCTATTAGATAAGAGTGTTGTTATGGCATGGGTGGGCTCCCCTGCACAGTCACCAATGAATCTATTTTTAGAATACCGGTTCCCCCGAAAATCAGATGGCAGAAGCAGTCACGCGTGACATTGCTTCTTCTGATTGGTTAAAGTTGGCGGCCGTTTGTTTCGCGCGCAAAGTGTATCTAAAAATAAATCCATTTGTAAATGCAAATTTAAATGCTCTTGACCAGCCTTAATCAAGACAAAATCCATAATAGTGTTTGCCTCCCCAACGTTACCCAGGGGGGAGGGGAGATTAAGGGAACGGCCACTTTGATTTCGAAAAGTCAAAGTCTTCCAAACGTTTTGACCGGGATTATAGCATAATATCTGGAATTCTCTCACTTTCAGTGTTCTTTCATTTTTTAGGAAAGGGTTGTCGTTTTTGTTGGTTTCTTAGTCTTTGAATTCTGTGTAGGTGAGTTTTGAAAAGTATTCGAAAGTTAACAGAGACTGGGAGAGGAAGCGCCACTCGGTTCTGTTTAAATCTAACCTTGATGTAAGTATTACATTAGTCCTTTTGTCTTGTTCACACTAAAATGATAGCAGTCCATTCGATATCACTCGAGCTTTTGAATCAACAAGGTTAACGTTTCGTCACGGAGCAGCTGTAGGAGACTTGGGAGAGATCCCTTCCCCAAGCCTCTATCGACCGCTCTTCTCGAATGCTTGAAAATTAACAAATTGATGTCAGTTTTTCATGCGTCTGTCCTCTTATGATCATGAATTTCATCATAACATTGTCAAAGGATCTGTGGATCCACGATGCGATAGCCGAGTAGATCTGCAGACTACTTTGACAATGTTATGACGAAATTCATGACCAATAACAGGACAGACGCATGAAAAAACTTGACAATACGGGGATTTAAAGTCAAGTTCGAACGAGTTTTCAGTTATAAACATGCGCACTGTAATAAGACTGACTTCCAAGCGCATGCTTTGAACTTCACATCATCCTTTCATAGTTAATTCTGTTAAAATTCCCAGATACCACCCAGCTCCTTCATTACGGTCTGTACGTTCAGTGGACCGGCTCTATTGTGTTTGGGGTTCATTTCCGCTTTTTGTGCTTATTGTTTGATAAACCAATCACCAATTTTACCTCTTTGCACACCTTCTTCTCTTGGCGAGCTGAATTTATTTTTGAAGCCTCATCAATATTTAGAGCCGATTTTGATATTAAACTGAATATTAATCTCCTATATTAAGTTACAGCATGTCCAGAATGCGCGCTGCTGGTCGCCTTATCACACTTTTAAGAAAGCACGATCATGTTAGCCCCATTCTTTTCAATCTTAATTGGCTTCCGATAAATTATCCCATTATTTTTAAGATTTTACTCATAATCTACAAGGCGCCCAATAATTTGGCACCATTGTACGTACATATGCTATTTTATTAAATCATACACGTCATCACGTCAACTGCGCTCGTCAAACAAACATCTTCTTTTTATTCTGTCTTTTAATTTAAAAACATACGGCGCAATATATTTCTCCGTGGCAGTCCCAACACTATGGAATGCTCTGCCATGTGATATCAGAAACAGTTTGTCAGTGCCCATTTTTATTTTGTTTTAGATGTTTCCTAATATTGCAAAGCGCCTTTGAATATTAGGATACTCGCCTCGCGCTATATAAAAATTTCATTATTATTATTATTATTATTATCATTATTATTATTATTATTATTATTGTTATTATTATTATTATTATTATTATTTCTGGGTTTCGTTTTTGTTGGGTTCTTGGTCTTCGGACTTTATTAGCCCTATTAATGTTTGTTTCAATCATTGTGGCATTATGGAGATACTCTGCAGATCAAATTCCCGGGACCTGTAAAAAGCATTCTTGGATTCAAAATTTTGTTACCTTTTTAAAGGTATGTTTTGGCCAGCAATGGGAGTTATGAGGGGCAAGTACCTTCCAGAATCTAGTAAGTG
>NC_090870.1:40899496-40909496 GCF_036669935.1 Montipora foliosa | reverse complement strand
AAATTTACTACTGATTTTGCGCATCGTTATAACTCCACGACAAACAAATGCTGAGGAATGTGGGTTTTTTTACTTACCCTATGACGTCAAGTTTCGATTTGCGTAATATGTGGGTGTAATGAATTCAACAAAGTGGCCAATGAAAGACCAGCTAAAAAAGGAAGTGTCATTGAACAAGGCTTCAAATATAAAAGTACTTTTTTTTTGACCATCTCTTGACGGCCACAAAAATAAGAACATACCATCATCGCAAAAAAGCCACCTACGTAAGCTTAAAAACTTGATTCTGATCATCTTGCAACCCGGCAAATCCAGCCTACAGAAGTCGGAAACGGAATAAAAGAATAGTTGTCTTTATTGTTGAGAGTAATTAACAGGCAACTGGACGGTCTGAGATATGTCTTCTCACGCCAATGGAATGGACGAACACAACACAATGACTTCTCCGCAAATGAAACATTCCATGGAAACTGGCTCTCTTCATAATGGACACGATGAAACCGCGGGACATGTGGTAAGCAAAGCTGGGAAAACTTTAAACAAAGGCAGTACGTTTTCACTTTTATTATTATTATTTTTTTGCGAGGTGGGAGAAAGTTAAAATTAGTGAATGGTCAGGTAATGTTCACTTGAATAAGAACTTTCGTGTTAATACTTGACTGTCAAGGTTTCGTGTTCAAACGAAAATGTCGACCAAGGCTTGAAGAAACCGAGAAGGAAAAGTATAACACAAGGCTACAACTAAGACGTATTTTGAATTAAATAAACATAATTTACGGCCCAGAGTATTTTAACAAATTGAAAAACCAGAAGCACCTGGCACCCAACATCATGGGTCGCTCGAATGGTTACACAGTGGTTCCCATGATCCAGAAAATAAAAAGCGCCGGTCAAGAGACACAAGACTTTTTCTCTTTGGAACATGTTTAGTGATAATGAGACTAACAATAACAACGATGAATTTTATTTAAGTGTCAAATGTATTTAGCTCTTAGGCACTAATTAGAGAAACTGCACGGAAATCAAGTCAACACATATCAAATCCAAAAGGAGTCCATAACTTTCTTCATAGTCAAAACAACACTATGATGGCTACTTCAGTTTTTCTTCATAATCGTAATTAAAATTTGTCAGACATTTCGTTTGGTGTAATAAAATGAGAGTACAAAAAGCCGACATGCTTCGGTGCCTAAACTGAGTTCCTTTATATTTGTCAGTTGTTTGGTTTTATCTGGTTGCCTGGGTAAGCAAAAAAATTATTCATACTCCATTCATTTTTAGACAAAGGCTAAACATGAATAGACTCGGAATAAACAAATTAGACAATGCATAGAATAAAAATATGGAGGAATAGTTTTGGTCGTGAAACGGAAGAGGCCAGTGACGAATGAATGATGATATGACGATTTAGATGAATTGCATCAATATTGTCGATAGCATTTTTGGCTCGTAAATTTCACTGATAAACTTACGATAAACAAGCATCTCAAAAAATTTTACAAAAAAGAGAAGATATGGGTTCCTTATAGAGTCGTGGTATTTTCTTATTCTTGCTATCAAGAGCGAAATATATATTCGATGTCAATATCTATACAACCTGTACTTCGCTGCGGTTAATGACTCTGCGTTTAAGGGTAAATGCTTTAAATATTGGCCGTAGAAAGAACGGCCAACATCAGCCAGGCGCGGTATTTTGTTTCCGTCGCACCACAAAAGTGGAGTTGGCGGCAAATGGAAGGGAATTCAAGCGCAAATGAACACCACAATGTTACCTTACGACACGGTCACAAACATTGATTTTTTTTCAAAGGTAGCTCGGAGCCGGACAACTGTACGGATTCAGATATGCAAGATGAGAGGCAGGGCTGGGAGAGTGCGACCACCGGCACCCACTCTCAACATTCAATTTCATAGATATCAATAAATAATTATTTTAGCGTAGATATTGCTGAAATAGATTTTCCAGCTACTTACTGCGCCTTTCAATAACATGCGGACTCTACAATTCAAAGCTCAATCGACAAATGCGTTTTTCGCTACCGTCAATCAAATGTTCGGTGGCTCCTCCCAGCTTCCGACTATGTTGACTAAACTGGGCTCAACGATGTGATTTGACAGTAGTCGGAAGCTTCGGAGCCGCCGAACATTTGATTGACGGTAGCGAAAAGCGCATTTGTCGGTTGACCGTTTGAATTTAAGAGTTCGCATGTTATTGAAAGGCATGGAAAAGGCAGTAAATCTCAAGATCCATACGCACCCCTAATTGCTACTTATGACTATATTAAGTATCAATATTACGTATGATTTGTCCTTTATTGCTGTGAGCATGATTTGTAGGAGAGTTTTATTTCCCCATAGATTTTCTAACTGCTGCAAAAATTGCTGTTGGTTTTGTTCCTCTAAAAGGATACAGCGACCTAAATGAGAATGGCTGAAACCAAAAAATGCTCCTGTATTTCACCTTAAAGGTGAAGGGCGGTTAAATCCGCAGGTTTACACCTTACTTTTCTCTAATCTTGCCTTTTTGGCCGGTTTCTATCTATAAAAATTCAATTCGAACTGTTTTGATTGAAGTAGCGACCATAGCCTTGGATCGGACCGATTTCCGTTTCTAGTCGATCTCAGAATGTTCATTTTATAAGTTGAGCCCTTCAACTTCATACTGGCCCTTATTTCTCTGAGGCGTTACTTTAATTTGTCAATTAATCTACGAACAATTTTGATTTTCTTTAGATGATGTTTCATCTCAGGAACAATCTCAACCTGTTCTTTGAACCTTGGAATATTAATTCAACGAAAGGTAAAATACCAATACTCTCAGGCCGCAACCATTAAAAACTCGTTTTTCCTGAACCCTTGGGCAAGTCACCTCCGTGTAGTATTTATAAAAGATGGTCCGGCGATTTGTTTCCCAGCCTTCCAACAACTGAGATCGGAAGCCCGGGGGAACAAATGAGGCGGCCAGTCGAAGCGAGGTTTCTTTCATGTACATTAAGCAAAACAGCCAAATTCACGGAATAATACGTGGTTTTTAGATGGTCGGTTCTTAAAAACAAGGTCCGTAAAGTGTCCTTCTTACGGGCCTTTTTATTAGTCGGAAGATATGGCATAGCGCAATCGTCGTCTAATGCACAAGAAAACACTTCATTTGCCGAGGAGAGAGGAGAGCAGCCATGCCATTAGAGCAGTATCTTAACTGTTACATTATACATAATTTGTCTATCGTAGTTACGTTTTTCGAATCAAAAGCCCTGAATTGACTTTCCGCGAACTTTTCGCTTGTACTAATTCCCTCTGTATCTTCGAAAGGTAATCACGGTCTAGAGAAACGAAACCTTGCAATTGCTTTTGCTTTCGTTCTCTTGAAACTACGACAGATGTTAAAAGAAGACTGGATGAGAGAATAACAACATAATAAATGGCTTTTCAAGCCCGAAAAGTTGAACTAACATTGTGTTTTTGACCATTTCAGTGTTGATAGGTTCATGTATTGGCGTCTTCTTTGTGTCCTTTTTATACGAAGGCCTAAAAATCTACAGAGCCAAGTTGATGCACTCTCGCAACAGAAAAAAACAACGCGGGTAAGATATAAGAAATACCCATCTTTTTCCCCGGGCTAAAATCCTGAAGGAAGGGGTGTTTTCATCCCAGAACCTTTTTTTTTTTGCGAAACAAGCTGGTTTAGAAAGACGCCGGTCTCAATACGCATCAGTGAGGTTACATACCTTTGACATCAAACGAATTAAACAGCATGAAGGTTTTCTCTTAATCTTGGGGAACTTAAAGTCTGTATTACTCCCTGCATTTGCAGTAAAAGATATTTGGTGCGATAATTACCTCATTTGTTCTTTCTCGACGAAGTGGAGAAGCGATCCACACTGGTAATTGTCTCTTACAGACACCTGAAAAATTATGGTGGCTCCAACGCGATTCGAACCAGCGGGCTCTGCGAACCCGGAACAATGCTCTACCAACTATTCTATGAAGCTCATGTGTTCCCGTGAAAGGACTCGATGAAATAAGCGTATTCATATATATTTGAAGAGCATTGCACCTGCATCGCAGACGTCATGGGTTCGAATCCCGTTGGAGACCCGCAATTCAAATATATTTGTTCTTTCTTGCAGAGCAAACATTTGCAGCATTCATCACTGGTCGCAAACCATTATGCACATCCTGCAAGTGGTTGTGGGATACCTTCTTATGCTGGTAGTGATGACGTATCAGGTTTATCTTGGTGTTGCTGTAGTTGTCGGAGCCGGACTCGGTTACTTTATTTTTGCTGGACTAATCGGTGAAACAGATCCTGAGAGCCCTTCCTCTTATCCGAACCGCACCATAGAAATGCCACCGATGATTCTCAATGTCACCAACTTCAAAGACTTTTCAAACAATCAACATACGCGACCACATAAACTCAGCATTTCCGATCTTGCAATTGAAAATGAAGGGTTCTATTCAGAAACAAAGTTCCCACTTCAATAAATGCAGTAACAGAAAAAAAAAACAATATTCTCAGTTATCGTCTTGGCCTTTTAGGAAGATCAAGGTAGGAAAAACTTTCAGCAATCAGACCTGTTTGTATCTACGGTTCCAGGCAGACGTAACCATTTCAGCACTAACATGATCAATATGAAAGTTTTCTTTACATTCCAGTACAAATAAGTCCAAAAATGTCCTGAGAATAAAAGAAATTATCAAAACAGACAGAGGGCGAGGAATAAAAAGCAAACGTTATATCATTTACGCTGTTAATAACCTGCCAAAGAAGACTGAAGAAAGTGGAAATTGGTTTTAACTTAAAAACTGAATTCGGTTTTCGTTGGTTAAATTGTGCAATGCAGTGCCTGTAAAAGTGCGCAAGAGTTTTTATTAATAAAAACTATACTTTATTTTTTCTGATAAACTTATCTGTCAACAGGCTTGTCTTTTTATTTATTTTGAGTCGATATTCTGAATACCATTCTTAATGATCTGTTTCGTCCACTGCCAGAACAACGACAGCGTGACAAAACATGATAATTCCATGCTGAACTGTTGTCCGACAAAGAAGTCTTTTTAGTGAGCTGTAATTTGCAGCTCATTGTTTGTTTGTTTTTGAAATCGTGTACAATTTTTTAAAATGACTATCCGAAGAACCAGTATTGTTAAAAAAAAGTCCTCAGTTACGGTTCAATACGCTGTCAAAAGCAATTACTTCAACTTGATCTGATCACCGAGGTTTAATGCCAGACCTACCAACTCCTTCCCAGACCCTACTTTCCTTTTGGTCAGCGCATGCAATCCAAGACTTTTGGCGCCCAAGTAAAACTGACGGGTGATGTAGCAACTCTCGTAACGTATAATGTGATTGGCTCGCTACCATTGACAAAAAACAAAAGACTAAACAATTGAAACAATAGAAGCTGCTTACAATAACAAACATAGCAGGTTACGAGAGCTGCTACACTACTGGAACTGACGGATGCATGCTGATCGCCAGGCTCCGGAGAGGAGATTGACAAGACTAAGTTTGAATTGTACATTTTCATTGTCTATTATTCTTGTCACCCACTGCGATGATCTGACACCCTCTTCGAACCAATTTATATCAGAGAAAAGCCGCCAATCAAAACCCTCTCTGATATGGCACGGCGGTTTATTATCATCGCCTGCATTTAAATCAATCAATTAACTTTCTGTGTTATCACAAGCAAGACTAACCAAACCTGGTCTTCGCTCTGACGAAGGGCTAACGCTCGAAACGTCAGCGTTTAGAATCCCTATACGGTGGTCAATTTACATTATCACCCCACCGACGCAGCACCACAGTTTCTTTAGAAACTACCCCCTTTATTCATTTTCTGGCCCACACTTGCTTGTTTTTTATTTTTATTTTTACCTTCATCAAAAAGTCAAAGGAAGCAAAGGATGGCGTTGTGGTGTAGTGATCCTCGCCTTCCACAAAGAGACCCGGCTTCCAAGCTTCTGGTCTTCTGAGCTTCATACGTTAGTTGCAATGATGAAATGGTATATGAAATGAATCATATATGAACTGCGGATATGAAATCAAGTGAAGCTATGATCTTTGCAGTTATGAGCGCAATTTTTGCAATTGCGTGGAGAAGCCTGAAAAATTCAAGACTTCAACGGGGTTTGAACCCGTGACCTCGCGATTCCGGTGCGATGAAGCCACTGACGTTGGGAGCTGGTCATTTGTGGGTTCTAATGGTCCCGTGAGGAATGAATCATTATGAATCATTAGTTGCATTTGTTGGTTTTCTACCCCACCAGGAGTCCATGGGCTCCTAAGCCTACAAAATGCTGTGTTTCTCAGGGGAACTCCGGTAGTGCCCTCTGCACAGAGGATAACATATTTTAATTTTATGTTTATAGTAGTCAGGGGCTAGATCAATTTATGCAATATGCACGTGTCATCTTTACACTCGGAATGTCTAAAAAGGGGACTCCACATCTCCCATTTCCACATAAACTGACTTGACCTGCGTGTAATATTCGATGGTATCTTCACCCAGTTCGCGTCCTACGCCAGACATCTTGTAGCCACCAAACGGGACCTCAACAGGCGTCAAATTATAATTATTGATCCAGCAAGATCCTGCTTGCAGTTGAGCGATAACTCGATGGGCACGAGTTAAATCTCTGAAAATACAAAAATTCGTCACGAGATCGGAAAAACGACCTACAATTACTTAATGAGAACAGTTCTTGAGGCAATGTGAATAACCTGGAAATTTTCAAAGAATTTCTCGGAATTTGGCTAGAATAATGTCCAAATACTCAAATCAACTTTGCGCGCTTTTAACAATCACTTGTTAACCAATTCTCCTTTTTGAAGCGTTCCCTTTCCACTGTAAACAAGAAACGAGGACTTTTGAAGTTTAAAGTTGCAAAGCCGTATTCGCAGTTGGATCTGACGGCCTCCAGTAACGACACCTGGCTCGTTCGAAACTACTCGCAGGCGTAATGAAAATCCACGTTTTAGTAATTCCCAGGTCAACCAGGAATGTTTCAAAATTATTTTTGGTTTCAACACTGAAACCGACGAACCGACCTTACCAATATGCATTGTGGTGTTACGGTTTTCCTTGTTTAGCTCAGTATTCGTGCAGTATTGATAGCAGTTGGAAACAAAACATCATAAATTTTAGTATGTAAGCTTACCTGGTAAAAACCCCTGCTGACAGTCCGAAATCAGTAGCATTTGCTCTCGATATGGCTTCGTCTTCGGTGTTAAATGAAAGCACAGTCATGACAGGACCGAATATTTCCTCCTTGACAACTGTCATATCATCTGAGCAGTCAGACATCACACACGGTGACATAAAAAACCCATTAGCCAGTCTGGGGTCCTCAAGCTTTAGGCGTTCACCTCCACAAAGAACTTTTGCGCCCTAGAGAATGTTCCATATCTTAAGCAACTCAATACAGGGAAAGAAATCATATTACACCTTGTGCCCTTCGCTAACCGCAGAAAACAGAAATTCAGTTTATTTTACGAAAATTCAATAACATCTTAAGTAGTATATTTTGTGTTTGAAATGACATTAACATCAATAACACTGTCGTTTATATCTTTGTATAGTGCATGTAGACTGTAAACGAACACAAACTGAACACAGCATACTGCCAAATCGAAATCGAATTCCAAATTCCAAATTCCAAACTGGCATTCTCGAATTTCAGCTATTGGACTGGCGCCTTAGCTTACCTTGGTTGGCTCAGCGGAACAGACCCTCATAATAGTGTGACTCAAGGTGTGATGATTATTGAGGAAGTCTCATGATTTATAGGTGTAAGACACCAGTTCTTGACCATGTCCAACTAACGGAATTGTGTATGTGAGGCTGCGGTAAAAAATGGCATAATCTGTTGACTTTGCATTTATTCGCTTTGTTATGCCTGCCACTATAATTCATGTAACATGTGCCCACTTTGGCATAATATAGTAATTTGGGAAATGTATGAGTTAATTTCCTCAACAACAACAACAATAATAATAATAATAATAATAATAATAATAATAATAATAATGGTTTATTCAACAGATCCACTGGGTGGCTTTTCTCTGTCAAATTTCATTATTTACAGTTAAAGATAATTAACAGAGATAACCTAATGAATTAAAAGTTACAGTAAAAATTAACTAATCGCTTTGTGTTACCTTTGATGCATATACTGATCCATTATTTAGAGATCTAAAATTTCTAAAGTTTGTTGATATCTGTTCTTGGCACCTACATTAGGTAAACTTATGTACTCTTATAACAATAACTAACTTCCTGTCTCCTTTAGCAATCTTATACCTTTATATCTTTACGTGCGAGTCAGGTTCATACATGTAGCTATAGCACTATATATAGACTAGTTCAAACCGATTCTATATCCCATATTACCGTGCTAATATAGGGAAGTTTCCCGTTATGTATCACGGCCCAGTTTTTCTTGAATAAATTGACTTCGGACATTCGAAATGCTCCTTAAAGTTAATTATATTCTTTCAATCTAAGATTAAAATTTATCTTTTGTTATGTTATTAATCAAATTCTAATGCCTTCCACTACTTGCTACTAGCGTAAAAATAACGGAAACATCTATCTAATGTTATGTCTAATGGTAATTTATTTATGCAGTTACATGTATGTCCATCACTCCATGCATGTAAGCTCCTTCTGTTATGTATTTTTTTCTTGGAACGAGGGGGTCCAGGTTCTATAAGCCCCATGGTTTCTTTTAGCTTCTTTTGGGCTCCCTTGCCATGTGTCATTTCTTCTTTTATGCAGTACTAAGTATATGTAAGGTGGCTAAAAAAAGAAACTGAGCTGAACTACTTTATTACACAAAAAATCCTTTGAAAGTCTTAAAAAGTTCTGTAATATTTAAGATTTATAATAGAGAGCGTAGATTCGGCGTAGAACCAGTAAAGGATGCTACAACAACATAGTGAAAGAGCTCATGATCGAGGACACTGCAGGCTACAAGCAAATGATGCGAATGAACCATGGCAATTTTTGTGAAATACTAGGAATGATTGAGCCCTACAACACCACAATCGAAAGCTTAACTATCATAGGTGATGGGTGTATACGCTGGGCACTGCGCGTGCGAGGGCTCAACAAGTTGAGCGTTGCTGTGCAAATGTACTCGACTTTGTTGAGCCACACATGGATGACCGCGAAACAAAGGAAATGTTGAGCCGTGTTGAGCGAAAGGTTTGACCAGTTTCAAATTTGACTCGACAAGACTCAACACCTCTCAACAGGGTGTTCAAATGCGCTCAACTTGTTGAGCTCAACATGTTGAAAGCTTGTACAGTGGACATATCCAGTGCATTTGCACGCGGCTTAACATAACGACCGAGTACAAAACTTGCAGCTGCAAATTGAACTTGTTGCAGACGGCGTAGCAGAAATTGTGGTAGAGGCTAACAGACCAGGTCGGCATACATGTAGTCTAGTTTTGACAAAATCAATCAGTTTCTGGTAGTTGCTTTCTGAGCTCGTATTTAGCAAGATCTTTCAGTTTTCTCAGGATTGATAAGATGGTGTAACATCCAGATACTCAGTGTGTGCTTGATGTGATTGTCCCACTTAAGGACGTTCGCGCTAATTGTTTCTGCGCATCCTTACTGTGCACGCAAATCCACATGCCACGCCATGCCACGTCATGCATCGAGCACGCGCGCTAAGTACTCAAATGAACAATGATAGGGCAGATGGCCATTGTTATAGCTTTGATTGGATTTAGCGATCTTGGACGTTCGGTGACCCCTACTTTTCTTTTCAGAAACAGATTTCATTTACAATTATCTCCACATTGTCCAAAAATGAGCAAAAAATCAATGTGGGAAGTTAAAAAAAATTGAAGATTTCTGTCCAAGAGACATAGAATCCTGCCATTTTGCGGCTGCAAGGCGCGTGAAACTATTGTCGTTAAATGCGAACTTGTTCTTTGAGGAACCTCACCAGCTGACTAAATTCGCTTAAAAGGTCCATTTAAA
>NC_090870.1:40881996-40894496 GCF_036669935.1 Montipora foliosa | reverse complement strand
CAAAGCCAGCACTTTCTCGTCAGATGTTTAAAGACCCTGAGTGTTGATACCGCCGGAGTCGAACTCACAACCTTCTGCATAGACGCCTGGTGCTCAGTCAACTGATGATGACAATGATGATGATTATGATTATTGTTATTATTATTATTGGGAGAAAAATAAAGTTAAAATGATCTATTGCACATCACAATAATAAAAACTACATAGCTGTTTGAAAACTAGATAAATATATACACTTAAATGAGACATACCGATAAAATACTATAAAAAGACTAATAAAATATAAAATGTGTTTAAAACGTTAAACACTAGCTCAAAAAAGTGAGCTTTTCGTTGGTTCTTAAATTCACTGATATTGCTTATGTATCGAATTTTGACAGGACGAGAATTCAAAAGCCTTGGAGCTAGAGCAGCAAGCGCCCTGTCACTTTAAAGTCACTGCTTACGAGCCAGAAGGCCCATCAGGCTGGCACTTATCTCCGGTTTCCGTAGCATGAGACAACTAGGAGTATTTATACTCCCCCCTGGATGGGATGCTAGTCCATTGCAGGGTTACCCCCAGCATTTCACCGGTACCCATTTATAAACCTGGGTGGAGAGAGGCACCGTGAGAGTTAAGTGTCTTGCCCAAGAACACAGCACAATGTCACCGGCCAGGACCCGAACCCAGACCACTTGATCCGGAGTCGAGCACTCTAACATGAGGCCTCCACGCCTCCCACACCCTGTCACTTTACTATAAACAAATAGAGAAAAGTAAAAACTACAAGTGTCACTGGGCTAATCACATCCTACTGTGTTTTCACAAGTCTAGAACTAAAACGTTACCTGCAACTACTCCCAAAGGCTCTCTTCTCGTGTACGCAAAATTTCCATTGGGAAGCTGGATGTGTTTACCACTGATTGTTGGTGCAAGACCAGCATAGTAGTCGATAACATCAGCACAGCCCTCAATATCCCAAATGGCTTCATGGAATGGCTTACCTAAAAACATCAGGAAGCATGCATCTCAAAGTGGGGATTAAAATCATGAAAAGAGAGACTTACTTAGAAAAAAAGACAAATGCCAACAACCTAATGTTCCAGATATCTCAAAATTCTTAAGTCCAGTACATTCCCAGTTGAACAACTATTGCGCGCATGGGTTTCAATTACGACCACGTTGATTTCCTTTGAACGTTAATTATAATACTTGACTCCTAATATCCTTAAATCTTACCGTTGTCAGTAACCTCAACAGTAGCTAATTCCTTCAACTTTGCCCTGATAATCCTGGCTGCCTCGCGAAGGACCTTACCCCGTTCCATTCCCGACATTGCCGACCACGAATTGAAGGCTTTCTTTGCAGATCGCACAGCACGATCCACCTCTGGTTTCCCCGATCCTTGTGTTTCACAAAGGATCCTTCCTGTGGCTGGTTCCACGATGTAAATTTCGCTCTCGTCTTCATTGCTGGCAGGATTTACTCGATGGCCGTCGATGAAATTCAACTCCTGACACGGTTTGTTCAAGTCGATTCCCGACAACCGTCGAAAAGAGCTAACGAGGAAAGCAACTCGACTTCTAGTGCGCACAGCGAAGCTAGGAGAAAGTATTGAGAACATAATGTCTTGAATCGAGCGCAAGTCCCTCGCAAGGAACCCTGGATAATGACTGCAGGGGCCCATTTCTCGACAACCTGGGATCAGGCGTTCTCCCGCCTCTCGAAAGTCCCGAAACTTCTCGGGTCTGTATCTTGAAAACGAGAATTTTTAAGCCATCAATTTTCACAACCATTTTGTTTTTATGGGCTCCTGTTTTTAGTTACTATATTTTTAAAACATACTAAGAGATCGGATTGCCTTTTCGTACCTGAAGAGGTATTTCGAATTTCGGGAAACGAGCCCCACGACCTGGAAAGGGGAATATGAGGGACACGCAAACTTGATTACAAAAACTTCTTTGCTTTTTGAACACTTCAAAGATGGAGTTCAATTACAAATTCGGAAAAAAAGAGTCATGTGTCGTGTGCAACAAGCAACGAGAAATTAAGTTGGATTAAACAAGGAATTCCATCAGTCGGGGAGTCGAAAACATTCAAGCGATTTTCCCGATCGATGTCTGCCGATCGGTGACGGGAAAACAGTGACATCAAGGATCATCTGAGATTTTTTTAAGCATCTGTGCGCGCAAAACTAGGCTTGGCTCGCAAGTTCACCACAATTACACAGTACAGGCTGCCGAACAGGTAGGTTTACTTTTGAAGGCTTTTAGGTTTCAGGCGCGTAGCGTGGTCATTTTTTCAAGTACGCACAAGTACATATGATCTAGAAACCTAAGTAAACTAAGCGAAAAATACTGCATTCTTTATTTCTTGTTTGAAATAGTTGTGTTAATACAAGCAAAGAACAAAGCGTCTTGCCCTTATTTTGAGCAAACTTGGCGCAAACAAAACATTGTTTTGGTTGTGCTAGCGTGACTGGAATTGTCAACAACGTTCTCGGAACGTCGCTCCTTTGCAACTTCGCCTTTTTGTTGCACGCTGACCAAACAACACTGTATTGTTTAGTGTAAAAAACTAAGTGAGAACATGGTATAGCTTTTGTTTTAGTTTTTAGAATTTAATCAAAGTGGTGTTTTCATAAGGAAATCTTGGTTGCGTACAAGTAAAATGTTAAAAATAGAAACAATTGCTTAAAATTTCAAAATTTTCTGGTCACTTCAAGTACGCACGTGCGTATTTGCGTATAGGACGCTACGCGTCTGGGTTTACTTTTAGAAAATTGTTCGCGAACTGTCCATTGTAAAAAAAAGGTTACACTAGCAGAAAATGCAACAGTAAAAGACAAAACTGGACAAAACAGGACACAACTGAAAGTGTATAGTAATTATTCGGGGAGGGGGGAGGGGGGGGGAAGGGGGTGGGCGGAGGATTGACCTTCTCAACTTGCTGTAAATTCAATCGCAGAAATACACCATTCTAGAAGTCCACTCTGACCAATCCAATATTTTCAGTCCTCCGATTTACAACCTTACGTATCTTGCAATCAGGCAGACACGACACAACTTCCAAAAAAGGTCAAAAAAGTGTAAACATTATGTATTTAAGACACAAATTACCACAAAAGTTATTACTTAAAAATGAACATAACTTTCCATGAGGGACCGACCATTTAACTCTTGGGGGTGGGGGGGGGGGGGGGGTTTGGGTGATTTCTGGTCAGCAAGTTTTTTTTTTCTAGCAACCTTGGTGGGCAGGATATTTTTTTCCCTCCTAAACGCTCTACAGGATATTTTTTTTCTCTCCATTTCTCTGCAGGATTTTTGTTTCCTCAAAAAAGTGTCGTGTTTACATTTACAGAATGTATTTACATTTACATTGTGGTTATTGCAGTAATAGTTCTAATATGGAGCTGCAAAGCCTTAAAATGTTGTAAGCTATACAAAATCATTCTTGTATAGCTACATGTTTTCGGAATGTCATTCTTTAGAATCATTTAATCTGGATTACCTAATAACAATATTCTCATGTTATAAAGTGATGCTCCACAGGTAGATTTGAAACGGTTTAGCTTCTTAATTTTAAAAAAACAGCTAATACAACTTGATTCTTCAAATAGAAAAATTTACCTCCATTACTGCTTGTGATAAGCTAACGAGTTTGGATACAGAGCCAGCCAGCAAGCCAGAAATCCCAGATCCCAATAACCGCAAGACCATTGAATGTGTTTATGCCCAAATTTGTGGCTTTCTTTGTGGCTTTCTTTGTGGCTTCCGGGACAGAATTATTGCATTGTCCAAAAGTTGCTGTACATCCGAGGGAGACATTTCTCCAAAGCTGTTGTTTTCAGCCATTTCACCGGACAAAACTTAATTTTTAAAATTCGCGCAGAAATTTTTATTAACACAATGACCGGCTTGGCGCACTGCTTTCCATATAGGATAAAAACTTGGTTTTGTTTGCTGATAACCGGGATTTGGCGAGCCAATCAGAAAGTTAGAAATGCAATAACCGAGGGTTGAGCATATACTAATTTATGTTATAAAATAGTTACGATAGTGCGCGCACTCTTATTGGTCAATAGCTGTGTTTAGATGAGAGTATGGAAACATGGCTGTGACATCACTCGAAGTTTGATTGGTTATGTGTTATTAGAAGCGTGTTTTACTTGGCTGGTAGGAAATATGAGCGTGTATCAAGACAATCTGTTTCAATCAAGAAGCATTTTCCATCATTTGTCGAATTATCTTTGAAAAATATTTTATAAAAGCAATCGAGGACTTTTTTCCGTGTTTCCATAGCCTCACTATGGGGGAGTTGGAAGACTGCACCAATCATGTCCCGAGTTCAATCCCCGGATCTCACATTCTTGTTTCGACTTCTTTCCTTTCAGTGTTGCATAAGTAGCCTTAAATACCCTTAAAACGGAGCACTGATGGAAAGAGGGGGGTAAAATGAGCGTCTGCTTCCTGGGAGAATACCCTCTAGAGGGTAAAGGAATTACCGACGTTAAATAATGTGTACATGTACCTTTACATTTACCAAAATATCTTACGAAGTAAAGACAACCGCTGCGCGACATGATGATAAAACCGCCTTCAGTACTTATATACAAACTTTGGTGCAATGATTTTTACACTTTGCATTAAAACGTAAGTTACAACACAAGTTGTAAGGATTTGTTTCAGGGAACAACTGTGTTTGAAGGCCCAAACTAAATTCGAACGTCGAACAGTGCACGCGAGTTTACTTAAAAGCCTTTTTTTGCTCTTTATGTCTTTTCCTTCCTTGTATGGGTTTTTTTGGAATGAACAGCTAAAATATCTCTAAAATGCCAGTTTTCTTCCCTTCTAATCTACAATGGAAATGGAAATACGAAAAAATGCAGAGATAAGGACTGCCACATTCTGATTCACCCATTACATTCTAAAGACAACGCGCTTTTGTCAGAGATAATCATTGTTATTGAGTGTACCGGGACATTATCTGGTATTTCCTACATTCAATTAGCTCTCGCACCACTTGTATCACTACAGGAAGCCCAATCTCGTAATGTAAGTTCTTATACACCTCTCTGTGCATACAGTGAGGAGAATGTATTGACAGCCTAAAAAGGGTCGAGGATTGTTTCCACTATGTCAACAAGACGGCCACGGAATGACACAAAAATTGTTTCAAGACACAAGTTAACCACACTCTTGAGGTATGACAAGTTTAGTTGAACAAATATAGAAATTACAACTACTTTTAGGCGGTAGATGAATACTCCCAATACAATGTCCTCTTCATGCGCAGAAAGATGCACCCAGTCAGCAGAGCCTTTCTTTAACTCAATTGGAAAGAAAGGACAGTCTGCAGAAGATTCTTTATTGAGTATGCGTAAGCCGTTGCTTGGAGGCAGTTTCAAACCCAGGCCAAGTCTCTATCGGTTGGCATTAGATTCCATCCACCAAAACCACCCTGGCAGAGAGAGAGAGACTGAGGTTGAATTCAAACACACTTCGTGACGCCTTGTACATAGTACTTCGTGTCAAGCCACCTTCACATTTTAACATTTAGAATTAACATGTAGAATATCTATACAGAAAGTATCCCAAACATTCATAAAAGCTAACCTTAGGCCTAGAAACTTTTCTTTAGTCCTAATTTGGCCTACGCTTAGCTTTTATGAATGTTTGGGATACTTTCTGTATAGATATTCTAAATGTTAATGTGAAGATGGCTTGACACGAAGTACTATGTACAAGGTGTCACGAAGTGTGTTTGAATTCAACCTCAGTCTCTCTCTCCGCCAGTAAGACTGCCAGGGTGGTTTTGGTGGATGGAACCTAATGCCGACCGTCCCTATCGCACTCGTGGACGCCATATTGATTTTGGTACTGAAGGCTCGATTTTGACCTTTGCTTGGTCAAAAATATGATGCACGCGCTGCGTAAACCTGTTTGACCAGAGTGACTAGTCCAGAAACTTGGGCTGCGGCGACTTGAAGACTTCACGAGATTTCTGCAGAGCCTCTCTTGCACGCCCTCTGGTGAGTTTAAGAGAGGATCTGCTCGCAGGGTGAGAAAGATGTACAAAAACTTACATTACGAGACTGACATTAATCACATTACTCCCTGAAGAAGTCAGACCGTGCCTGACGAAATATTGGTAAATCAAAAAGATATGTATCCTCACAGCCGTACAATCACCCTTGCAGTATTATTTGTTTTAACTCTACAAATTATTTGCTGGTTAGATCTCCCAAGATCCAACGCTTCCTCTTTGTTCAGCTGGCCCATGCATAAATAAATTGCCACAATTACAAGACTGGGCGACCTCTGGTACTACTTGTGGAATTCATTATTTATTTAAGAAAAAAACACAAAGATGAATTCATTGAAACAAAAAAAAAATACAATTCTGTAACTTCCTTATAAAAATGTATTGTAAAATAAGAGTTTGAAGAGACAGATTTTATTACTTTTTTTAACATGAATTCCTAGCCCCAGCATTTTGATATAATAATAAATTTGTAATATATGTAGGATATTACATGACCGCTCAGGGATACGAATTTTATCTTCCAGTCGCTCACTTGTGGAGGATACTTTATTATATAGATATTGATGAAATACCAGGATTTCTCCTTTTACTAAAAAATCATATCTTCACCACGCGCAGTGAACGTATCATTTTTATCTTTCACATGTGAGGATATCGCTGTCGTCATGGTAACGAACACGATTAGCCAATAAAAGGCGAGCTTCCTCTTCATTGTACGATACTTTTGTGCTTAAATATAATTCTTCTCTACTACATTAACATTTTTATTGCAAATTTTACATTATCATGATTTCTTTTTCATAACTTTCATATCTTGTTTCATCTTACACAAGATGCGTGTTTTAGTGGTTGGTGAACAATTTTTCATCATTTCGAAAATGAATAAAGCAAGTTGTTTTAAATCTAGACATTTCATCAATATATATATAATAAACAGAACATTACATGGCCGCTTGGGGATACGAATTTTATCTTCTCGTGCTGAGAGATACTTGCAGCACTCGAAGATAAAATTCGTATCCCCGCGCGGCCATGTAATATCCTCTATATCAGCACGAGAATATAAAATATAACGGACCTGTATCAAGCGGCCACCCTCAATTGAGCGGCCAGTTTTCAAAGTCCCGATAACGCGGTATTTGTTACCTGTATCAGGTGGTCGGCCAGGGTTTTTATATGATACGCCATTAAATTGACCTTAGACCACGCACAGTGAGTCTTTTTAGTGATCCTGTATCAAGTTAAGCGGCCAGTTGCTCCCGAGGGTGGCCGTTATACGCAACTTCGAACTTATATATATATTAATGAAACGTTCAAATTAAAAACAACTTGTGTCATTCATTTTCGCAATGGCAAAGAAGTGGTCACCGACCACCAAAACACAGTCAAGTTGTGTAACGTGAAATAAGATATGAAAGTTATGAAAAACAAATCATTATAACGTCAAATTGAGCATTTGAAATGGTCCGAGTTCATAAAATAATTCGGATAGTACGCGCACTCTCATTGGTCAATAGCTGTGTTTAGATGAGAGTATGGAACACGGCTGTGACATCACACGAATTTGGTTGGTTATGTGTTGTAAGACGCGCGTTTTGATTGGCTGGTAGGAAATATGAGCGAGAATAAAGAAAATCTGTTTCAATCAAGAACTAAAAAAGACCAGCATTTTCCTTCAGTTGTCGAATTATCTTTGAGAAATATTTTATAAAAGCAATAGAAGACTTTTTTCCGTGTTTCCATAGCCTTATCTAAACAATCGGGGGAGTTGGGAGAATTCTCTACAGTTGTGCAAACCCTCGACTGCGTCTCGGGTTTGCGTAACTGTCTCGAATTCTCCCAACCCCCCCCCTCGTGTTTAGATGAGGCTATGGAAACACGGAAAACGTCCTCTATTGCTTAAGTAGTCGTAGAGAACAATAATAGACCTCTTTAGCTTGTACGTTTTGTTTTCCCATTTCAGAACATGTGATGTTACTCTAGACAACAGTTTCTTTCAAATGTCGTCTTATGCACGTGCTTATGTTTAAATCACGTGGTCTGAAATGGGAAAATAAAATCCCATGTACAAGCTAAAGAGGTCTACCATATTACAATGAATGAATCTTACAATGAATGGAAAGCTCAGTTTTTATTGGCTAATCACATGTGGAAAATAAAAATAACATCCTTTTAGTAAAAAGCAAATCTGGTATTTCATCAGTATCTATACAAAATGTATATATTTATATGAAGTGCGTGTTATAGACGAAATGTAGACTGAAGTTTTCCTCACACTTAATTGACGGACAATTTAAGAATTTGTCACTTATAGACACCTGAAATATTCAGGTGGCTCCAACGGGATTCGAAACCATGACCTCTGAGATGCGGTGCAATGTTCTACCAACTGAGCTATGAAGCGACACAGTTGGGAGCAGATCAATTTGTTGGGCTCATTTGTTCCTATGAAGGGACTTGATGAATGAAATAAATTTTTATATGTATGAAGTGCGGGTTACAGAAGAAATGTAGGCTGAAGGTCATGGGTTCAAATCACGTTGAAACAACCTGAATTCTTCAGGTGTCTGTAAGAGACAATTGCTTAAATTAAATGGAGGTCATGGGATCATTTCAGTCTGCATTTAGTATTTATATAATAAATGTTTTTGCAAGTTTTCTTTAGTGAAAACAATTCAACGCTTACAAAGATTTCTAATATTTTAGTAACTCCATTCATTCAGATTGAATCTTACGGTTAACATTTCTTTTGTCATTGTGACTTACGGGTTTCACTGCAGTTCCAGCAACTTTATGCGCCATTCAAAGGAAGGGGGGTATCATCTTACAAAAATGTCTGGGATTTTCATCTTTTTTCATAATGGTGAAAACCAAAGATTTTTGTCTCACTTAGGGGGCAGACCTTTAAATACCGAACTAAAATGGCGATTAGGCCTTGCAAATTAGGTTTTGTCATGTTCGCTTTGTTCTTTTGTTTTATGGATCTTAACTATTTCGGATCCAGTATATGAAAGACCAGCCCACTTAGTGGGGTTCACAACATGAACTTCTTTCAGAGCTGACGTACATGTAGTGGCATTACAGTCTCAATGCTTGAAAGTTACATGTATATCCAGGAAGGTACTCAAGACATAGCAGCTCATGCTCGTCTTCTGTGCAAAACTGTCATCATTTAGCGAGACTAAAACTTGAGTTACTCCCAGACTGGTCTCTCTTTGAAAGGTGACTCAATGTCTCTCAACAATCATCCTATCAGGTTTATGCAAGAGCATAAATTACTATAGTTTGTTTATGATTTAAAACATCACAAAAGCTCTAATGAATTGATCTGATAACTGACTATACCGGGGTAATTCTTACATAATGTTATGTTTAATGTATTGATAAATCCATGAGCTCAAAAGAAAATGTTCTCACTATTCAAATTTGACATCCGTTAGGACAATAATGATAATGATAATAATAATATTATTATTATTAATTATTATTATTATGGTTGTTATTATTACTATTATTATTATTGTTCATATATCTCACACCACTTGTTGTATCCATGGTCACGTATCCCTAGGTCATCAAGCTATAGGTGCCTAGGGTCCTTCTTAAGATCTTTGCTGTTCCCAACAAGCAGGCTCTCTGGAGGTGTTCCTGTCTTAGTAACCCACATCATGAAGTTTTTGGTCACTGCCCCAAGTCACCCAATTACAATTGGAACAACTGATATGCTTTTACAGTTCCACCTCTTTTGTATTTCAACTTTTAAATCCTGGTAGTGGTCGATCCACATCGATGATTTGGCACATCATCATCATCATCATCATCATCATCATCATCATCATCATCATCATTATCGTCATCGTCATCATCATCATGTTGCCGTTATACCATCTTAACAGTCATCTACAGTCTGCTACAAAGTCACGTTTGCTTCAACCTGACTTGATTTTGCTCTTTGGCCAGTGCAGTAATATTCTATGAAAGGATTTGCGAGATAATAACCAATACCACAGCCAAGAACAACAGCCAGAAAAAGCCATACATTATACGTCATTGCCACTAGCATCAAGAAGTATCCTACAACGAACTGAAACATGTAAAGAAGAGTTTCTTTCAGCCAAGCTCTCATTTTGAACCTGCAAAAAATTGTGCACAAGAAGGTTGTTCATTAGTATAAAAATGGCCAACCTGAAAAGGTTTTCTGGTTGCCCAAATGTAAGCAGATATGTAAGCCCAAATGTAAGCCAGTAGCAAGGAAAGGAAATGGAAAGGAAAGAGCAAGTACTGAAGTAGACTGCTCACAGTCCCTTCTGAGTTAGTCTGACTGCCCGATTTGGTCACACAAGCGAGCCGAGGGAAGAATGGTGACAGAGCGAGATCTATTACCATTCTCTCTCGGCTCGCTTGGGCAACCAAAGCAGGCATTTCAACTAACTCAGAAGGGACTGCAAGCAGTCCAGTACAAAAGAGGCTTTTTTCATGGGAAGAACTTTCATGTCCAGGAATGCAAGTTATCCGATGCAAGCCCAATTTTGATATCCAAGCTGCTGAGTGTCCCTTTTAAGTCTAAGCCTTCCCTGTTGCACCTATTTCTAACAATAAGGTTAGGGTAAAGATTAGCGTTATTGTTAGGTCAGGGTAAATGCAGCAGTTTATCCTTACTTGAGGAGCATCATTTGGGCAACACTTTGTGACAAGACACAAGTGATGTTGAAGCAGGGAAGAAGAGAATAGGGGACACTTTGCAATGCTTTTTGAGATCCATGTGTACCTAATAAGCCATTTCCTAGTTCATGTCCACCTCCTCTTCAAAGGGAGTCTAATTGCGAAGTTTCTTGTGATGGTAATTAGGTCTACTTTACATATGAATGAAAACTAATTTTCATAAGAAAAACTTCGCACTTAGATTCACTTTGAAGGGGAGGCAGACATGAACTCGGAAATGGCATGTGACTTGAATTTCTGGATATACAGTGCATCTGGGAAGAGAGGAACTTGCTATTTCTTTTCAGGCACCCCCCCCCCCCCCCCCCTTCAACTTCATTTACCGCACATCCATTTCTTAGTGCACCTATTACACTATCCAGTGTTACTCTCTTCCCGTCTTCCCCTACAATAAAACAGCAGGGATAAAAGACTAAGAAATCATATGAGAATTGAATTGAATTGTTGCCAAATAAAAGCAACAACTTCATTGCCAATGCCTTAACCTTTGGATGTCCAAACCGGCCTAAACCAGCCAGACTTAGTATTTTACTCTGTCTAATACCAGACGATTTTACTTGTCAATGGAGAACCCCTGGGAGTCAATGGGTTAATTTACCTGTAAAGAGAATGATGTTCTTAGGTTACTAAAAGAGCAGGGTCATTGCAATTATAATAACTCCCTAATTGTAATATCTTCCTAACTGTAATATAATAACATTTATTGGATGAGGCCAAGCATGTTATTGAGAGTTTACAGATTTAGGTGGGTGTTATCCAATGAAGCTAACATGTTGAGACAGAAAAGACCCTATGAAATATTTTTTCTTTCTTATTTGTTAGTACGAATGCTTAACACCAAAATGGCAAAAAATTGAGCCTTGATTTGGATTCAAAAGATTTTACTTGAAGTGCAGGTTTTAGATTCTACTGAGTCCACCATAACTCATGTTCATTTTAAATTGACCTGTAGGTCCTGAGGAGCTGGAAAGAAGAGGGAACAAATCGAAAAGCTCACTCGATTAGAATGCAACATGCAGGAATGCAGAATTACTAACTATGCCAGAAACTCAGTGCTGCATGCCAAATCAGTCTTGTACTAACACAATGTATTCTTAGGTGATCAAGATTGATGCCTTTTTTTTCCTAGACCCATCTCTCTAAGGAAACAACAAACTTTGAAGTTCCCATGAAGTTCTCTTAGTAAAAAAACAAGTATGGTTTCAAACACTTAACACAGTGGTTGTTACGAGCTTTCACATCATTAAGTCTTTAGATGGCGAAATTTCACTTGTCATACCTTTATCGTGTGAGTTTACTATAAAAAAAATTAAGATGCTCTCTCAATTTGCATTTTTTTTTTCAAAATTGGGGTAATTATTACATTGTTTTGTGGACCAGCTAGCAAGTGAGAGAAATACATGTAAGCATGTAAGCATGTAAGGTTTATAAATAATTTAAAAAGGCATCAGCACTGATAAGACAAGATTGCTTTTCTGAACAGTAAGCTAATATTAACACCACAACATTCTAATGAAAAAATTGCAAAATTACTAGTACCTGGGATGATTGCGATGTGAATTCGCAAGCAGAGATGTTGCCTCACTGTCTTGTTTTTGGGGTGTTCTTTGGTTTTGACGATGGACCTTGTAAGACTTAAATGTCTCAAACAGTACTGCGATTAAAATCACTGCTATGCAGGACCCAAACATGCCTAAAAAGGAAAAAATCAATTGCATTTCACATTTGCGTGTGTTCGTTTTCCTTTTGACAA
>NC_090870.1:40866996-40879496 GCF_036669935.1 Montipora foliosa | reverse complement strand
GAAAATAACTACTAACGCATTATCACAGTGATCACAGTGTATTTTCAAACACATTGCTCTTGGAAATCACTGATGCATTGCACCTATTTAGTGAATAATCTGTAGGTTGCGCTGTTTCGCAGAATCAACTGTAGGCTTTTAGCCAATGAGAAGACAGATGGTGACTACAATGTATAATAATAAAACTTACATTGCACATACCTTGATAATTTTCATCCATACGGCCATGGTTTTACTTCACTTACCGTACATGAAGTAATCAGCCATCACAACAATAATCGAAAGCTAACCTTTTTAAAATGGGTGCTTAGACTTAAATACTGTTGAACAATGCTGTTTAAAATGGGTGTTGAGGCTTAAGTAAGGACTATTTGAGATGCTGCTTACACATAAATCAACAGTACTCATTCGAAATAGTATTTTTAGCGGCAGGTACAAAACGCAGGTCACAGGTCACAGGTCACAGGTCACAGGGCACAGGGCACAGGTCACAGGTCATTATTTAACCTAAACAGAAAGTATCCTAAACATTCATAAAAGCTAACCTTAGGCCTTATTAGTCTTAATTAGGCCTTTTTAGGCCTAATTAGGCCTAAAGAAAAGTATCCTAAACATTCATAAACGCTAATTTTAGGCCTAATTAGGCCTAAAGAAAAGTTTTTAGGCCTAAGGTTAGCTTTTATGAATGTTTAGGATACTTCCTGTATAGGTAAAACTATGACCTGTGACCTGTGACCTGCATTTTGTACCTGCCGGTATTTTTAGAGTAGTCCATTTGGGTAGTCCATCGAGATAGTCCACGGACTGGGGGTCAGTGTTTTGTCCACCACCATTATTCTACTGATTTCAACTAATATTCGATTACTCAATAACGCACTAACATCAAACCAAAAATGGTTTCTCTCGAGCTTAATCATATAATAAATGGAATCCAGACAAGGGTTCAAGTTAAATAACTTCAATGGATTAGTGATTAGTAACAGCTGAAATTTGTGTGAAAAGTCAGACTTCTGCTAGAACGTATATAGACACTTTACTTGTTTATACAAAGGTGTCTAGCCTTCCAGCACTGGAGTAGTAATTGGGGACACGTAATGTAAACTGAAATCAACAAATGAAGGAAAATCTAATCAAATGTCGGTTTTTGAGGAGAGGGGAAAACCGGAGTACCCCGAGAAAAAGATCTCGAAGCACAGTAGAGAACCAACAAACTCAACCCACATATGACGTCGAGTTTGGAAATTAAATCCGGGTCACACTGGTGGGAAGCGAGTGTTCCCACCACTACGTCAGCGCTGCACCGGTCGGCTAGATTATTGAATGCAGGGCCGCTTTTGTCCATATCATTGAATAACAATAGTGCTTATTGTTACCGGTATGTGTTTCGTTCCTAAAAAGCTTCCAATAATTTGCACATGGATTGCCTTGTAATGGCCCTGAATTCTATAATCGCTCCCACCGGTCTGCATCCCATTTAGACATATATAAGCTTACCTCCATAATAGATAGCTGTTGCTCGATTTTTCCGTCTTCCTTTCTGCAAAAAGCTTCAGTTGTCAGCAGGTAAAAGGAGGTATCGTGGTGTTCTTAGTGAAGCGCTCACGTAAGAGGTCACGAGTTTTCGTTTCTTTTCTTCTAGTCATGGGATTGAAAGAAGGCCAATTTTGGGGAATTACAAAAATATTTGTTTTGCATTGATAGCCAAAGGAACTTCCGTAAATATTCTCGTTCCCAGACCCCATCGTTTCTCTTAGCCGGCGGGGCCTTCGCACGAGAAAAAGAAGGGCCAACTGGTTTCGTGCTCAGCGGGTGGTTGTGGGGACAAGAAAGCTAATCATTTTAAAATCATTTACTAGACTTAACCACTATTCAGCGATAGTTTTATATCTACTTATTAGATTTGATAAATAATCGGTGCAATTGTCAGGCAGTTGATCTTTAGTTGATAAGTGGATAAAAGCATTTCCTTCACTTTGGGTGTTCCGGGTTCAAATCCCGTCCAGGGAATCCAACTTTTACTTTTTTCATTTCATCTGCATTGAAGATAACAGTCAATCCAGGGAAATTTTGAATTGTCGATAATCGTCATTTCAGAGGTAGAGAATATGGTAACCGACAGTTTCTCCTTTTTAAACTTGTTTCTTAGCCGGTGATAATACACGCGGCATTCGGAAGAAAAAATATATTGATATGTTTTTAAAAAAGTGTTCTGTAAGTTAGCGATGCGGTAGTCTGATGCTGCTAATTGACCGGGTAAAATGGTTATGTGCATGCGTGATGTGTTGGCCACACCGGGTTGGTGTTAGCGTGTGTCACCTTGCTTTTTTGTTGTTGGTAGTCTAGTGGTTAAATGAAAGGATTATTAATTAATCAAACAATCCCAGGTTCGAGTCCAGCGAGTTTAGGCAATGGGGTTCAGATTTTGCCACCGACCTCGCCTAGCTACCTGTACGGCATCGAGGGAGAAATATGTCCGCCCCTAAAACAAATGAGACAAATCCCACGCCTACTGACACATCCAGACCGCCCCTGTCATTACCATTTCAGGCAAGATTTCGATCGCTTATATATTCAAGGCAAAACTCAATTTATCTCTTATAGTAAGCACTTGAGTAGCGCACGCGCCCTGCTAAAGGTAACAGACACACACAAGTGTAAATTTTCTTTAATCTCGAATTACAGAGTAATTACAAGAACTAATATCTTCCAGACATTACATTTACATCTAAAATACATAGCCCATAGGGATAAATTACTATATATGAAATATTTAAAGAAACAGACATTTTTATAAAAGGAAGCTATACAAAATGCGGCCTGGATTGTCATTTTACAACCTCTTAACTCAGTCAGTACAGATAAAATCAGGTAGCGCATTCCATAACTTAGCTGATACTGAAGTAGAAAGAAAATTAAGACCATAACTGGTTGTTCTAGCTTTATTGAGGGACAGAATGTAATTTCCGCGAACATCATGAGACGAAGACCGGAGAGAAAACTTGGTTGTTTTTCATATGCAGTAGCAAGAAAATCCTTCAAAAACAGAGTTTTATCTATTAATATGAAGAAGTTTTGAATGCGGCTATTGTCTTTCGTAATCTGTAAATGTAAATCTTAGTATTCTCTTATTTACATTATACCGCTTTTTTGACAAGAACAACTGAAGAAATGCCGGATTTTGCTACAAAAATAAGAGGGAAGAAAGCACTACTTTGTCGCGAATTTTCTATGAAAAAAACTTGTTCAGAAATCAAAAGTCTCCGTTAACAGCACACAGCAGGGCTATTCTTTAGTATCTGGCTTGAAATCTTCTTCTCACTACTTTTTCCCCCGGCCGCGCTTCAGCCATTTGATGAGGGCCAGTCTCGTGCTTTTCAAGTTGCCTCGTTCATGCCTAAAAAGAATTCTTGGTACTTCTGCCATTCCATGACACCCAGTCCTACCGGCAAAACACCGCATCGATTGAATTAGCTATGCCAATCTTTTTGTAGGATATGTTGAGCACCAATTTTTTAGTCCTGAATTCTACGGCCGCTACATCGACGACTGCATTGGCGCTATTTTATCCAGCAGAGAAGAACTCGATCAATTTATAATGTAACCTCCGTCAATTCTTTTCATCCGGCTGGGAAGCTTCGGAAACTTCATTGGCTTTCCCAGATATCAAAGTTTCTATTAGTGGCAACGTGCTATGTACCAGTGTGTACTACAAACCTACAGATTCTCACAGTTATTTGTTGTATTCATCGTCACATCCATCACATCTCAAGAACTCCATTCCTTATTCTCAGTTTCTTAGACTTCGACGTCTATGTAGTGATGACTCTGAATTTTGCAGCAAATCAGAGGAGATGTGACAGTTCTTCGAAAAACGTGCCTATCCTGTCTTTGTGGTCCAAGCAGGCCATCATCGCACCCAACAATTTGATCGACAGTCAGCACTACAAACGTTACAAAAAGATAAGAATGACAGAATTCCATTCACCCTCACTTTCCATCCTCATAATTAGGCAGTCAAAAGTATCATTCTTAATAACTCCAAAATGATCCCGAGACTGGTAGAATATTTTTGCAACCTCCAGTTATCTCATTCAAACGCAACAAAAACGTAGGCAACTTTTTAGTTCGAAGCGCGCTCAAAACTAACGAACAACCCGGCACTTTCAAATGTGCGTACTCACGATGCAAAACTTTTCCTTTCACTCTTAGCACTAGCAAAATATCGCGATCTACAGATCTAAGCGATCTTTTAAGATCACCGATCGTTTCACATGTACCTCCGCAAATGTCATTTATTGCATAATCTGTGGGTTATGCAATAAATTATACATTGCATGGCGAGACATGTAGATGAGTAGGCGACCAATTCCGCGAACACCTTCGCGATGTTGAGAAGAATGACAAGGATGCATCTAAGCCAGTCGCTCGTCATTTTAATTAACCACTCCAAAAAACACATGGCTATCTGCGGCCTTTCCCTACACCAAGGTTCGACGGAAAGCCGCAAGAATCTGGAACAAAAACTTATCTTCCAAATCGTCACCCTTAATCCTCACGGTATTAACGAACGCTTTTCATTTAGCTAATGTATTCCTATTTTTCACGTTGCCATGTTACCACCAAGAGCGTAGCTCCCACTCTACTACAAAAACTACACATAACCCACAAGTTCTCGATTCGCTCTGACGAAGGGCTAACGCTCCAAACGTCAGCTTTTAGAATCTCTGTACGGTGGTCAATTTACATTATCAATTTCGTTGATAAAACCAAATTTTTGTACACTACTTCCCCACCGACGCAGCACCACAGTTTCTTTAGAGCTACCCTCTTCATTTATATGAACTGATAGTCTATGTCCGGCAAACCAATGAAAATGCTTGAAATCTGATATCCGTAGTTCAGTTTTTAACAAATATTTTCGCACGCGTCGCTACCAGTGTATTTTGCAACGAAAATAAGCTTCTGCACGTGATAGCCTCGAGTGGACTCTGGGGACGAGATTGCGATTGAGGAAGCTGACTGTTCAGAAGTGTTTTATTCGGCCGGGATTGGATTCCATCTTACAGCTTTGCAAGTTTCACTTTGTTGTCCGTGAAAAATAGCAAAATGGACCATCATCATCATCATCCAATGACGACTCCATCAAACTTTACAGGGCCCACAACTATGAACCATCATGGCGATATGATGATGGTAAGTAACGTCTTAATTCCGGCTCAGCAAAAGATAAGGGAAAACGCGAATGTTACGAGGATAAATTTCTTGATGCTAAGATCTACAGTATTTATACATGTAAGTTGAAAATGCGAGAAAAATATCGAACCTACTTCAATTTTCTTTTTAGTTATATCAGCAATACGAGTGGTAAATAATTCGAGAAGTCGACAATTTTTTAGAACACGACATTAAAACGTGCTATATTTTCTCTTTCCATGTTAAAAAAAGTATTTCAAATTCCCCTAAAATGCTCGTCATTTACTTGAGTTTTATTTATTCGTAGAATTGTCGTTCTTGGCAAATTTTCCTCAAGGGAACTTGGCCAGCTGGTTAAAGTTGTGATTGTGTGAAACCGTTTTCTGTTCACACACAGTTCAAGCTGTGGTTGCTAGTGTGACGTGAAATCGACACCTCCACGATAATAGCCCTATCCTCTAAAATGATACAACGAAATGTAGGTAGTGACTGTCACCAAATTACACAATTCTAAAAGGGGTTTCTAGACCATTTTACTTTACACAGCAACAAATTAAAGTAAGCTTAACACGATATTGCACTTGACGTGAGCCAATTTCAATTGTATAAAGACGTAAATTAATCTTTGTTAAACATCCTTTGTTTTTGAAATGCAAATTATGGAGGGTACATTGTCTTGAATGTCATGAATGTTAATTGCTAATTTCAGAATTTGAAGACCAAATTGCATTTTAAGTGTATTTACTTAAGTGCCCACCAGTAAAGACTGGCATTCTCCTTTGAAAGGCCCTCGAAAGATGACAAAGAAAGACATTTTCCTTTTTGAAATAATGTATCAGGGATATCTGAGTTGTCGTGGTGATCCTATCACATAAACAGTACATGTATCTTACAGAGAAGGAAACTTCAAAATTAATTAATATCTGTGTGAAAAATTAAGGAATGCCATTCAAGTATTGGCACCAAAATGAGTGGAATGACATTGCCAAATCTGTTAAGTGTCCATGGCAACATCATAAGCTCCAGTTCTTGCTCCTACTAAAAAAGTTACTTGTTTCACAAATATCAGGTAAGAAAATAAAAGAAGACCCTACTTGAAACAAATTAATATGAAACCCATATCTGTGAGTGATGTAAACCCAAAATTGAAAAATCTAGTTTTGCATGGGTATTGCAGGAACATTATTATAATTTTGGAGACTGAATATTGGGTGACATTTTGCATAATTACTGGTGCAAATTGAACAGTTTTGACTTCACATTATGCCTTAAGATTAAAATGTATTAGGTCTTTGCATTATAATGTTATTTCTTCATTCTTCTTTTCAAGGCTGTGAAAAGCCTTCCAGTAAGCATACATTGTAATACAATATACCTTTTGAGTGCATTGGAAGAAATGTGTTAATCCAAGAGCACCACAAGTTTCATCTTCTACGTGTGGATTACGTAAGAAAAACATATCAACTACATTAAAAATTTTTTTTTGAAATTTCCTAGCCTCTACATGTCATGACAGTTCTGGCTATGTTCCAGGTTTTCAAAGTGGTTTCTTCAAAATATGTACATTTGTAAAAATATTTAAAAGCTAGCATTGTTAGCATTGTTTTTATTTTAAGAGTTCTTTTTACTTTTTATTTGCTGAATTAGTAAATAATTAAAACTTAAAATGTAAAATTATCACACAAGGGTTTTTGCCATAAGCACATTATTTCTTATAAAGTTAGTATTTTCAGAGGTACCACATAACCCCCTTTTCTGCACCTGTGAGCTGCAGTACAGTATGGCAGTGAAAAACTGTCAACGATGAGCTGCTTTGTACACCATGTACCTTAATCAATTGAAAAGGTTTTTTGGGGGGACATTACATATGTACTGTACATCATGCTATTGTGACCAGCTTTGGCTTCCTTCACTCTCTTGGCACAGTTAAAAGTTGAGGCATTAAAATTAATTGTTTGGCTATCCAATTAAATTACAAATGCTACGATTCCTGGTAATTTATTATAATATGTGAGAATTAATTATTGCCCCTAGTGGCAGCTGCATAATCTTCATGTGCCTGTTGCCTTATCAGTGTTTCATGATGCAAGTACGCTTTGCAGCTTGATACTGGTAATTCATTTTATTATCTGTAATTCACCACCATGATGTCTTTATTCAATTTGAATTGCTTCCACTTTTTCCATTGAGTGATAGTTTATTTGTTATATTGGAAACATTTCAAACTAAATTCTAGTAAGTCCATCCGTACATGTAACTGTAGTGTATTCCCAACACACTGTACATGTATGTTTATTTGGATTTATTCACATTAATGTACATAAATTTAATACTTAAATGTGCCTTAGCAAGGCTGTTGCCTAACAGGAGCCCGGTAGCCTGGGGCTCCCAAAGAATAGCTCTGGGCGCCTTAATTTTTCACAGCAATACCTTTCACTTCATATGTTGGGCTCCTAAGTTCTCAGCGTTTAGCTCTGAGGGCCCCTTTAAAATTTTGTTAGGCAGCAGCCTTGGCCTTAGTCATTGAAATCATTAGAAACTCGCGATATGAAATTATCCCAAAATTGGTTTCACTAGATCAGTGAACACATAATAAATTACGTTGTGATGAATATTTTCACATTTATATATGTGACCCATATTTTAACCCATAGAAAGAAAGAATTTTGTTAGCAAAACTGTTAATGATACAATGTATCTGAAGTTTAGTCAGTAAATTTATTCAGGTAAAATAGCATTTTGTTACTGTTACCTTACCTGAAGTTTTTATGGCAGGAAAAAATATTATTTTAAAACAAAAATATAACACCGGAATCACAGGCAGACAACCCTAAGGGTGTGAGAGCGCGTGACATCGCGTTATTTTGAGATACTGATCGAGGAAGATGTTCCATAAAAACTTCAAATCACGATGTTTTTCGAAAAGTCATTTTATGGACAGCACATAAATAAAGTTCACTCAACTACCATTTCTGCATAATTTGTCCTTAGTGATTTGATGACAGAAGCGAAGATTTTCCCCAAGAGGTACAAAATTATAAATCTGCGCTTTTTGATTGGTTAATTTGATTTGATCAAATTCAATGGTGCATCACTTTTGTCCACATCATCTGGCAATCACAAAAACCTGAGTGAAGCTTGAAAATCAAGCAGGATTTTGAGGTTGCAGAGCTTTGTAAATTTGATGATTTTTGGCATGATGGTAGTAAAATTATTGACTTTCTACGTGCCCAAGGTTGGGTGGCGAGCAACCTTTGGAAGTGGGAGAAATTCTGCTAAATTCTGGAGGCACTCGGCCATGAGCAGTCTTGGAAGTTGCATGCCTTGTCTATTTATATTGTATGTGACGATGCGTGTGATCTGAAGAAGAAATCGAAATGTCCCAAAAACCCATCAAATCACTCAGGACAACGCAGAAAATAGTAGGTGAGTGAACTTTATTTATCTGGCTGTCCATAAAATGACTTTTCGAAAAGAAACATCGGGATTTGAAGTTTTTATGGAACATTTTCCTGGACCAGTTGAATCAGCCGTTGCAGCTATCTCAAAATAATGTGACGTCACGCGCTCTCGCACCCTTAAGGTTGTCTGCTGGTGATTATATTTTTGTTTTAAAATAATGTTTTTTTTCTGAGATTTGACCCCACATTGTAAATGCCAATTAATTTTGATACATCCACTTGTCATGTTCTGTGGGAAACTGGATCCAAACATCTTTTCCCTATAGCCTTGTGGTGTACAAACAGAGCCCCTGGGTGGAACCTGAAATGACTGAGCAAAAGAAGGGAGACCAGCTAAAAATTTCTTTTCCCATTTGCAATTTCATGGGCCAAAAACCTGTTTTAAATTTAATGCTTTTGATCTCTTAGAGCAAGTTTCAATCGAGTGTCATAAAACCAAAACCAAAGTAATTACATGGTGTAAGTAACTGACACAAAGTGCGGGAAAATGTGCACACGCAAGCCACAATTGGTTTTGGTTTCACTTCTAATTGGTTGAAAAAATGGCACGAGAACTTTGAACAGATCACTGAGTGAAGTAATGCAAAACCAAAGCAATTTGCTAATTACTTTCGACACTCAATAATTGAAAACCGCTCTATGTCCAGAAATGCACACGATTAGATCCATGCCCTATTTTGTCACCCAACATGAAGTGTCCTTTACAATGTAAATGTAAGTCTAAACATTTGCCACTAATTTCTGGCAAAACAGTGTGTGTAAGGGTTAGCATAATTATCTTTGATGAGGGTAAAATAATACAGCTGTTTATCTTTGCTAGAGGACTGGAGTTTACAGGACACTTTGTGATGTTTATTGGCTGTATTCCCAGATGCAATTCAAGTGACTGGGAGAAGAGCAATTATGTGATGCTTATCAAAATCATTTATTTAATTACTTGCATTTCTAGGCATATCTGTTTTGAATGGGTTTCTTTTTGGCTAAATTACTATTACGATATAATAAAGAACAACCAGGGTTACAGTGGTGAAGTGAGTTATCTCAATTTGTGTGCAAAAATTAAAGAAAAAGATGAGTGTGATAAAATGAGAACACAGGTGGGAAAATAATTTTGGCTTTTTAAAATTAATACCATGTTTCAATCGGCAGCATGAGAAGACCTGCAGTTATGGTCCACACGACAACTGTGAATGTGTTTTGCCGTCAGAAAATAAATTCAGGAAACTTCATGATCAGAAGCCATTAAGGGAAAATACTCGTGCATACACTGAAAGAGCTTAATACTTACATACTGTGCATTATATCTTTGAAGAGTATGAAAGTACAGTAAATTCATTTGAATGGAATTTGGGATAATTTTCAGTAATTATTATTCCCTGCCTTCCATTCCTGGCATAGGTCTGCATGTGTATGCTATGAATGCAATGCAAAGGCTTTATGGCCCAAAGATTGTTAGGGCTTCAAAATTGCATGGGGATGCTCCATCGCTGGTCCCAAATAGTCCATTTTACAGTTGTTTGCACAGCGACCTACATGTAGCCTATGAATGGCTGCGAGGCTGCCGGTGACCTTTCATTGATACAGCCCCCACTGCTTTTATCATGTAAATTGTGTTGTTGTAATGCGAATTAGTCCACATTAACATTACAAAAGCATGAAGGTTTGTATCAAAACAGGGTCACCGGCAGCCTCTCTTCCATTCTTAGGCCAGGTAACTTAGCTACAACTGTAAAATGGTCTATTCAACTTCATCTCTGACTACCTTCATTGCCATTAGTTTTGTTATCTTGTACAGTGTTTTAAATGTACAACAGCCCACGAGCCTCAAGCTTTACCCTGTTTCACATAAAAATGTTGTCATTTTTGCCTTTTTCTTTTCAGATGTATTTCCATTTTAGTAAGAAAGCGGTTATTTTATTTGAAGGGTGGTCAGTGGACGATGTAGGAGGTAAAAGATTGTTATCTTTAACTTTTGTAACTTTGAAAGTATAACTTTTACTGGGACACCAACTTATCTTTGCCTCTAATAAAAGTGAGACATCTGTGTAGCCAAAATGCTTGTGCATGTTTTAAATGGCACTTAAAATAACCTGATACATGTACATGATAAATTTTGAGCCGATAGCTGCACTTGCTGTATGTTATCCCCAGCCGAACAATAATGGTAATGGTAATTAATTTATATAGCATATTTTCTATGTACTGTACTTATTTATATTCAAATGCACTTTACATGTACAAGTAATCAATCTATGAGTGAGATCATTCATCAGCTCAATACAGGTACTTGTGGCAGCTGATATCGGTCTATTAATGATCTAACCCAACCCATGAATGAATGAAAATTAATGAGACCTGACAACAACACTGGGATCCATGCCCTACTCTTCTCAAACAGTGTGTGCCCCTGTAACCAAAAAATCAATTCTTATTTTTCTTTTGATTTCAAATCTATGTTAACTAAACACTAAGCGACCAAAGTGTTAAGCCTTGATTTAAAAAAGACACCTGTTTATTTTAACTGGAATTTTCCCATTTAATTGTCCGCTATTACTAAATTTAAGATCTTGAAAGAGCTGGATTGAGGAGAAAATGATGTCAAAGACTCGCTAGTGTACAAGTGCAATGCATATGTACAGCTGTACGTGGCTGAATTACTATGCAGCACGGGAGTTTCAGGCTTTCAGACTTTTAAACTCGTGTTTTGCATGTATGATAAGCTGCGTTTACACACTGAAATTTTAAGCAAGTGAGTAAATGACGTCACTTTTTCCCTAGATCCAATCCTCTGAGGTCCAGTCGGTCAGTTTGGGACAGGAGTAATTGGAGTAATGGGAGGTCGTGAAATCCAAAACTTAAGTCAAACTAAACAACCTTTTGATAAAAATCAAAGCTCAAAATTTTGCCAGTCAGGTGTTAAGCAAACACACTTTCAAAATCCGAAGGAAAAAAAAGTGATTTTTTTTTTATCACAGGGGCACTTTAACGTCCCACATGTTTAATCAAAAAGTGTTGTGATTGGGGCCTACGGTTTACTGTCCTTAACCAAGAAGACTAGAAAGTCTAACCATTTGCAGATTGCATCACAAAGGAAGCACTTTCTCTTCAGTTATTCAAAAACCCTGAGTGTTGGTCTGGCCGGAGTTGAACCCAAAATCTCCCACACCGTAATCCAATACTCAACCAACTGTGCCAACCAGTCATCAGTCAGACAGCTAACTTTTAACCAAGTGACATTAATGGTACTGAAACTAAAAGAATATGATTAATCGTACATGTATTCTTTTTACAACCACAATAATACTAGTACACCTTGGTTTGCCACACATGTGCTGATGACATTAAAGCTGAGTTTTTCTTTTGTAGGCATGATTGGTTCTTGTATCGGAATCTTCATCCTAGCAGCATTGTATGAAGGTCTTAAAGTTTTGCGTGAAATTTTAAAGAGGAAATATAGCTATGTGGTCAGTGTGGACTTGTCAGAAACGAAGACATATGGTACTGGACCAGGTCAGACTGTTATTACAGAGTCAAGAGGCCAAATACCAAGGTTAGTCAGTTGTTTATGAATGGTTTTCAAAAGGAAAAATAGTGATGGCCAGTTCTGTAGATTTTCTAAAGTTGCGTACTTTGTTGTAGAATGCCATCCATTTGTCGCACAGGGTCTTGAAGATTTTCCTTAGAAGTTAAAATTTTAAACCAAAGCTACATGTACTTGACCGCAGTAATAATTCTTTTAATTTTATTCTGGGCTTCCAATACTTACCGGTATATGTACAATGAGTGTATTGCTGAAAGCCGTGAGAGCCCCCTCCCAGACAAGGGGAGTCTGTATAGTTTAATACC
>NC_090870.1:40846996-40859496 GCF_036669935.1 Montipora foliosa | reverse complement strand
CCTGTTAAGGGAGGTAATTTGCAAGTGCAGTTCGTCACCTATCGAAAAGTTAAAATAAACCATGTGTTACTCAAAGTGGACATCTTTTAAAAGAGAAGAAAACTTCTGCTCAAAGGGAAACAAGAACTCCATCATAATCAAAACATTAAGAAAATTTGGTCGTTTTCTTGCCCATTTGTCTAGAACACCAACAAATAGGAAAAGACTGGGATGCCCCCATTAGTCTTGACCACTTATTGAGTATCGTTTACAGGTATTTGTCCTCGGATTTCGGTCTCGTATCCCCTTGTTTCTAAAATGACCTTAATTTCGTTCCAACAAAGTAAAATACTTGTTTTCCCTGTTGTAATTGGTGGTATTATATACACTTCTTCGTGTTTTGTTTTGCATTTTCAAGAAAAGATTAGTTTTCATGTGGCAGCTCAGAACATGTGGTTCGAGTGCATTTATTCTAACCACATGCGTGCTGCTCATAGTCTTCAATGTGAATTAAGCTTCAGGGTTGTTTTGACAAGAGCAATCCTTTAAAACGAGAACGTCATTGTGAGCTCTTTGAAGAATCAAGTTATCTGGGAAGAGGGCTGAAAATATCATGTAACCGGCCCCCGCCCCTGAAAGCACAGCAACACCAAGCCACGCATTATACGTCATCACAGTCAGCATCAACATGTATCCCACGGAGACTTGCAGTACGTGGAGAAGAGTTTGCAACAAATCGTTGTTTCGTGTCCATATTCTGCCGAAGAGAAGATGGTAGAACATAATACTACTTAGCATGTGATTATTAATTTTGTTATTTAATGACGGACTCAACACTATATTTCATTTTAATTATCGTGCTATAGTTAAAACTATTAGAAATTTTAAAGTTAGAGAGTATTTTTGAATTAAAAATTGGCTCTCTTGTGCATAAAATACAATATCAAAAATAGATATACCTCCCGCTCTGTATGATTTAGTTCAACCAGCTTCGACTGTCCATAATTATAATACCAGGTATGCCACTAATCAAAACCTGTACAGACCATTTTCTGGAACTAATTATGGCATAGCAAGGTTTAGCGTAGTCGCATCACAGACCTGGAAAGCAATACCTGTGAAAATGAAGTGTCTCCTCCTCGACAGTTTTAAAAAAGGATACAAACACTCTCTACTTGACAGTTAGACTTGTTATTAACTTAACCAGACCTTTATAACTAGTTTCTATAAAAACTACATAACCTCCACCCACTTGTAACCGCTGTGTAGTAGCAGCTAACTCGAAGGCTTGACTCCTTTGGCTGCTACACACTTTCTTCTTTGTTATGTTTTATGTTATGTTATGTTTTTTTACTCTTATTGTTATAATTGTAGTTGAATAAGTGTGAATAAATGAACTTGAACTCACGTGGAACAGCCAAAAAACACATCACTTACTAGGTCAGGAGCTTATGCCTAGGAGCCTACCTATGAAATATATCCTTGCGTCAACCTTTGCGCGTATCTTTCTATTTTTAGAACTAATCCTTCAGCAGGAGACTCACATTTACATCAATGTGCATAATTCGCATACATTGTCTTCGTTTGGCAATAATCTTTTTCTGATTGGCCATGCTAAACAGTGCGTACAAAGTTGCATGGGAGATGCAAGCTCCTACTCATGGGTTCGGCCTGACTAGCTAGCTTTCTTGAGGTCTTATTGTTCCCACAAAAAGGGCAAATTGCTTAACCAATTCGTATGGGGTGGGAGAAGTAATCGTTACGCGAGAATTTAATTTGAACCCGAATACTTTGATGCGTATCTCTTGTATACGCATGTTTTCCGTTTGGAATTTAAGGACAATGTGTGCACGAGAGCATAGAAAAGAGCACTACGTTTTCACCTTATTACGTAGTCGGAAGTGAGAAGAGGGGAGAAACCAGCCATCCCCCCATGTTTGCACGAAGTGCAGCAGAGACTGCAAATCGCGGGTCGGCCTCTTCAGCCACTCGCGCAGTTGTCAACGACAGTGATGCTATATACCATCGTCTTTCGCAGACGGACGGATGCCTACGACGTAGTCGGAGGTGCGTTACAATTGATTGGCCTTTTTGATCGGAATTTCCTTTGAACATGAATTAGAGGAGTCTTTTAAAACGATTTAAAGTTCTCATTCCTTTCAAACCAAGAAAAAAACAAGTTTAGTTCGTTCGTAACTTAACCTGTTTTCAGGTAAATTTATCACATGTTGCTTCAGGCTATCTCCATTCTGACGGCTTGAATCTTCACCATCTAGGAGAGAGTCATCTTTCTCTTCAGTATTTGCCGATTGCGGAAGGCCCCGGAAAAGGAAACGGAGATGTCGGAACACTAACCACTGTCTGAAAAGTCTTAGGCCTTCATGGCAAGCAGCGAGGACACATGCAGCCAAACAGGCTCCAACAAGGACTGAAATAAACCATGACAGATAACTGAGAACAGCCTATCAAACGCATCAAGAACTCTAAGGTATGTCAGTACTTTACAATTCGAGCCAGCGGTCAGTTGAGATATTGGTCAAGAGGAAGGCGCTGTGGCAAAAAGGGAGCCATCATGGTTTCATAAACAGATAAATATGCTAAAAGACGCCAGAATATTTCTATCAGTTTAAGGATAGAGGAAAGATAATTGAAATCCGGTTGCTTGGTCAACGCTCAGACACACTGCATGGGTCAAAGGCCTTTCGCTAAGATGTATCAATGGTTATCGCGGCATTCTTACCCGTTGTAGACTGAATGCTCCAGTTTTGAAATAAGAGTATTCCTTCCGTTCTGACGTGAAACACTTCCTATACAAGTTAACAGTAAAGGTATCCAGCAAAGTTAACGATGCACTTGTTTTCGTAGTATCCTTTTGTTGCCAATCTCTCACAACAATTTTCACTTGCCATGCAGGGACATATATGCTATTTACCAGTCTGTCAAGTCTGTCATCCCTGATGATAGTAGATCAAAGATCACCTCCCGGCCGAACTGTACTCGTATCTCAAGGAAACTAACGTTAAAAAACTCGTTGCTTGATTCGAAATTTACCTCGCCTTCAACTTAGCTAATGGAAAGTGAACGTCTTTATTTATTTCCAATTAGTTCAAATGGCTAGCCGGCGAGGGTTGTGGGGTTCCTACGCCTGCCTTCGGTGTCGTTTTTTCCGCTTATCGGTCTACTCTTCAGTATATAAATAATGAAAGACACTGCTAGCACTATATTTCAATGGGAGTGTGGTAAATTTCGTTTGCGTCACTTTCAGTGTCTTTTATGATGTCAGTGATGAGAACGAGATCTCGATCAATGGAATCAATGGTCAGAGTAAAGGGAAGGAGTTCGGTACTTAGAAAAAAGAAACTATTGTACATATATAGTGTACGCTATTCAGTAAAAACAGCTGGTCATTGATCAGGTTTTGATTTTCATTTCAAAGTTCATTCACTTGAGAAAATTCAAACGTTAACCCGATTTCTTTCTACTCAGATTGATCAAGTCCCTGAGTAAGAGACAGATCAGTCTCATACTCGCCACTTCCAGATTACAATTCTCTCTCCGAACCATGCAGACTATAAATCCCTCCAAGCACATCGCATCCAATATCGTGGAACAAAAAATCGAATGATCGATCGATGGCAAGATTCTGTCGGTTTCTGAGTTATAGGTTAGCAACGAGTAATTAGCGAAGAACATGCTTTGAAACACGAAATTCAAAAGGTTGACTTACCATTCTTTGATTTCATTTAGTCCGATCAATTGCTTTCACGACAAACTGCGAAGATTTAAACGGAAAGGAAATGTAAAAGAAAATATGAACGCGACACCCGTTCCAGATGTTAAGTGACAACAAAGTTAAAATAGTAACTACAATTCAGAGATGTCACCGAATTTCCACTCAAACGTCCCTTTTAACAGCTGCCAGTCAGAGCTCATCGAACAAAAGAAAACTGTTTAAAAGGAATACCTTCTTAAAAAGGATTTTTGCGTTTAATTTTCATTTGTCATTACCATTTCTAATTGGCTACCAGTCTTCAGAATCGCAGCTATAACTATGGCCCTCGGAGTAATTCGAGCTGGGTACTCTGCTCAAGTTACACTGAACTGATTGCTTTATCTTTAGCATACGGTGTTGGAGGGGTATCGTTAAAAAAAAATACTAGTTTTGGTTCTTGTCTTGTCATCTCGAAAAATCATTTTTCATTGTTAAGGTTTTTGGTTTTGCCAGGATTAGCCTCTTTCATAGAGTGTCACAGTCAACAGAGCATGACCGTCACACTGCGTGACAATGATACATAAATTAGGAAAATTTAAAGACGACCCATTGGAGTGAATGTGATCTGAGCAGTCATGGTTTTTTCCTTGCGGCAACTCTTTAAGAGTCAATTCATCGTTCGTACTCAGCAACTGAATCGATTAGCAAAAAGAGGTGCAGCTGGGCCCACAAAAGCTTCTAAATGTCAGGTACAAGCGATCGAAGAGAACAACAAAGAAAGGATGCTTCATGTTACGTGGAACAACAACTCGGTAAACCGCTACCCGTTTGCATTCCTGCGTGACAACTGCAGATGCCCCGAGTGTTTCCACGAGTCAAGTAACCAACGTAGGTTTGACCCTGTGGACAATCTAGATTTAAATATTTCGCCCGAGAGACTCGAAGTAACGCAAAACGGACAGGAGTTGATTATAATTTGGCCTGACGGCCATGTTAGTGCATTCAAGTCAGAATGGCTCTATTCAAGAAAACTTACCGAGGATGACGAGTCGAACAAAGACCTCAACAGAAAGGGTGTCGAATTCTGGGATGCCAAAAAGCTACAGGGTAATATTCCAAGGAACAATTTCCGAGAGGTGATGGAAGATGACAGAGCTCTGTTTAACTGGCTCAATTCCATGCACCGTTTTGGTATCGCTTTGGTGTGCAATACGCCGCTCGAGGTCGGACAAGTTGATAAATTATGTCAACGAGTTGGGCATCCTAAGTCTACTCACTATGGGTAAGTTTCTTTCACATGAGAGATAATAATGAAAATATTTATTTTATGGTTAATAGACACACCACTTTCGGACCAGTTCCTGGAGGACATGAGACTGCCGACCTAAAGCTCAGGAGTATGGGAGTAAATTTGCATCATGTTTAGCGCAATGATGTTACAGAATAAAGGGCCACATTCGAGATTTGTGGAAGCAATGGCTCGTTTGGCATGGCAGTGGATGAAAGAACGAGTCTTGAATATAAATATTGGGCTCTGTTATACTGGTGGCTCGTTTGGCTCGGCAGTGGATGGCAAACGAGCCAGACGAGCCGGCTCGTCCGATAGAGTCTCTAGATGTGGCCCTGAATTCTGTAGTTTAGCTGAAGTTTATATCAGGGACGTGATTGAACATGATATTCCAGTTGATGAAGGTATTTTCTATCAAGTTTCAATGTTACGTGCATGCAAGCGACATCATGCTATTTTACAGTACAAACTGTAATTTCCAGACAAGCAATCGAAATAACTAGTGGCAAATTCATGGAGGGAAGTCAGAAAGAAATTACATCGAAATGAAACAACGGACTCAATGACAAGCTAAAGAAAGAACTTTAACTGACGACTTTTCCATTTTGTGAAGTAATTTTAAAAGTGATGGTTTGTTGCTTGTACATTGTAAATGCAACTCAATCGGTTTGTTGAGCCATTCATGTTTTCTATTGTAGTTTTCATCACAAATATTTTAAATCCATCGTCATCGCAAAAATGCACAGATCTAGATCAACACACACCAGTCGGATTGCAGGCCGAAGAGAATGGAACTGCCACCATTCATGTTTACTAGCAGTAACATTTGAATTCGTTTTGCCTTTTCTCATTTCCTCAAACCCGAATACCGTATTTCCTCGAATAAGCATCCAGGCGCTTACTTAAATTTACGGCTAAAAGAAGGGGAGCTGATTGTGGGGGGTGGGGGGCTTGTTAAGTTTTCCTTTCAACGAAGACTACAGAATGACCTACTAGTTGTTCCTGGGAACTTCACAGCATTTATCAAGAGCGCGGCGGTAGGACAAAAATTAACGAACAGATAACACACATAAAGGAATTCTGCAAGCACATGGAGATAGAAATAATTGAAAGAGACTTAACGGAAAACAAACTATTCTATTGTACTGATTCCGCTGTGGTTGAAGCTCAAAAAGTTATAACTAAAGTGGCATCCCTACTATTTAAGAAAGACAGGGATGAAGGTAGGGGGGGGGGACGTATTCGAGAGGGGTGCTTGTTTGATATTAGGGAGCTTAAGCAACGACAACGGCGACGGCAACGAGAACATCATCTCAAAATATAAATTTGCGTTATTTTAATCGCTTCGTGACTATTTCAACGTTTTTAATATGACATGGGTGTGGTAATTCCTCAAAGATGACACCAGTCGGAACGGCACTCAATTTTAGAAGAGAAAATGAAAATTTATCCTCAAGTGCTGACGTTCTTCATAAAACGAAAAACTTGGCTATTTCACGTTGTTGTTTTGCTGTCGACGGCAACGAAATGGACAAAAGTGAAAAACGCACGTGCAGGGCGTGCAAAGCTATTGTTTTTACCCTCTAAATATGCAAATTTGTGACGTTCTCGTTGTCGTCGCCGTTGTCGTTGCTTAAGCTCCCTATTATGGCCTTGGGGGTGTGCGCTTATTAGAGCGTGGGTGCTTATTCTGTTCTCGATTATTCGAGGAAATACGGTGACGCCTGCTACGCAATGCATCACTGAAAATGATGTTAAATAACGGAGGAACCACCTGCTGGGTGCAGATGACGGATGGGTAACGCATAAAGTAAAAGCGAAGACAATGATAAAAATTGAAGAGGTGTTGGTGAACCAAAATGGTGAGAGAATTATGACAGATGCCGGAAATTGCTATGTGATCTACGTGATCATCACAAAGGAACCTACAAAGAACTACCAACGAGTGAAGTCCAGTTCATCTAAACATATTGCTTTTTCCGTTGAGCGTGACGCAAAATTTGGGAACAAGTCAAGGGATCTTTTCCGTGCTTCTCCTTTGCCCATCTTGGATGGCCATTGAACTAGAGACAATAGGAATGGGCCGACCACCCATCTGATCAGCCGTGTTTATGAACTTTACGACAATCGTCAAACGCGAAGTATCCACACAAGAGACAATAAACGGGGTGGGCCATACACAAAGTTCAATTATTTACAGCATTAGAACAACATTTGTGCAATAGTACAGCGGCGATCAATTGAGTCCGTACCACCAAAAACTGTCTTTTTCAAACCAATGTATGTTCGCCCAAACCAGCTGGGTTTAAGGCACAATTCTCAAAAATTATGAAAACAAAGTAACGTTCAGCAAAGCAATCAAGTTGGCTGATAAGCGCCAAGTGAATGTTACAGGACAAGGTGAGGCACAAATAGTTCATTGCCAGGTGTCAATGCCAAGCATAAGATTCTGGTTTTCCATACAAAAGGAATTTTTCTCTAGTGTCTTTTCTTTTTTTTTGCACGAATTTCCTACAAGATGGGAAGGTGTCCAACGCTATCCTTGACAGAGTGGGACTGGGTCCGAGCCTCGCAAATTGTTTCTGCTTCAACATGATAGAAACAACAGAGAAGAAGTGACTTTAAATCATCTACTCTTTACCTATTATTTGTTTTCAAGAATTGCCAACGCTGTGTCAAAAATACCCTCTTCATTTCCGTAAAGCTTTTCAAAGTTACTTGTATACAATTTTAATGTAAGGGCCAGCTGAACAGAGTGCAAGCGCCGGATCTTGGGAGATCTAACCAGCAAATAATTTGTAGATTTAAAACAAAATAATACTGCAAGGCTGGTTGTACAGCTGTAAGGATATATATATTTTTTGATTTACCAATATTTCGTCAGGCACGGCCTGACTTCTTCAGGGAGTTAAATGATTTGCCGTTACAGTTTTTTGAAATTCAAATATAAGCCATAAGAAAACTAAAATAAATATAAGATTATAGATAAATGCATATGTATAGATACATTTATAGGGTTACGGATAAATATTATATACAGTTTTTCTCTTTTGTTTATACCTTTGGGTTCAAGTGTTTGACCCCTGTCGATTAGAAACGCTTCTCGGGCTTTGCGTATGGAGTCACGAGATGTGCGGATGAGTTCCAATGGGATAAGTTCTATGTCGTGAGGTGTGTGGTTATTTGCTGGTGAAATGTTTGCAAACAGTTGTTTGTCTTAAAGAAGAAGTGGGTCTGTCGACGGGACGTCGGTGTTCGTTGAAACGGTCTTTAAGTCGCCGTTTTGTCTCACCTATGTTTTGTTTGTTGCGTGCTTGTATGTGAAAGCCTTCGGTCATTAGACATCACTGTTTCTTATAAGCCTGCTGAAATCTAACATTGTAACATTTGTTTCCGTTTCCTCCCGGTTGCTATTCCTGATTCCACACGCTGCAAATGTAAACACACTGATTCTACTAGGAATTGCAGCGACACGAAAACCTTGTGGCAGCTATCGCGTTTTTCAGCAATGCGCAGCAATCATTTATTGTGAAAACCAGCTTAGAAAAATCTTTTAGTGACACACCTGGGACATGGTAATGGAGATTGCAACAGTTACGTTTCCCCGAGGGGCGGGGGAAAATTTAAAATGTTACACTGTACACCGTACATCCCCCGCTACGTCTCGGTGGCCAGGTGGGGCGTGGTTTCAATTGACCAGTGCAGAAAAAATGCGTACAACAAGACTGTATCGCTGTGAAGAGACAAAGGATAGGGAGACCTATCCTTGTCTAAAAAACGTGGTCAGTTTGGGCCTATTTCTAGGAACCCCTTGCACAACCTATTGAGTTACAACGTCGGTCATTTAACGTAAATATCGGTGAATAAAAACCGAGACGAATTCGAGGTTTTTATTCACCGATATTCACCGAGCCTGAGGTGAATAACTGTTTTAGGATAATTACGTAGGTGATTATTTGAAAAATATTCATTTTCTTTAAAACAATTAATTTCTTCGTCTGTCACCTCGACAAAACGGCCTGCGGCCATTTTGAAAAAACCGCTTAGGTGATTATCGCCCAATAATCACCTCTCGTGCAACCAATCAGCGCAGAGAATTTTCAATAATCACCTATGTATTATACTAAAAATAGTTATAACACTTCGCTAGAACAGCACGTTGATCGCATCCATGCTATCAATAACGTACCGCTCCTCCTCCTCCCTTTCCTTCCTCCCTTCGATGTGGCGTTTACCGGTTGGTTTTTGCACTGGAACCCATAAACATCCACATTGAAGGGGGAGAGGGGACAAATTTCCGTCTGTGATACAACATTTGTGACCGAGACTGTAGTTCTTCTTTGTTTGTTTGCTTTCTTTTCAGACATAATTTCGAAGTAAAAGCGAAGTTCGGACCCAGTAACTTGGCTTACACCTCAGATCGCCTTCCCCTGCACATGGACTTACCTTTTTATGACTACCCTCCTGGAGTAAGTAACAGCACATGTATATGAACTACGGTTGGGTAATATGGGAGGACGTCGTGATCCAGTGCTGCCAATGGTGTTGGCTTTGCATTATTTTCGCCGGGCTCAAATCCCGCTTTGATCCGTGGCCGGATTTGTTTTGTTGGTCCCGAATCCCGAATGTAATTTTACCACGCTTTGTAAACAGCCAGCTATTTGCCTTTTGCCAGGTGGAGTTCTTAATCATTGTTCAGTTTTATTTGGATTCCACTGTTAGATATTACTAATGCGGAGTGTCAAGAAACTAGACTTAACATTGTCTTTTTTATCGTCTCTTTTCAAAGGTTCAGTTACTTCATTGCATTGAGCAGGCGACAGGTTCTGGAGGAGCCAACCAGTTTGTTGATGGCTTTCACGTATCCAAGCTTTTAAAAGGCGTGGATCCCAAGAAATTTGATCTCTTATCATCAACTCGATTTCATTTCTTTGATGTCGGAAAGGATGCGTTTGGAGATTTTGATATGAAATTTGCTCGCTTAACGATAGAGTAAGTCAACACAATTTTCTCTAAAACTAAAGAACAGATACCTTCCTCTAACTGTTTGTGAGAAGTACTTAAACAGTAAGACGCACTATAAGAGGATTCTGCTTTTGTTCGAATTCATTCACAAACGCCGGCGGACTGATTATCCAAAATAGTGTTCAATAAACAGAAACACATGGTCGAAACCCCTAAAAGGTATTTTCAGCGGGAGAAAAAAAAGAACGACAGATAACATCTAATAACATATTCCGGACACATTAACATTAGGGGTCTTTTTTATGCACAAATTATCACAGGGCTCTGTATGCGACCACGGTTGACTGGCAAATGATCCCCATATGTCTAAGACACCACGCCTTTTATATTGCTTCTTCCTGTTTGAGTTTGTGCTCCAGCCAAAAATTGACGTTGATGAAGCAAGGTGTCGTAAATGATCGTACTGACAGAGATCAAAAATAGGGATACAAGGCGTGCGGAAAATGCCATCTGGCATCAGGCAAGCCCTGTTGGATCAGTTTAATGCTGAGCTTAAGGAGGCTCGAAAAGCTTTTCTGCATGTAAATGTGGGTTTCCAATGGAAAAGGATTACAACACTGTCGATTCTTTCAATAGGGAAACTAATCGTTCCCATGGCAACGATACATATCTGCTGGAAGACTCTCTAAGATTAAATTTTTGAAAAATATCTAATTCGACGACATTGTACATTTGTTTAAAGTTTTGACAACCCCATACACGGAATTCATAAAGCCTGGTGTCCATATGATCTGGAATGGTCTTGGATCAGTCTCTCTGTGCCACGGCATATGCGGCGATCTGCGGCACACGGTCTGGATGATCGAGAACGTTGAATCTAGTTCTGCTTTCCCGACCATTACGACGCTTCCGACTACGACAATTTTTAATGGAAACGTGTGTCTGAGGTGATCGTTTCCTATCGGCAACACGCTATTGTCCGCAGTGAAACACGTCCAATCAGACTTGAAGTAAGTGCGCTCCTTTTTCTCCTCGCTTCGCAGAAAATTAGTGGTACGCTTGTCTGCGATCGATTCAGATTTAAATGGAAACATTTGCCTTCTATGTTTACGATCGTCTACGATGAGGCGACGCAGACAGCTTCCGATCGACGCAGACCATTGCAGATCATATGGAACCCAGGCTTAAATGGCGGCCAAACATGACATTAAGGCGTTTTAGGATAAACACGCAGTATTTTTGAGGAGGGAAGGAGAAAACGAACGATCGACGTGCGGAAAATTACATTCCTGATTCTTCTTTAAGGAGGCTCGAGCCAGTTTCAACGCTTCCAAGTGACGCTCTTATTAAAAGGATCGGCACTACAACGTTGTATCATGTATTGGCAATATTGTGGTACCAAATGAAACTCGAATTATTGCTGAACAAGATACAGTTATTATTTTGACGTAGTATGTCACGGTGACAACGGGCAAACCCTGTAAAACATCCTTTATTTTGTCTTTAGTTGCTTATATCTCAAAAACAAACTCGGTGACCCTCATTTTTTATTTCTGAAAAGTAATCAGAAGGGCATGATGAGACTTTCTGCAAAGTTCTAAAAAATTATGTCTAGTGGATTCAGAGCAACGTTAATTTTGTAATTTTTTTAAGGTAGCTCTGAATCCAAAAACGGATTTTGCGTTTTTTTTGCGAAATCCAAAAACGGATCATGAATCCAAAGTATCCACACTCGAGGAGGATACTTCGGACGAAATCTGAATCCGGATTTTTGGAATTCATCACTTCATCGTTTTTTTGGGACAGATTTGAAAAAAGTATTTTTGACAAGCGGTTTTCTATGCAAAAATGATACACATAAAGTACCGTACGTGACAGTTTAGCCCAAATGTTTTTCTTGCGCCATTTTTACCGTACGATCGAAGGCATGAATAGGTCGAAAACACGAGCCCATGAGTAGGAGCTTGCCTCTCCCATACAAGCCCTATGAGTCGACCTTTGCTGGTATTTTCTATTTTTAGAACGCCACGAGTTCTTCGGCTCTGCACACACTGTTTAGAATGGCCAATCAGGATAAAGTTATTGTGGAACAAAGACAAAAATAGCGCTTTTTTGACGCTGAAGAATCCATTGATTTCCATCAGAAATCCGTTTTAAAAGAACACACCCTTGATTTTACACAATTATGACTTAAGCCTAGGCCGGATCGAACGAAGCTTACTAAAGGTTAAAATGTACCTCTTTACAATTTGAGCTTTAAGCAGAATCGTTCCAACATTTCAGCCACAACCGTAGCTCATCATTTTTTAATGCCGGTGACCTTCTCGCACTTAAAGAAGAACCAGGAATGTAATTTTCCGCAGGTCGATCGTTCATTTTCTCCATCCCTCCTCAAAAATACTACGTGTTTATCCCAAAACGCTGCGATATCATGTTTGACCGCTGGTCGACCCAGGTTGGCCGCCATTTATGAATTCAGTGTACTAAATTATCTTTCCTTAATACAAGTATTAAGAACTTACTTATTTACGGTATGAAAACTCTGTTGGAAGGTGG
>NC_090870.1:40829496-40831996 GCF_036669935.1 Montipora foliosa | reverse complement strand
CTATTTCAATATGGCGATGGGCTCGGACTGCGCAGTTACTATTCCAACATGGCCTCGGGTTCGGGCAAACACAGCGGTCAAACGTCTGCGCATGTGCGAGCGTTGGAGTGTCGAAAAGGCTGCCAAAATGGCGGTGCGAGCTTGTGGGCTGAAGTTGTGACACTCAAGTCGCCTCACAGGAGTTAAAAACGACCACACAAGGGAGTAAGTCTGTACATATTTTTTTATTGAGACATAGAGTAGCCACATGTAGAAGTGATGTCAAACAGTACATCAAACTAAAGCAATGACAGCTGATCGTACGATGTATTCGATTTAGCAAGTTCTATATAAATTATGCTAAGGCACTCATGCACCAGAAGGCACAGCATTGGAAATCATTGTAAGTTACACGTAAAGAAAGGTGAAATAACGTGTTCTTGTCGTGATCTGTGTAAATATTACATCATTCATATCATCCTTCAAGCTTACGTACAATACTTCAGTAAGAAGTGCATGCATGTTTTATAAATTAATATATTTTGCAACAGAAATACTAAATGCTCTCCTATTTTTTTCATTTTAAGTAATGAAAAGTTCTTTCGAACTATCGTGTTTTATTTTGTTTAAGTGTAATGCTTCTGTGTAGTTGTATTGTTTTTTGTTTTGAAGGACCTGTTATTTCCAGAGATGTTCTCTTATCTGTTCAACACAAGAACTTCGCCGTTCTTCCTTTTGTAAGAAGTTTTAAGTAATGTTAATTTATCTTCTTTTGAAATTCGTTCTGTACACTACACTGTACATGCAAAATAACTGGTCTTTAGTCACAGAAATATTACAAATGTAAGAGAACATAAGTTGTGTTGTAATGACATTTCTTGTTTACTTTTTACCAGAACTGCTTAGCTTCTCTTCCTGATATGTCAGACCTATCAACTATGGAACCATGAGGAAAATGGAAGTGACTGTCAGGACAAACAGTTTTCCATCTTGAGCAACAAACCAGATGGTCATGTGGAACTGCTTTCAGGGATAAAATAGGATGCAATGTAGCACATTACAGTGAACATGCTAATTTATTACCAGATTTCTGGATTTCAAGATACTGAATTAAATGTACATCTGCACTGTTCTCTGTATTATGCTCCACAATTGTTAACTTTGTGTAACCTTCTCATTCCCAAAAATGACCAATACAGCACAAGGCAGCAGATTGTATAGCAAACAAAGGAATTATTACTATTATTTTCAAGATTATTATTATTCTTTTGTTGTTGTTGTTGTTGTTGTTATTATTATTATTATTATTATTATTATTATTATTATAATATTATTATTATTATTGTTGTTGTTATTGAAATGTCTCTTAATTTTAGACTCACTACAGGTATGATTAAAATGAAGGGCTCAAGAAATGAAATAAATAATATATTATTATTCATACTACACCTGAACTGTTTGATTTGCTTCTGTTTATCGTGTGCCCTCAGTTGTTGGCATTGTGCAGCAAGAGGACTAAAAAATGACTTGTGATGGTTTTTAAGACCTTTGGTGAAAATTTCTTACAGGTGACTTTTTGCGATACCACCTTTACATTTAAGTGTCCCTTCCTTTGCATATGCGTCGCTTTTGACAACTTTAGATTATCTGGTATGCGAACTGTCTGGATGTTATGGAAATCATCCAGTAGTAACACCATAGATGTACCCTCCAAATAAAAGAAAATGAATAATCCATTGACAAACTAAATATTACACAATGTGTATGTTAAACTAATGAAGTTACTGACAAGCAAACAAAAGTAATTTATTTTAATATTCTGTAGATTACAGTCAAATTCCCTTGAGCAATAATCTCTAAATTGTCTATCTTAAAAACAGTAATCTTATTTTGGCTCTGTATTCATCACTTAATATTATTTTATAATGTAATTGAATACACTCTCCCTAACAAGTGAGTCTGAATGCTGCTCCCGTAAGTTCCTTTTGTGCCTGTCAGCCTGTCAATAGTTTGTGGTGCAACTGAAAAACCAAAGATGGGGCTATTGTTCAGGCCAGCTCTTGAAAGGCCATGCTGATGCATGTAGAGACCCAAGTCTTTTTGCAAAGGACATGTAATCTGTGATATTATATGTAAACATGAAAATTTATTTCACATTTTTCAGATGTACTCTTTTATTGGTTTAAATTAATTCATGTTCGTGCACACCTGAAATATGCTATTATGTGAAGGAGGGCAACTGTTCTTTGTTCTTGGAGGTATCTTCTGTCTTCTGACAGTCTGGAGTCTTCCTGAAGTATTGTTTTAAAGACAGCATTAAACAATCCAGGTACTTGAAGCTCTGTAAACTTCCTCATGGCAGTCACTTCCTACAAGGGCAAACTACTATCTTTATAATGAGTACCAAGTGCCATCTGAAATCTTTCAATTAATTCTCCAATTGAAGGCTCTAAATTAATGATAATAAATTATAACAAAAAACAGTTCCAGTTTTACACTCTGACTTTTGCTAGAAGTAGTT
>NC_090870.1:40811996-40819496 GCF_036669935.1 Montipora foliosa | reverse complement strand
TCAGCAGTTCTCCTTTGATTCTTTCAAAGAGTGTCACAGTCAAAAACTTTGCGGCTGGTCAAAAGGTCCACCTCTGCTGATGCTCGATGATGTGTTGAAGTTCAAAACGCAGTTCGATACGCACAGTGAATGGGGTTTTGCTAAAAGCAGGCCCGCGGCCCACGGCCCGCCACGGCCCAGCCGCCCGAAGGCCCAGCGGCCCGCGGCCCACGGCCTGCGACGGCCCGGCGGCCCGGAGGCCCGGAGGCCCGGTAGCCCAGTCCTCATTTTCCACAGTTTTTCTGTCCAGCGGTAAATCCACGCGCATGCACAGATCTAAATCGGGTTTGGACGTGCAAAATGGACGACGGTGAGTTTGAATTCGTTTACCATTTTAATCATTTGAATCCTTGTTTCTGTTTGTTGTTGTAAACAGACGAAAACAACACAGAATGACAACATTTTTCACTTAGCAACATGCGACGAAAGAAAGAATCGAAAACGATTGATTGATGATTATTGAAATGGTAAACGAATTCAAACTCATCTTCCATTTGCGCGCCCAAACCCGATGCAAGTCTGAGCATGCGCGTGGATTTACCGCTGGACAACAAAACTGTGTGGGCCTCCGGGCCACCGGGCCGCCGGGCCATCGCGGGCCGTGGGCCGCGGGCCGCTGGGCCTTCGGGCCGCCGGGCCGCTGGGCCGTGACGGGCCGCGGGCCTGCTTTTAGCAAAACCCACAGTGAATGTGATAACAGCAGTCATGTTATTTTTCTTGCGGCAACTGTTTAATAGTCGAGTCATCGTACGTACTCAACAACTGAATAGATTAGCAAAAGGAGGTGCAGCTGGGCCCACAAAAGCTTTTAAATGTCAGGTACAAGCGATCGAAGAGAACAACAAAGAAAGGATGCTTCATGTTACATGGAACAACAACTCGGTAAACCGCTATCCGTTTGTATTCCTGCGTGACAACTGCAGATGCCTCGAGTGCTTCCACGGATCAAGCAATCAGCGCAGGTTTGACACTGTGGACAATCTAGATTTAAATATTTTGCCCGAGAAACTCGAAGTAACGCAAAACGGACAGGAGTTGATTATAATTTGGCCTGACGGCCATGTTAGCGCATTCAACTCGGAATGGCTCTATTCAAGAAAACTTACCGAGAATGTCGACTCGAACAAAGATCTCAACAAAAAAGGTGTCGAATTCTGGGATGCCAAAAAGCTACAGGGTAATATTCCAAGGAACGATTTCCGAGAGGTGATGGAAGATGACCGAGCTCTGTTTAACTGGCTCAATTCCATGCACCGTTTTGGTATCGCTTTGGTGTGCAATACGCCGCTCGAGGTCGGACAAGTTGATAAATTGTGTCAACGAGTTGGACATGCTAAGCCTACTCACTATGGGTAAGTTTCTTTCACATCAGAAATAATAATGAAAAAATTTATTTCATGCATGGAAATGTTGTCAAAAGGGGCACATGACTGGCTTGGGAGAGAGGGGGGGGGGGGGGGGGCATGACACGGCTGACCACTCCAAGAGCTCATGGAGTTCGATAGGAGAAAATGAACAATAATTTACACGCAAGGTGGCGTTTAGTTCGGTTGTAAGGGTTACGTGATGGAACAAATTATTCCAGTTTGTGAAGGTACTTTTCTTTACGTTCACAATTGAAAGAAAGAGGTAATTTAAGTGATGGAATGTATGCGCGTCATAGGAATGTCTTTCAAAATGGAGGAAACTGCGAAGCGCAATGACTCGTAAAAACTAAAACAACAGGAAACACGAATTTGCATTCCCCATTAGGGGTGTAACGATTCATGTTCCTTTCGATTCGATTCGATTTCGATTATTGCCTTTCGGTTTCGATTATTTCGATTCGATTATGCAAAATATTTATGATTTTTAATTCTTGCAAGATGATACGTAATGTAAACAACATACAACCCTAAACTCTCAGTGTCCTTTGCAATGAAAACTCCAATAGACTTCGTTATTGCCGTTGCTCTGTTTCCCGACCGCGGCAACTTATTCTCCAGAACATCCTGAATTTTTGACTGTCCAGTTTCAGTACTGTTTTTGGTACCCGGCGAAGTTTTTGCCGTCTTTGACTGCAACACTTCTGACTTTTCATCAATGCTGTGTTGACTTTTTAAGTGTGCGCTCATGCTTGAGGTCGAACCGGCACAATACGTGAAAGTTGCGAAGTAAATTTTGCAGATAGTTTTAGACTTGTCTGTTGTTCCGTCTTCAGTCGGAAAACCATAATATTTCTACACTGCGGATCGAAAAGAAGCAGGCGGATTCACAATCGCTTGGTCATTCGTCGCCATGTTTGAGAACGTGACAATGAACACGCACATGGCTTGCCTTATTGGAAATTCTCAAGGGGTGGTAGAGGGGTAACATTTTTACCAAGCAACATGGCGCAAGAACTGCAAGTTAGCGTCTTTGATCGATTGTCAATGAAAAACGCACATCTTATTGAGATCTGGATGCAAAGTTTACAATATAATGACTCACTGAGGGCACTTTTGGAAAGGTATGCAAAAAATCGAACCAAAATCGAAACGTGGAATCAAATAATCGTGAATCGAACCGAACGGTCATAATCGCGATTAATCGAGAATTCGATTAATCGTTACACCCCTATTCCCCATAGACTTAATAAGTTCGTAAAGAAAATGCGCCAGTATTTCAAACACTGGCGCATTTTCTTCATGAAAGAACTTTCTATTGAGGTGATGGACTCCTCAACTAAACTAAATGAGTAATGACTAAATGAGTAGGATTATTACGTCTTCGGGGAATGCAAATTCGTGTTTCCTGTTTCAGTTTGATCGTAAATAAATCCATCGTTATCTCAAAAATTCGCAGTTTTGTAGATCTACGCCAGGCGGATCCCAGCCTGAAGAGATGATAGCTGCCAACGGTATCAACGTCAAAATTAAAAGTGATTCAGTGTGCACTCAAGATATTTCAAAAATGCTCTTGTGGGTAGCGCGCTAGCTTGGCCCAACAGTGTTCGTCTCGGCTGGTTAACTGGCATGCTCGACTGAATCGAGCGACTGCATTGACTCTGAAAGGACTTTACGGTGCATTTACAATGTACATGCAAAACTGATAATTGAGCATCATCATCATCATCAGCATCATCAGGGCTTAATTCACTCCTGACGGAGGAACCCCTCCCTGGATTGATCATTCACCCCGAAACCTATTTTGCCTCCACAACTCAACCGAACACTCAAGCTAGATGTTATATGGGCGCCTTAGCATTTGAATAGAAACAAAAGATTTCTACATCAACTCTATTATAAAAAGAAGAGCAATGCACCAGAGCCGGACACGAAAACCCCTAAAAACCAGGAGGTAGAAAAACCCGAGGAACATGTACCCCCGACCAAGGTAGTGGTGCGACCCCAGCGGTTTGAAGGTGTTCTTATTGAAAAACACTATTTACAGTGTAAATGAACGCTATCATGTACAGCCTAACAAAGTTTTTCAGCGCGATATATACATAAAAAAACTGGACTTGTGCACGCGGTGAAGGCTGACCGTATAATGAATTAGTCTACTAACGCTCGCAAACTACAAACATAAATCCCACAAACCACTGCCCACCTAACACGGCTCACCAGGCCTCTGATACGTGTCGGCAAAATAGCAATTTATGGTAATTTACAAGTATTACAAATTACAATAGGGGACTTAAGCACGCGCGTTTTTGAGAGGGGGAACACAACCGGAAGAGAACATTTCGCGTGCCAGGACAGTGGTGTCTCCCAGATTTTTATACTTATCACCTCTAATGGAGAAGAAATACTGAGCAATATAAATGTGGTTGTGTGAAGACCAGTTAAAAGAGAAAACAGCTTACTACCAGTTGCCTTCCGCGTCTCAAAAACGCGCGTGCTTAACCTCCATATTATATAAACAAAGCGCTCAGTTCGCGCCTATTTCTATGAGCTCCTTGAACTACCGACAGAGTGAGTTCTTTTTTGCTCGTTTTCTTTTTAGTCATAGTTTCGAAGTAAAAGCGAAGTACGGACCCAGTAACTTGGCTTACACTTCAGATCGCCTTCCTCTGCACGGTGACTTGCCTTTCTACGAATACCCTCCTGGGGTAAGTGATAGCACGTGTACATATACTAGGGTAGAATGTGGGAGGAAGTCGGGGTCCAGTGCCAAGGGTGTCGGTTTTGCATTTTTTTGCGTCGAGCTCGAATTTTGCTCTGACCACAGGCCGGATTTGTCTTCGTTGGTCCCGAATCCCGAACCTCTAATCCCGAATGTAATTTTTCCACGTTTTGTTAACTGCCAACTAGTTGCCTCCTGTCAGTTGGAGTTCTTAATCATTGTTCTGTTTTGTTTGAAGTCCTACTTTTGGATTATTAACGTGGAGTGTCAAGAAACTAGATTTAACAATGTCTTCTGTGTCTCTTTTCAAAGGTTCAGTTACTTCACTGCATTGAGCAGGCGATTGGTTCTGGAGGCGCCAACCAGTTTGTTGATGGCTTTCATGTATCCAAGCTTTTGAAAGGTGTGGATGCCAAGAAATTTGATATCTTATCATCTACTCGACTTCATTTCTTCGATGTCGGAAAGGATGCGTTTGGAGATTTTGATATGAAATTTGCTCGTCAAACGATAGAGTAAGTCAACACAATTTTCACTAACTGTTTTGAGAGAAGTACAAAATTTGTACTCTAGCCAAAAATTGACATTGATAAGGCAAGATGTGGTAACTAAAACACCAGTTCCTACCTTTTGACCGAAGGAAATTCCTGTTGGACAAGTTTAATGGTGAGCTCAAGGAGGCTCGAAAGGGTTTTCCACAGAACTGCAACACTGTCGATTCTTTCAGTAGGGAAACGTTTTGATACTTGACTAACACTGTTGCCAGGCAGTTTTTAAGGGTGTCTGCGAGTGCCGAACAGTTGCCACAGCAACCGATCAGTTCTGCTAAAAGACCCTCTAAGATTCAAGTTTTGGAAAATATCTTTTAAGATTTTCAGGCTTCTCGACGCAATAGAAATTTGCACTCATCACTGCGAGACAACATGGTTTCATTTGATTTCATACCCGCAGTGCAATATATGATGTATTTCATATATATCTTTCACTCATAATTACTTAACACGGGAAGTTGTGAACTCAGAAGTGACCAGCTCCCAACGTCAGTGGCTTCATAGCTCAGTTGGTTAGAGAATCGCACCGGTATCGCGAGGTCGCGGGTTCAAATCCCGTTGAAGTCCTGAAATTTTTTCAGGCTTCTCGACGCAATAGAAATTTGCACTCATCACTGCGAGACAACATGGTTTCATTTGATATTTTCCAATACTTGAAAAAAATATTAGGTCGCCGAATTAGTATTTTGAAAACAGTTCTTCCCTCATGGAAGATGAAAAAAAATCCACCAGCTAATATTTCTTAAAATTAGCTATAAGAAGATACGAATCTTACTTCTCTGCGAAAAATCAGGGTAGGTCACCCAGCTAAGTTTTTACATACCACTCAACATTTTCAACAAAATTCATTTCCTGTTGTCGTGATTTTTTAAATCACGTTTGCATTTCCGGTCGCCCACTTCGATTTTTGAGCTGACGGGAGCAGCGTAAAGTGCTACTATGACCGAAAAATCAACCGGCCATTTTCAAGTTGCTGTTTGTCTCGGTTTCGAAGTGAGTCTTGGTGCTCAACTATTGAAAGGGAAGTGAGTTTGATTTACATAAGAATACGCACCTCATTTCCATTTGAATGGTTATTCACCAGGACTCGATTTGAAAATGAGGCATTCAGCAACTCAGAAATAGGCTATTTTTATTTGGATTTCAAAACTATGTTAACTAAACACAAAGTGACCAAAGTTTTTAGCCTTGATTTCAAAAAGACAGCTGTTTATTGTAACTGGAATTTTCCTGTTTAATGGTCCGCCATTACTAACTTTAAAATCTTGCGAGAGCTGGATCCAGGAGAAAATGACGCCAAGGACTCAATGGTTTACGAATGCAATTCGTGTGTACGTGGCCGAATTAATATGCAGCACGAGAGTTTCGGGCTTTCAGATTTTTAAACTCGTGTTTTGCATATACAAATAGCTGCGTTTACACGCTGAAAGTTTAGGCTAGTGAGTAAACTAGGGGTAATCGAAGCTTAGGCGAGTGCGTTCGATGTTTGTAGGACGGTACAGGTTTGGTACAGGTAGCAACTGAGGGGGGAGGGTGGATGGTTCGTGCGATAGGGAAATGTTATTACAGTGGAACCCCGATACAACGATATCCCCGGTAAAAAGATAAACATGCTATGTCCCGGCAAAAGTTACAGTAAAACCCCGATATAACGATCTTCAGTATAACGATATTCCCGATATAACGCTGAGTTCTTAGCGTACCAAGCGTAAAATCTTCCCCGATATAACGATATTACAGCATCAGTACACAGATACAACTTCAAATGTTTAAAGTGCTACTGTGATCAAATTTTTATCCCTTGATTTTTTTGGTTTATCACATAGAGTACCATAAAACATTAAAAATGCTGTTTACCGTTTGGAAATATCTGCATTGGCTCCGGAGATATTTAAGTTTGAAAAATGTGTTAAATATGCAAATGAGAAGGCTGATGACGTCATTCACCCAACCCAATAGAACATTAAGAATATAAATAGAGCTATCTCGGTCAATTTGCAACAGAGACCATTGAAACTTGGTGAGCTAATAGTTCTGAAGGCAACACACCTATGACTGTAAAGAAATTGGTTCCCATGGCAACTCACTCTTTTCCAGTCCCCTCCAACCTGATCTCAATATTTTGGTGATCTCAGGCTAGAAATACATTTACTAAGGCCACAAACATGACCTAACATCTTTATATGCTGGCAGGATCATGCAGATGAGGCACCATTTGCAAATATCAAAACAGAACGCCAAAGGTGGTCTGCAAAGCTCTTAATGTCAGGGAGGTCTGGAACCCAGTATGTTTCCATGGTAACAAAAATGGTATGCTCATATTGTGGAACACATCTACTAGAATCTTAGTGCAAAGAACCAAGTACTTCTGATACAAATTGGCTGAGATATCTTTCTCCATCATACTTGATCAAAATTTGGTTGGGTTTATGACGTCATCACTTGGCTAATTTGCATATTAAGAAAACTTGAATATCTCCAGAACAAAAAGAGATATTTGAAAATGGTAAACAGCATTCTTCTTCTCGCACAGACTACGTGTTTATGTGCCACAATGGAACAACGGCCGCCGAGCAAAACAACCCGGTTTGATGCAAGCGCGAGGAGTCGCACACATTTTCCAAGGACAGTGACGAACCATGCTTAATCCAAAGTAAAATTTTACCGACTTCAGTTGACAGACCTTCAGCAATCTTTCAGCTCTTTTCAACGATGAACGATGGAAGATTATCACACCTCACCAAAAGCTAGAATAATGAACGCCGACGACGCACAAATCACCACGTGCGATAGTTCGTCAAAGTGAGGCAAAACGTAACCAAGC
>NC_090870.1:40791996-40804496 GCF_036669935.1 Montipora foliosa | reverse complement strand
AAAATGCTAAGATTCATAGGGATAGACATTTTTTCAACCAAATAGCTTTGAATCATGGAGTAACGCAAGGTGATAATTCGGAAAATGCCGCGACAGTATTTTCGAAACGAAAGACGTTACTGAACTGGAAACTTCGAAAAAGATCAGTGTAGTCAGGTCATCCTCAAATTCCTTCAAATTAACATTCAGAAGACCATGCGATTTTGATTTTAAAATTGATAACGTCACTGTGAAAATTATCTGTTGTTTTCTTTCTTCTCTCCACAAGGAGAGTCCACGTTTTGTACCGTTCCTGCTCAAGACTAATTAAAATCTCCCTTCAATTCCACGCGCAAATCGTCGTTAAATTACCGCAAGCATAATTGAACATCTCCCTTCCCCTTGCCAGCATTTCGACCATTTAGGTAAACTAGTCAGAATAGGAAAATACACAGGTAAACTTTATAATTACTCAATATTTTAAAAGAGTGTAACTTCGTTTTTATTCTGCAATAGGAATAGCTTGTAGTGTTTTATACCTATTAAAGGGAGACGTTTAATCACTAATGAGATTGTTTCCCATGTTCGTGAAGAAATTGCTTTAAATCTAGTTAGTCCATGGTTTGTTCGGGGTCCTGGTCTGTACAGGTTTTAGCAATATCTGGTGTTGTAATAATGGATATCAGAAGAAGATGGCATAATATCAAGGAAAGGTGGAATATCAACTTTAACATACTTAATTTTGTAATCAAAATCTCTCTCCAATTTTAAAGCTTCTAAGAGCTTAAAATATAGACCCTTTGCATAAATGGCGCCCAGATTTGAATAACAATACTTAATACATCCTTAGCCTCACATTCACGAAAAAAATCCTTTGTCTTGAAACATAAACACGAGGCTAAGGATGTATAAAGTATTGTTACTCAAATTTGGGCGCCATTTATGCAAAGGGTCTATGTTGTTGCTACATGTACAACAAAAGGAAATAGTGTTTATAATCAAACTGAATTTTTGGAATAGCTTATTTTTGTTTTCAAATTTACCGGGTGCAGCCATCTTGAATAATTGTGATTTTAGAATGTATAAGATTTCATATATTAAAAATGTCGAATGGACATGAATGAAAGATCATTGCAGGTAGATAAGCAACGTTAGGACGGTGCCTGCTAATTCAAAGGTATCTTTGCGCGATTTGTGAATATGCGGGAAAAGCAGATCTTAACAAGTGTTATTCAAATACAAAAAGAAAATTGGGGGTAATCACGCACTTTTCAAAGATAATTAATCAACTTTAAAATACAACGCTATGTATGGCGTTCTTTTCCAAACTGAAGCTTAATTATCTCTAAAAAATGCATGGTTACCCACAGTTTTCTCTTTGGATACCAAGACCACTTGTTAAGTTTTGCTTTCTCCGCATAGTTTTAAACCGCGCAAAAATATCCCTGTAGTAATAAGCACCACTCATAGGAACCACAGCCAAGTATCTCGAGATGTGCAGGTGTGCGCAATAACAATAGTAGGCATCGTTCTTAAGCAGTTGCAAACAAGCCTGATAAATCCAGCTTGAGCGCGGTTTGGCATTTGGATTTTTCCTCATTAAACAAACGAAAACTCCGAAAAAGGATTTTTCGCCATTTAAATAAAGCATTCAACTTGCAGTGCCGCATGCGCAGCTATGGAATTTTTTAAAACATGGCGCGAAGGTCTTTTTATTATCTTGGAACTTCTCGGACGAGGATGAAGCTGTTTTGTTTTTCTTTAAGGAGAGGCCTCTTTTCAATCGTTTCTCTGAGCTGACGAGGTGGAGAGAAACAACCCCTGATGTGGGTCGAAACTCGCTTTTATTTAATTGCCATCCACGATCTTGGACGGCGCTATTTGAAACATGCTCTTTGTTATGTTTGTCATGTTTGATAAATTCGACGCTTGCTCAACATTGACAGAGGTCTCGTTTGCTCTTTCCCGAAAACCCTTTAAAATCAGTCGAAAAGAGGGAATGGTTTATGGTCCTCAGTTGTGGGAAAGGACTTACCAATTGCTGTAAGAGGTGATTATATCGTTCTCGGGTTGCGAACCAGTCAAGTTGATTGGCAGGTGTTCCACTGGGCAACGTTTCGTACTCGCTCTTGTTGATCACATGAGGCCAAAGGACCACAAAACATTGCCGCGCAACTTTCAGGAAAGATGCTACACTATGCAACGTTTGATAAATTCGACGACACGTAACGAGCTAACTTGCAAAAAGTGGAAACGACTTCTTATTCTGGCAACGGTTGTGGTTAACAAAACTGAAGCGCCAGAAATGTCTACTTCAATAGGCACTTTCCGCTCCTGTAATTTGTCACAACACAATTGCGAGACAAATTACACGAAACTTTACCTTGTGAAAGATACTTCAGGGTGTAAATCCGGCGGTCGACTCGGTTCACAAGGATTGCTTTTACAGCCATATGCACTTTTTAGGCACCTTGTATATTCAGGACGTTCCATGCCCTCAGTTTGTTTCAACTTGCAGTTTTTTTTCTCAATAACACCGTTTACAGAAATGAGTATGGGTAGTCAAATGGTGACGGCTGACATTAGGAAATAATTTCACGCGCGTTTTATCCAAAATCAAATAATTTCCCGAGCCTTTAGACGAGAGAAATTATTTTATATTGGACCAAACGCAAGTGAAATTATTCCCTAATTTCAAGAGTATACCTTTTGATTAGCTAGTGATATCAAGGGTGACAAATTATGTCCATAAGTCGCCATTTTGGCACTGTAAGAAACGTTGCCATTGCAACATTGTAATTACACATGTGAAATCATAAATTATCGCTGAAAATTTGCGCCAAAATTAAGGAGTAATTTGTCACCCATGTTATCATGTTATTACAAGTATAATTAGCGGGAAACACTACCGATAAAAAATCGGTTTCACGACTAGGCTGCAGATGAAAGAAAAGGGATAGACAAACAACCTCGTTTCCAGTTTTTCTCCCCTTTCCGACCGCTCCAGAGGGCAGAAATTGTAGAGTCCCTGGGAACGAGGTCGGAAGACACGTATATATACACTCATACTTTGCTCCAAACACAGGTTTTCATTTGAGTACGACGCAAGAACAAAATAAGGAGCTCAAATATGGATGATAAATGGTGTAATGCGCCTGTGAGAGAGATGATAAGCTTGTTGCTTGGCAACCGACGTAAGGACAACTGTAAAATTTAAGTCGCAGGCACGCTTCGAAGCTACAACCTTCGTAACACCGGTCGGATGCTCTACCAATTACCATCTACTTGAATGTACACATTTGAGGCGCATGACACTGTTGAACCCACAGACCAAATCTGTCTGATAACAAGAGCTACAACTAGATAAGCAACGTGGCTCCCGGCCTAGAATATGATGAAGCTCAGTGGGTAGAGCATCCCACTGGTGATACACAGGTCGGGGGTTTGAATTCTGGATGCAAAGAACGCTGGGCCTGGTTGTTCAAAAGCCGCTTAACGCCAATCCCAGATTACAAATTAACCAAGGAGTGTATTTCAACGCTGACATTCGGCAAAATTTTACAATAGAGGAGGTCAATATTGAAAAACAAAAATAAGCAAAAGAAACTTGAGAAAAAGAAACCAAAGTTTACGCTAGTCCTGGATTAAGTTAATCGCCTTTCGAACAACCGGGGTCTGATTGGCCGTTTTCATTAGGCCCTATGCCAAGGACCTACTAGTACATTAAGAGGTCATAGTTTGGCTTGAAAGAAGAGCTTTCGGTTGGAAGAAACGGTTAAATAAAGGAAACACATGATTTTAGAAATATGTATGGTTACATTTTTTACAGGTAATTTTAAATTCCTTAGCCTTGAAGGGGCTGCCAGATGGGTTTCTCGCATTCCGTGACCTTCCGTGGTCTAAACTCGTTTTACTTAAGCGACGACTTTGTCTTAATAATTCCATGTTGGTACTCTAATCCAGTACTTTGTAAGGTACGGTAAGTATAAGAGAGAAGGTTTGGGAAGCGATTGACGTAATACTCCACAACACCTTCACGACTTCCTAGGTAAATTTCCCGAAGTTCGTTTCCAAGTTTCCCAAAGTGGTCTATTTTGTTACGCAGCACTCTTAAAAGCGCACAAAGTTTTTCTCTCTGTTTATAGTATCCTTGCAAATCACTCCTTACAGGTGGGTCTAGCTGGTCCATCCAGGACCCAACAAAAACAGTACCAGCCCTACGCTCCAATAGTTCTTTAAAAGTGACAATATTTGGATCTTTGTCATCCTCAATACAATCTCCAATATCATGAAAAAATGTGACCATTTGCTTACTGTTCCACAGCAATGGGTGCACCAAAACGCCACTAGCTTTGATCCGTTCGATAGGATTTAAAATAATCATTCGTCTGAGCAGATCTTCCGCCAGAAACGCTATCTGCAAAGATTCTTGATAACATTCTTGCAGTCCAGTCAAAGAATAATGATAGTCTTGCGAAATGATGGCTCGTTGACAACTTGTCATATCTGAAACTGAACCAAATGGATGCCTCGTACCTCTTGTCAAAATGAAGTAGAAAACACAGCCAAGTGAAAAGATATCCACGGCATCAGTCCTGTCTTCAAGGTTCCAAAGTTCAGGAGCACACCACCCCAGCGTGCCATGTCTAATTTTATGCAACGACTCGTCCCCGCTAATGTGGCCAAGATCAAAATCAGAAATGACAAACCTCAGGTCGCTGCCCGTTCTTTTCCAAAGAATGTTTTGAGGTTTAATATCTCGATGCTGTATTCCAATTCCATGTAAATGGTTCAGCCCGGACGCAATCTGTGAAAAACACTTTCTCGGTTCAAGATAAACGGCAAACTCTTCACTCTTAACTACTGTTATTAGATTACCATGACACAGTTCAAGGGCTAGGTATGTAAATCTCGAGTCATTCTCGACACACAAATACTGAACGACATTCGGGTGAGGTGAGCCTTTCCTGGACACGTGCAGAAGTATCTCAAGCTCCTTGCCATTAAATTTCACTCTAGAGTATTTCTTAATAGCAGCCTCTCTTCCATCTTTAAGCTTGCCTCGGTAAACACACCCAGCCTTACCAATAACATTGCGTGTACTGAACTCAATTTGTCCAATACAGTGGTGCGCCTCTGCGCGCCGACGCCTCAGTATTAGAAATACAACTGAAACTGTGCCAAAGAGTACTGCCATAGTAATGTTTCTATGAATACTGGATTCCTCATTAGTAACGCAATGTGAGAAGTCTATTAGAAGGAGTTGCTTCAACAGAGTACCATTAAGGAATTCCGGAGACCTGCAAACAGCCTCGCTCCCAGAAATCAATGACCGGTTCAAGTTAATTATTCCTAACATGTCACAAGAGCAGTTCCACCAATTACCCTCGAGACGAAGCACTTGCAAGGATGTCAGTCGATTTAAGTTCTCCCAAGGAAGATTGCTTAGCCCGTTCACAGATAGATCCAAGATTTCCAGTTGTGGGACTCTGTCAAACGTTCCGGGGTGTATTTCTTGAATTGCATTGTAGGACAGATTGATCATTCGAGCCCTTGGAAGATTTTTAAAGGCACCTTGTTGAACCTCCTGAAGCAAGTTGTTAGACAAAGAAATAAATTCTAAGAAGGGTAAATGAGAGAATGTACCTTCTTGAATTAATTCCGCGTGATTGTCACTCAGATCGACAAATTTCAGAGAATTTAAAGAGTTGGCTTGAAACGTTTCCCGAGATAAAAAAGTTATACGACACCTGGAAAGAACGAGAGTCAAAAGCATTGGATTGACTGGAAACGGATTATTGTCAAATGAGTTTAAACCCACAGAACCAAGATGATAATCGTTGACCACTAAATCAGTTGTATTTAATGGCAGATATTTCGGGATGAAAAATCCCTGAAACAGACCAAATTTCATTCCTGTACAATTAACGGTGAATCTACTTCTGCTGATATTTTCAGTCACAGATTTCCAGGAGAAACATTCACATCCTGAATCACATGGGCTGCGGCTGAAGTCAACAAGCTGCCCTGTAACAAATGTCTGTCCCAAAAATAACTGCAAAACAAGGCACACACTCTGTATGAAGTTTAACCTCTCTGTACCTTTTGTCTTCATCTTGATGAAATGTCCTAATTTTGATCAGAAACGTTTCCTCTAAGAAACTCCCATAGAACTGAAGTGTAAAGCACGCAAACTGAAAAAGACAATAAGTAAGGTTAATTCATAGCTACTTCAAATAATTCAGCCTGAAAAGGCTAAAGAAAATCACACGTTTTCGGGTCTTAAATTGAAAAAAGTCTGAAATAGCTAAAAAATACAAGAAAACTAACGCTAAAATCGTGGAAACATAGTTCCCATGAGTAAGAATTGCAATGATTGGCATTGCTGCTTTACAGCTAGGAGACCGGGAGACCCCCATTTGAGACAATCCTGAGTTGACCATGGCTTAACTGAAATGTTGTCATGGTAGTTTTAACTCCCGATAAGCACTAATTGTGCTTCTCCTCAAGAGAGAACTGGTGACACGAAATTCGATTAAACGAAGTAAATCAGCACCATAACCGTACACAAAGGATCAACTACCCAACAGAAGAAAGGTAGGACAAAGGACCTTTTTACCGATACGGCGGCCATTTTGATTTCTATTGTTTCGAATAGCCATTATGGGATGCCCAGGGGGCAAATACATATTAATTTGCCCCCTGAGCATCCCATAATGTCTTTCGAAACAATAGAAATCAAAATGGCCGCCGTATCGGTAAAAAGGTCTATTTTATTGCCAATTTCTCACTTTACGTAATCACTTGCGAGTCTCTGGTCACTTGCTGGAAAAAAATAATCTTCAGAGTTCATTTGCGATTATATCCCGTAAGAGTTGAACGAATGAATGATAGAGAATATATGAAATTATCATACAAATTCGAATGACAGAAATTGAAATACATGAGAGTTACCGATCATCGAAGCTAAACAGGAACTTAGCGGCAGATCTAGAATTTGTAAATGTGATACAGATCTGACTCGAATATTGTGTATGACTTATTAAACGTCAGTATTTGTTACTGTACACTTGGTATTTTTGGTGATTCAATACATTTTAACAGGGAAAACCAAAAGAAACGTTTATATAAATGAAGAGAAATATGTATCAGATATACAGATAATGATTAATAAACATTTCTTTTGTTTTCCTATCATGAATTATTGTTGAGTTCTAGAAGCGGCAAATACATTTGATCGTGTTTATAGCAGAACAAATAATTGTTCGTTGACAATTCGCAGTTAAGTAGGTCAGGAGTGCCTTTGGACAGCAGAGATAAAGCAGAAACACAGCGAGTTGCCTGGTCGTTCTCCAATTGCGCTAAAAGCAGGAATTTGCCACATTTTATGCGACGAGTCCTCTACACAAGCAATTTTTCGTATGTGCCAACTTTTATTCCGTGGGATGCCGTAGGCAGCCACTGTAATAAATCGGACCTGTTTTTTTTGTTTTGTTTTCCTTCTCTTCGTCGTAATCTTCTCAATAGAGTGGGATCGTCCTTAATGGGCCGAAATTTTGAAGCGTCATTGATGACACCAAGGAATCCTTGGTCGTAGTCTGTTCAGTCCAATATTACGACACCATTCCCTTTATCGGGTTTCAGAATAACGATGTTAACGTTCTTGTTCTTACTTAGCTCCTTCAGAATTCTAGGTTTCTTGAGGTCGGCAGCCGTAGAACGGTATGAAGAAACATAACGATGAGCCAAATGAGAAAGATCCGAAGCAAGTTTTCCTGCTTGTTTGGTATCTTTCAAGTTCTTAGACATGGTGTGGCTGATAAGCTCAAAACATGTGAAGACATCTGAGTCTTTGATTTTTTGTGGCCGGATGGAGTGCGTTAATCCAAATTTGAGAATGTTGCGTTTTTCCGACGTGAGACTTTGGGAGGAAATGTTGGTAACGGTCTCATTAGATGTGAAAGGAAGAGACGTCTTGCGAGTGAGATTTTCGAGCTTCTTCTGATGAGTCTTGATGAATTGAGAAGCTTCTTTACTCATGACGTTATGATGTACTGTTCAGGACACTTTGAACAAGTTCAGTTAACTGATCGCTTTTGTGGATGAATTTCCGAAGTTCCTTAGAGCGTTTAGCGATGGCACTCCTCAAGAGCTGCTTTCGGATGGTGACCGTATCATGCCGGCTGGTGTTGGGAAGATTAAAACTGAGAAACGTAGGACAGACATTGAAGGATTGACAAGAGGAGCTCATCAAGCATTTTCCAGGAAGGTCGCAAACCTGAGAAGTTGCAAACAGATGCTGGAACCGAATTTAAGAACAAAACGTTTCAAACCTTTCTCAAAAAGGAGAATGTACATCATTTTGTGACCTACAACGAAACCAAGGCCCAAGTGGTTGAAAGATTCAACCGCACTTTGAAGCAACTTATGTGGCGTATGTTCACTACCAGCAGCTCGTACCATTATTTGGACCAACTGGACGATTTAGTCAATGGGAATTACATTCAAAGCGTGCACCGTAGCATCAAAATGAGACCAGCGGATGTCAACGGGAATAACGCATCAGAGGTCTGGAACAATTTGTATAGAAATCTGTTCAAAAGCCGACAAAGTATAAATTCAAAGTGGGAGATCAAGTCAAGATCAGTAAGCATAAACGCATCTTTGAAAAAGGTTACTTACCATCCTGGACGGAGGAAACTTTCACTGTTGCTCAGAGACTTCCGCGCGACCCACCCGTGTATCGCCTAAAGGAAGCAGACGGTGACTGGATTCAAGGCACTTTTTACGAATTCGAGTTACAGAAAGTGATAGAAACGGAAAAACAACTGTTTCGTATTGAAACAATTTTAAAACGCAGGGGACGAGGAGCGAATAAGGAGGTGTTGGTACATTGGAAAGATTGGCCAAAGAAATACGACAGTTGGATTCCGCATAACCAGTTGGTCGCTTTACAACAAACATGATTCAAGATAGCGACTTTTACGTGACACTTCCCAGTAATGCAAGCAGTAATTTATTTCTAAACAATTCCAAGTCCTCCTTTCGCGTAGCGCTACCTCGACAAATCCATCTGAAAGATGAAGAAGATTGGGAAGTAGGATTGCATCATATCGTGTATCCGCTCTCAATGTTTGACATTACAAATGACTGCAAACATTCTCACATCATGCTGGATCGTCCAGGTGACTCCACACCGTTTGTATTACCCGAGGGCAAGTATTATACAGCCTTAGATGTGACAGAAGGAATGTTACAATGCCTGAACATCGCTGACCCACCATCTAAGATTAAAATCACAGTGGACGACGAATGGAATGTAACGTTAAACTCGCAAACTGAAGGACTTCTGATCACATTGTCTACAGCTCGCGCGTTGGGATGGATAACCGAAAACAACACTCTTACACCCAGCGTTCGTTTGAATGCTGCACTCACCTTAGAAAGAAAATATGGTCATGATTGGTTCATCTTACCAGCTGGCACATCCATCACATATCCTGGTATTTACATCTTTCCTCCTTCGCTGTCGCTTTGCTCGTGTAAGCAGAGACTGGTTCAAGTTCAAACCAATCTCGTGGAACCGTGGCAGGTGGGTGACAAGCGCTTACCTCTCCTACATGAGATGGTACCCCTGGGCAGTTTTCGAGAAACACTCCTTGAAGAAAGAGAACATATTGTGTACCTACCCTTGCGGACAAAGATATTTCAGACCATTGAAACATATTTAACGAGTGGATACGGTCAAACGCCAGCATTTTTAGACAGTATCGTCAGCGTCGTTTTACATTTCCGCCGTCGATCAACATGACCAACAGTTTTTACATGGTGCTGACCAGTGATGCAAGTCTGACTCAGTATCCAGAAAACAAGGCGGCCGATTTTAAGATGCAGTTACCAAGTCAACTACACCTAAGTGAAGACTGGGAGGTGTCCATGACACGCATCATTTACCCTTACACCTGGCAAAACGTAGGTGAGAATCAATTGTCCTACACTTTGCTTTGTAAGACTGGCCCTGAACCCTGGAAATTGAACATCCCAAAACCAAGTGGCATTTACCGTACGGTCAAAGATGTCATTCACGGTATGACGAAGGGACTACACAATCGATTGAGAGACATTTATTTGAAGAGTGACAAGACCATTACGAGTCTGGAAGGAAACGAGTGTTTTTACATTTACCAGAAAGCACAAGATTACTTTGAGTTGAAGTTACCAGCCAGTTGATATGTGATTCTACCAAAGACATTAGCTCGCGCCTTGGGGTACTTAAACCATCAGTATAATATTCCTCAGCTGTACCAAATCGGAGGCCTTGTCCAACAGAATGATGATCACAGCGTCCTTCGTGCGAGGACAACGATAACACTTGTCAGAAAAGACGAATTGGTATGGGGATTGCTCTCGAGAGACGCTTTTCAAACTATCTACGTGTATTCCGATTTAATCGAGTCTCAAGTAGTGGGAGATGATCAAGCGAACTTACTTCGGATGCTTGTTCCTCGTGGTCAGCCGGGGAACATGATCACAGAAGAGGTCAAGGTGCCCTCCTACCATAGACTCCGTACAACTGTTTTCATCCGTGGCGATCAATATAAGGGGAGACACAGGTCAATTGATACCATTTGCTTCTGGAGCCGTACGCGTGACCCTGCATTTTCGGCGTCGTGATATTCTATAACAACATGTTACTACCTATGAACCACCGATATTACCCATATGGACGACATGTTGTACCCTATAGGCAGCACGGTAAAGGAGGAGACATTAGTATCTACGGAGGAACACACCCTTATGGTCAAGGGGGTAACGGCTTAGGTGGAATGTTTCGGTCCTTGTTCCGTTCAGCAACTCCCTTTCTCAAAACAACAGCAAAAAAAGTGGGAAAACGAATGCTCGATACTGGATTGGAAACGGGAATGCAACTTGTCCAACTTGTCAATGGTCAACCTTTAAAGAAAGCTGCCAAGACAAGAGCGAAAGCTGCTGGAAAAAATTTACTCACAGGGGTCATTGATGACATTACACAGCAAGGTCGAGGAAAAAGAGTATATAAGCGCGCGGATACGTCAAAGCGGCGCAGTGAAGGACAGACCAAGGAAAGGAGAACACCTCGTTCAACGTTCAAGACTATTTTTGATTAAAGATGGCATCAGCATACCCGCTCTCAGCCCCTGGTGTGAATTCAAGTTTACAATTGTTTGATGTACCTGTGACAGATGTGTCCATTGTTAGCAGCAAATGGATCGATTATGAACCGGTTCAAACGGGAACTAACCCCATCGAGTTTGTCAGCAAACCGTTAGCTGACTACATTGACATTAACAAGACAGAGCTGCGATTGGTAGTAAAGATTACCAAACAAGATGGATCGCCCACAGGGGATGGTAAGAAGTACACTCTGGTCAACAACGCCCTTCATTCCATCATCAAACAGTTTACCATCAAGATCAACGAAACGCTGGTAACAGAACAGTCAGACACTCAAGCATACAATGCTTACATCAAGACCTTATTGAACTTTACGGAACAGGCCAAGAAATCGTACTTAACCAAAGCTCTGTATTACAAAGACACTGCTGGACACATGAATGAAGTAGATAATACAGCAGAAAATAATGAGGGTCTGAATAGAAGAGCCACATTTACTAACAACGGCGCAGAAGTTGGGTTGGTCGGAGTACCTCTTTGTGACGTGTTTAATATTGACAAGTTGTTGCTTGACGGTTTGGAGATCAAAGTCAAAGTGGATCTGAACAACGATGCTTTTGTTCTCATGGCTGGGGAGACTCCAAACAACTGCAAACTAAAGATCATGTCTAGTACGCTTCGCATACGCACAGTGCGTGTTGCAGACAGTGTGAAACTAGAACATGTACAGATCATGCAAGGTCACAAAGGGAGCGCACCGCTACCAGCCATCTATACCCTGACCAGAACCCCTACGCAGGCAAGGATCATCCCTCAAGGAGTCTTAAATCACACTGAGACAGATCTATTCCACGGTTTCATTCCTCAGTGCATCATTTTTGGGCTCGTGCGGAACGATGCCTTCAACGGAAACCTTGCAAGAAATCCTTTCAACTTTGAGCTGTTTGACCTGCAAGACATTCGGCTGACTGTGAATGGTGAAGAAATGCCTTATTCTGCGCTGGATCTGACGGGTGGAAAAAAGATCGATGGTTACAACACGCTGTTTTCAGGAAGTGGAGACATGAATTGTGGGCACGGGCTTGACATTGATAGAGTGGATTGGGAAAACGGATACGGTTTGTTCCGTTTTGATTTGACACCGGCAGGAAGTGGACATCCCGATCATCTGATACCCCATCGAACGGGTAACGTGAACCTGTACCTGAAATTTGGAACTCAAACGAACTCAGTTCTGAATTTAATTGTGTACGCAGAATTTCAGAATCAGTTGGAAATTGATTGCAATCGTCGCGTGGTCTACGATTTGTCACAAGGCTCTTAGTTCATCGTCATGCATACGACCCAGAACTATGGCAAGCCTGTCT
>NC_090870.1:40774496-40781996 GCF_036669935.1 Montipora foliosa | reverse complement strand
CCTACGTGACGACTGCAGATGCCTCGAGTGCTTCCACGGATCAAGCAATCAGCGCAGGTTTGACACTGTGGACGATCTAGATTTAAAGATTTTACCAGAGAAACTCGAAGTAACGCAAAACGGACAGGAGTTGATCATAATTTGGCCTGACGGCCATGTTAGCGCATTCAACTCGGAATGGCTCTATTCAAGAAAACTTACCGAGAATGTCGACTCGAACAAAGATCTCAACAGAAAAGGTGTCGGATTCTGGGATGCCAAAAAGCTACAGGGTAATATTCCAAGGAACGATTTCGGAGAGGTTATGGAAGATGACCGAGCTCTGTTTAACTGGCTCAATTCCATGCACCGTTTTGGTATCGCTTTGGTGTGCAATACGCCGTTCGAGGTCGGACAACTTGATAAATTATGTCAACGAGTTGGACATGCTAAGCCTACTCACTATGGGTAAGTTTCTTTCACATCAGAAATAATAATGAAAAAATTTATTTCATGCATGGAAATGTTTTTCAAAAGGGGCACATGACTGTTGGACCAATCCTAGCTTGGGGGGGACATGACACGGCTGACCACTCCAAGAGCTCATGGAGTTCGAGCAAGTTCGATAGGAGTAATGAACAATAATTTACACGCAAGATGGCGTTTAGTTCGGTTGTAAGGGTTACGTGATGGAGCGCATTATTCCAGTTTGTGAAGGTACTTTTCTTTATGTTCACAAGTGAAAGAAAGAGGTAATTAAAGTGACGGAATGTCTTCCAAAATAGAGGAAACTGCGAAGCGCAATGACTCGTAACAACAGGAAACACGAATTTCCATTCCCCGTAAACGTAATAAGTTCATAAAGAAAATGCGCCCGTATTTCAAACAGTGGCGCATTTTCTTCATGAACTTATAGAACTTTCTATTGAGGTGATGGGCTATGTTGCTAAATGAGTAGGATTATTACGCCTTCGGGGAATGCAAATTCGTGTTTCCTGTTTCAGTTTGATCGTAAATAAATCCATCGTTATTGAAGCGTTATGCAATTTTAAGACACAGGACGAAACTAAGTCAATCAACAACTGACATGTTTTATTCCTTCTCTAACCAGTTCCTATTGCGCACGCCCTACACAGTCCAAAGTTCACGCTAACACAACAGTTATCTCAAAAATTCGCACTTTTGTAGATCTGCGCCGGACGGATCCCAGGCCGAAGAGATTATAGCCGCCAACGATCAACGTTTAAATTAAAACTGATTCAGAGTGCAATCAAGATATTCCAAAAATGCTCTTGTAGGTAGCGGGCTAGGTTGGCCCAACCGTGTTCGTCTCGGCTGGTTAAATGGCATGCTCGAATGAATCGAGCGACTGCAAATTTTTTTTTTCAGCGCGACATACATTGTAATAATAAACGAAACTGGACTTGTGTACGCGGTGAAGACTTACCGTAGAATGAATTAGTCTACTAGCTCTTGCAAACTACAAACTTAAATCCCAGAAACCACTGCGCACCTATCACGGCTCACCAGGCGTCTGATATGTGCCGATAAAATAGCAATTTCTGGTAATTTACCAGTATTACAAATTACAATAGGGAACTTAAGAACGAGCGTTTTTGAGACGGGGAACGCAACCGAAAGAGAACATTTCGTGTGCAAGGACAGTGGTGTCTCCCAGATTTTTGTACTTATCATCTCTAATGGAGAAGAAATACTGAGCAATATAAATGTGTTGTGTGAAGACCAGTTAAAAGAGAAAACAGCTTACTACCGGTTGCCGTCCGCGTCTCAAAAACGCGCGTGCTTAACCTCTTCATTATCTAAACAAAGCGCTCAGTTCGCGCCTATTTCTAGGAGCTCCTTGAACTACCGATAGAGTGAGTTATTTTTTGCTCGTTTCCTTTTTAGTCATAGTTTCGAAGTAAAAGCGAAGTACGGACCCAGTAACTTGGCTTACACTTGAGATCGCCTTCCTCTGCACGGTGACTTGCCTTTCTACGAATACCCTCCTGGAGTAAGTGATAGCACGTGTACATATACTAGGGTAGAATGTGGGAGGAAGTCGGGATCCAGTGCCAAGGATGTTGGTTTTGCAATTTTTTGCGTCGAGCTCGAATCTTGCTCTGATCACTGGCCGGATTTGTCCTCGTTGGTCCCGAATCCCGAACCTCTGATCCCGAATGTAATTTTTCCACGTTTTGTAAACAGCCAACTAGTTGCCTCCTGCCAGTTGGAGTTCTTTATCATTGTTCTGCTTTATTTGAATTCCTACTTTTAGATTATTAACGTGGAGTGTCAAGAAACTAGATTTAACAATATCTTCTGTGTCTCTTTTCAAAGGTTCAGTTACTTCACTGCATTGAGCAGGCGACTGGTTCTGGAGGCGCCAACCAGTTTGTTGATGGCTTTCATGTAACCAAGCTTTTGAAAGGTGTGGATGCCAAGAAATTTGATATGTTATCATCTACTCGACTTCATTTCTTCGATGTCGGAAAGGATGCGTTTGGAGATTTTGATATGAAATTTGCTCGCCTAACGATAGAGTAAGTCAACACAATTTTCATTAACTGTTTTGAGAGAGGTACTTAATTTGTACTCTAACCAAAAATTGACATTGATAAGGCAAGGTGTGGTAACTAAAACACCAGTTCCTACCTTTTCACCGAAGGAAATTCCTGTTGGACAAGTTTAATGGTGAGTTCAAGGAGGCTCGAAAGGGTTTTCCACAGAACTACAACACTGGCGATTCTTTCAGTAGGGAAACGTTTTGATACTTGACTAACACTACTGCCAGGCAGTTTTTAAGGGTGTCTGTGAGTGCCGAACAGTAGCCAGCCACAGCAACCGATCAGTTCTGCTAAAAGACCCTCTAAGATTCAAGTTTTGGAAATACTTTTTTCAAATTTTGAAACAGTTCTTTCCTCATTGGAAGATGAAAACAAATCCACTAGATAATATTTCTTAAAGTTAGCTATAGGAAGATACGAATCTTACTTCTCTGCGAAAATCAGGGTAGGTCACCCAGCATATCACTCAACATTTTCAACAATATTTATTTCCGGTTGTCGCGATTTTTTAGATCAAATTTGCATTTCCGATCGCCCACTTCGATTTTTGAGCTGACGGGAGCAGCGTAAAGTGCTACTATGACCGAAAAATTAATAGGCCATTTTCAAGTTGCTGTTTGTCTCGGTTTCGAAGTGAGTCTTGGTGCTCAACTATTGAAAGGGATCAAATGAAACCATGTTGTCTCGCAGTGATGAGCGCAAATTTCTATTGCGTCGAGAAGCCTGAAGATTTTTCAGGACTTCAACGGGATTTGAACCCGCGACCTCGCGATACCGGTGCGATGCTCTAACCAACTGAGCTATGAAGCCACTGACGTTGGGAGCTGGTCACTTCTGAGTTCACAACTTCCCGTGATTGAAAGGGAAATTAGTTTGATTTACATAAGAATACGCAACTCATTTCCATTTGAATGGTTGTCCACTAGGACTCGCTTTGAAACTGAGGCATGGATTAACTCAGAAATGGGCTATTTTTATTTGGATTTCAAAACTATGTTAACTAAACACAAAGTGACCAAAGTTTTAAGCCTTGATTTCAAAAAGACAGCTGTTTATTTTAACTGGAATTTTCCTGTTTAATGGTCCGCCATTACTAACTTTAAAATCTTGAGAGAGCTGGATCCAGGAGAAAATGACATAAAGGACTCAATGGTCTACGAATGCAATGCATGTGTACGTGGCCGAATTAATATGCCGCACGGGAATTTCGGGCTTTCAGATTTTAAACTCGTGTTTTTGCATATACAAATAGCTGCGTTTACACGCTGAAAGTTAAAGCTAGTGAGTAAATGATGTCACTTTACAGCAGATTCAATCGGTCAGTTTGGAACGCAAGTAATGTCGGACCGTGAAATCCAAAACTTACACTCACAGTAAACAGCGTTTGGAAAAAAGCTCAAAATTTTGCCAGATCATTGTAGCACTTTTAAGTAATTGCGTGTATGGCTTACGCGTCTGCCCCCAGATGAAAAGTTTCGAGCCTTCTTAACAAGGATGACGTCGTCATCTACAAGAAACGCCAGAAGACAATAGGTTCAAGGTGGCTAAACACAGTTTTCCCGCGGCCAGCGGTATTCATTGAAGGGCGGTACGGATTCTGAAAAACAAAATAAATATGGTGAGTATGCCCATGGCCTTGGAAATGCGGTATGATTTCACTCTGATTACGTTTTAGAAGTGGAAATCGTTCAGAGAAACCCAGAAAAGTGCCGTACGTGCGCTCAAAATATCGAGAACAACGGCTGTTGGCTGTTGTACCAATTTTTTCGCAAACCTGTTAATAGATTTTCCAGACATTTGGAATAGACCATATTCTTATTCTCAGTATTGGACTTGATCTAGCTTGCAATGGAGGCTAATGCGGGGGAATCTATTCAAATGCAAGTACTTTTTAATATATTCCCCCGCATCAGCCTCCATTGCAAGCTAGTTCAAATACGAATATGGTCTATTAAAATAGTTCCGGCTACAAATTAGTCGTCTATTTAAAAAAAAAACTCAGAAATTTAACAGACAAAAAGTTGGGAAAACTAAGAAACGTATAACAACGAATTATGAAAAATCCGTCTGTTGAAATTCTATGATAACAGCTGTTAAACGTACTTTATTTCTATTATTTGAAGTGAGCACACGCTGCAAAAAACTAATAAGTGAATTTTGCATTAATGAGGAATAAGCATACTTTAGGCCTTGTTTTCAAGCTACAATTGTAGATGCGTTACCATGGTAATAGCCTACAGAGCACAGTGACTGTCAAAAATAGAAACATTCTCTTCTTTCTTAAATCCCATAATACATCTTGTTTACCCCCCCCCCCCCCTAAGATTTTGCATAATCATTGTTTTCGATTTCATATCATAGACAAAAACATTGCCTATGCAAATTTTTGGGGGGTAACAGAGGTGTATTATGAGATTTGATAAAGTAGGGAATGGTAGCACTTACCAGTGACCAAGTTTGAGCTGCCAGGCAAAAACTGCATAAATGAAAGTTTAAGTGCTTAAAACTGTGTTCAGTCACCTTACTGAACAACGTGCACGTGCATTTTCCATTTTGGTTAATTTTTTCCCGATCTTGTCCTGAGAACGACGTAAATTGACTTAAGTGTGAGGTTATCGAGAATATTATTTTCCTCCTCTGGAAGAATAACCTGATCCAACAAAATTACCGACTCAGAGTAATCAGTATTTAAGGACGTTCGCGCTCATTGCTACTGCGCATTTTTTCGCGCATGTCACACACACGTCATGCATCGCAGACCACGAAGGTAAACACGATGCTAAAGGCGCAAACATTTTCCACAAGAATAAAACGTGAAAGCATGTGGCATCATGGGATAGCTGTGGATCCAGGTCGTCTCGGAAATGTCACGCAATGGCGTGACAGTGCGAATAGACAATCGCCTTGAGAACTTATATCTCGTTGTGACCGATTTGAGCGGGGTAGCTCGATACAAAACTCTTGGGGTCGTAGTGTAGGGTACTGCCTGATAAATTGGCCAATCGTAAGTCGCGACTTGAAGGCGAATCTTATTTTATCGTAGTCAGGATATCATAGTTTACCCAGAAGCTCCACTCGCGTACGTTGCCTTCACCGTACGACGTAGCATCGGCTTGTAAAGTGGTCCGAGTCTTACTTTTCCCTTTATAATAGGTTGGATGAAAATGGACAACTTTTCCGCTTCATTCACAACAATCATGTCCGCGATTCCATCATGAACGTGTCACCAGAGCGTGCAGTGGAGCTTTATGAAGCGTATGTGACCCTCGGAAAACTGATGAGAAATCCAGCAAATCAGATTGAGTATAAAATGATTCCTGGCGACATGGTAACGTTTAACAACTACCGTGTTATGCACGGCAGGTCAGAGTTTGCACTGACAGGGCAAGGGAGCCGATTCTTGTGTGGTGGCTATATGGATTGGGACATCATGTACTCGCGCTTGCGAGCTCTTTCCACTAAGTTGAACATTCCTTGTCCTTGCTAGCCAAAATCGCAGCTAATTTCAAGCCTATTGGAAAGGGATGGGGGGCGGGGGGAGAGGGTGGTGGTAGGATAGGCGACAGATCTCGGAGATGAAGATATGGGAGGGAGAGGAGCCTACCTGGATTAACTGCATGTAGAAAGGGGTGTCTGGAAAACCCGAATAGCGAATAGCGAATAGCGAATAGCGAACAGCGAATAGTCCCCCCGAATAGCGAATAGTACGAACAGTGCGAATAGTGGCGAATAGTCGCGAATTGTGACGAATAGTCTTCAATAGTCACCGCCTTATGCTGAACAATCTCGTAATCAAAGCAAATAATATGCTCACCTGTCGTCGAAAGAGAGTTTCGTGCATGCTTTTACAAACACTCTAAAGAAGAACAAAAATATAAATCACTTTCATTAATACATCAAGCTCATGATCATCTCCTCGCACAGTGGCGCCCGAACATAAATTTTAGATACTCACATTTCATCATCCTCATCTGTGCTGTCCGATCCGGCGAGACACGTTCTTTAAAAAGGAATAAAATCAAAATGTGATAACCGTTGCGTTAATTAATTATCCAAATAAGCAACAGGATTTCAGTGCATTTATTACCTTTTCTTCTCAGGGCTCAAGCTGTCCTTCCCCGACACATCTCTGCTTTTTTAGCGGGAAAATCCAACGTTGCTGCGCGGTTGACCAGGAAGTACTGGGTACCAAATTTTCGTCATTTCGTCACAATCCTCCCCCCTCCCCTCCACCCTTATTTGCCACTATTTGTTACTATTCGTCGCTATTCGTCGCTATTCGCCACTATTCGCCACTATTCCCACTATTCGTACTATTCGTGACTATTCGTGACTATTCACTGTTCGGTATTCGCGACTATTCGCTATTCGCTATTCGGGTTTTCCAGACACCCTGTAGAAAGTGTATTTCCTTCTCTTCAAACTATCCTATAGTGTCATTAACAATCTTTTAAGAGTCTTAAGAAGAGATCCAAGAGTCTTAAAGTGCCACTGTGATCATTCCTTTTTTCCCTTCACTGCGATTTTCCAAGTGTTTTTGCTTAACACCTGACTGGCAAAATTTTGAGCTTTGACATATATCCAAAGGCCATTTACTTTGAGAGTAAGTTTTGGATTCCACGGTCAGTCATTAGTCACGTTCAAAACTGACCAATTGGACCTCAGAGGGTTGAATCCAGGGAAAAGTGACGTCATTTACTCGCTAGCTTAAAATTTCAATGTGTGAATGCAGCTTATTATCTATGCAAAACGCGAGTTTAAAAGTCTGAAATCCCAAAACTCCCGTGCTGCATATTAATTCTGCCGCGTACACACGCGTTGCATTCTTAAACTAGTGAGTCTTTGACGTCATTTTCTCCTCGATCCAGTTCTCTAAAGATCTGAAAGTTAGTAATGGCGGACCATTAAATAGGAAAATTGCATTTAAAATAAACAGGTGTCTTTTTGAAATCAA
>NC_090870.1:40759496-40766996 GCF_036669935.1 Montipora foliosa | reverse complement strand
CAAATAGGTACGGCCCTTTAGCTGAAGCAAATCCGTTCCGATGATCTGCCATGGTCTGTCTGGAACCCCTGAGGAAATAAGGGGTTCCGCTCGGAAAGTTCGATGTTCTGCACATTTGCGGCATCCCTGAACCGTATCCTCAATCTGCCTACTAAGGCCTGGCCACCACACAGACATCTTGGCACGGCTGCCACATTTTGTGATACCCTGATGACCTTCATGCAAACGATCAAGAATCTCTATCCTCGTGCAGGATGGTATGATGACGCTGGAAGCCTTAAGAAGTAATCCACGAACTAAGGTAATTTCTCCTCTCTCACTCCAATAGCCTTTCAGTGCCTCCGGAACTCTATCTTTTTCTGGCCAGCCAATTTGGCAGTAGACTGCGAGCTAGGCACACTTCATCCTCCTCCTGGCGCTCCCTTATCTCTTCCAGTCGTCTATCACTTAGAACACTGCGCATACAGGGCTATTTCTTCTTCTTGTAAGCCCCACTGCCGCTCCTGGTTTACCGGAGCTCTTGAGAGGGTATCTGCTGTCGTCAAACTCTTGCCTGGAACATGGAAGATGGAATACTGGAATCTGAGCAGCCTCATTCGAAGACGCTGAATTCTTGGTGGCATTTCATTTAAGTTCTTTGACCCCAGGAGAGGAACTAATGGCTTGTGATCAGTTTCAATATGAAATGGCTTACCGATGAGGTAGTCCGATAACCTTTCGCATGCCCAGGTCACTGCTAGGACTTCCGTCTCGACTTGGGCGTACCTCTGTTCTGTTGGCGTCAATGACCTTGGTATGTATGCAACAGGTTTCCAACCGCCATCCTCTTGGGCTTGCGTGAGAACTCGCCAAGACCAAATGAGGAAACATCCGATGAAACCCTTGTCTCTTTGGCTGGATCATAGAGGGCTAGTGTTGGCGCAGAGACTAGTCCCTTCTTTACGTCATCAAATGCTTTCTGCTGAGCCTCAGTCCACAGCCATGCATTGTTCTTACTCAGAAGATCTCTCAGTGGCTTTGTAATGTCAGCCAGGTTTGGGATGTACTTCCCTACTTGATTGACCATGCCAAGGAACCGCCTTATTTGTGCAATGTCAGTTGGTTCCCCCATCTGTGTGACAGCTTCCACCTTAGTGGGGTCGATTTGCACTCCATCTTTGCCTATCACATGCCCCAGAAATTCCACTTTATCTGTTGAGAACTTGCACTTCTCCAGGTTAAGGGTAACATTAGCATCTGCTAACCTCTCCAGTACTGCAATCAATCTCTTATCATGCTGCTCTTGAGTCTCTCCAAACACCAAGATGTCATCAACTTGACACTCCACTCCATCTAAACCTTCGAGGATCCTCTGCATCGCTTTTTGGAAGTGCTCGGGCGCCGAAGAAATACCGAAGGGTAATCTTGTGAAACAGTACCTGCCCCATGGAGTTATGAAAGTGGTAACCAACTTTGAATTCTCACTTAACTTCCTCTGTCAACATCCACTGTTTGCATCCAGCTTAGACATAATCTTAGCACCAGACAGTTTGGCTAGAGTTTGTTCAGTCGTTGGCATTTGGTGGACCTCTCTCTGAACAGCCTTATTTAACTGGACAAAGTCACCACAAATTCTGACACTGCCATTCCTTTTGGGTACAACAACAATCGGAGAACACCACTGGGTAGGTTGATCGATCTGTTCTATCACTCCCATTTGCTCCATTCGCCCGAGTTCCTCCTTCACTTTAGGTAGTAAAGGAATAGGAATACGCCTTGGTGTAGTCAAATTAAATGGGGTAACTGAGTCATCCAGCTTGATCTTGTAAACACCATCCATGCATCCTAACCCCTGAAACAAGCTAGGGAACATCTTCTCATAGTTGCTGTCCTTGGCGTCAACAGCAGAGATTCTAGCAATTGTCCCGAGCCGGCTACACGCACGTCTTCCCAACAAGGACTGCTCAAGACCAGGAACCACATAAATTTCGTCAGCACAGCATTGCAGGTTATGCGTAAGGGATGCTGTAAATTTACCTTTGCAGAACAGTGGTACTTTGCAAGGGCCATACAATTTCTTATCGGGTAGAAGAAGCTTCCCCTGAACTGACAAAAGACCATCAGTCTTTTCTGAAATGACAGAAACATCAGCCCCACTGTCAAGCTTGACACTAACTGGGTCACCATTTACCAGAATTTCAGCTCTCCAGGGAGTTGCACGCACGCTGTCTTCACTGATCTCCCCGAGAAACTCACTGGTGTCTGGCTCTTCAGAAAACTGATCCTCGGTTCCATCTCACCAACCTGCTGGGACAGGCAAACTCGGGCATAATGTCCTTTCTTGAAACATTTAAAACAAACAGAATTAATGGCAGGGCAATTTCCTCTACAGTGATCTGCAGATGATCCACATCGTAAACAGCTGCTGACTTTTGACTTATCTCTAGCACCAGCGACACCTCCACTTTTCTTTGGTGGAAACTTCTCTGACTTTGCTCTGAATTTGGCTCCAATCGCATCGATTTCGGTGGACATCGACCGCTGACCACTTCTAATGACGTCTTGTTGTTTCTTGACTGACTCGCTTTCCCTGGCCATTTTAACAGCTTTTTCAAGAGTCAAAGTCGATTCCAACTGCATCTTTTCACTTAGAGTAGCATCCTTAACTACAACAATAATACGATCTCGAATCATTTCTTCTTTCAAGGCGCCAAAGTTGCAATGCTCGGCCAAACAATAAAACGACGTGATGAATTCCTCAGCAGTTTCGTCAGCTTGGGTTCTCTGGTTGAATTTCGCTCGCTCATAAATGACATTTCAGGAAATACTGGTCGAACTTTTCCTTTACCTTGTCGTACTTTAGTCTGTCTCCCTCATCGCCAAACATAAATGTAGTCATAACATCGTCGGTGGCATCGCCCACGGCGTAGAGCAATGTGTTTACTTGAACTTCTTCGCTTTTCTTGTGTAGATCACACGCCATCCGATATCTACCACACCGACGAATCCATTTCTCCCACTTGTCTGGCTTTTTGAAATCGAACATTTCGGGTGCAGTAATTTTGTTAGCCATGATTTCTCTGGAACAGCAGTACACTTACTTCCCGGGTTTCTTCGGATGTCGCAGCGAATAATTTCTTAAGTTCTCTTTTGAAAATATGTAGCGTCGCTCGAGTGACCTCGAAGAAGTCTCCCGTATTTTCTTCTGAGAGCCTCGGCTATCCAGCTATCTTCCCGTCAAAAGACTCAAACAACCACTTCTGACACCATGTTGAGTGAATTATCGGCGAGCGTAAACTAAAAGCAACACGACGCCATTCATTCATGAACTCAAGTGCCTTTACTCCCAGTCACGTGATCAGGTACAAAGTACAAACTATGACGATTTCAACATCACAACAAAAATGTCCACCCGGCGTCAAGTGAAGGTGGCAAAATGTCCTTTGTACAATCAAAATCGCTAGCCTGTGGACGTCACATAGAATCAAAATCCCTACCTTGGGAACAGACCTCAGGATCAAACTCCTGTGGTTAGCCCGACCCCCCCTCCCTGGGGCTTAACATTGACAGGTGCATAAATACAGCATAATTTTATATGATCAATAATTATTTAATAATTTTGTCTTAACTGCATAACTTCATATGTTTCTTCACTTTTATGTTGCAGACTGGGAGGTGCAGTGGCCTCATGGTTAGTGTGCTCGACTCCGGATCGCGTGGTCCGGGTTCGGGTCCTGGCTGGGGACATTGTGTTGTGTTCTTGGGCAAGACACTTTACTCTCACGGTGCCTCTCTCCACCCAGGTGTATAAATGGGTACCGGCGAAATGCTGGGGGAAACCCTGCGATGGACTAGCATCCCATCCAGGGGGGAGTAGAAATACTCCTAGTCGCTTCATGCTACAGTAACTGGAGATAAGCGCCGGCCTGGTGGGCCTTCTAGGCTCGTAGCGGACTTGAAATAATCCTTTACCTTCTTGCTGATAACAAATTAAATATATATAGCAGCTGAACTTCCACTCTGACTTTATTTCTTTACTAAAAATTATGTTACTAGGATAATTTTGTACTGTAGCTAGGCAAACGTAGCAGGAAAGAAGGCACTGGTGGCAACAGAGCCCTTTTCGCAATCCAGTTCAATGGGTGTTATACCAGATCTGCTCATGTGTCTTGATAGATTTCTTGTTTATGAGGGTGCTGGGATGCAAGCAAAATTAAATAATGGCCAATTTCCATTGGGTTATTTCTGGACAACAACATGACCACTGCGACTAAACGTAAACTCAAAACTCAAAGTGAGATCTCTTGACAACAATATTCAATGTTTCCATATCTCTACATGTAGTTAAAGATTTAAGATCATTCTTACCTGCCTGGCCACAAGTTATGTTCTCAACATCACAAATGACACCTGTGAATTCTGCAGGACAAATACATTCAAAATCTATTCCAGTTTGTTTGCATGTACCTCCATTTTTACAAGGTCGACTTTGGTACCAATCAATTGTACTTTCACAGTTTTGTCTAGTATAATCAGGTTTACAATAGCAGCTGTAAGTTCCTATTTCATCAACACAAGTGGCTCCATTCTGACAGGGAAATGAGAGACACTCATCTATGTGGTATTCACATCTCTGTCCAGTGAATCCTTGTGGGCATTCACATGCAAAACCATCAACTTGGTCAATGCAATTTGATCCATGTAAGCACGGACTACAATAGAAGAAACATACCAACGTGAGTAAACTGCTAAAAGACAACAAATGTTGTTAACATATTGACACCTAAAGCAGACCCAACTGATGAGTAAAAAAATAATCGTCTGGCATGATACAGAACAAAATCTACATGTACATGTATAAGTCCCATTTTCAGGAGGCAATGGGGTTTACAGGTATGACTCGTTATCAAGAGCTTGCTGACTCACAGAATAGAAATGAGCTGAAGGAAAATAACAGTCCGATGTTTCCATCTTCCATACAATAAAGCATTACGAGAAAAACCTACCTGGATTGACAATCATCAATATTGTCCGTACAGTTAATGCCAGCGTATCCAGTGTAACAGTCACACACATACTTGTTGATGCCATCTCTGCAGGATCCATTTTTACATGGGTTTGGCATACATTCATTAATATCAATTTGACAAAACTGGCCAGTGTACCCTGGGGGACACGTACAGTTGTAACTGTTAGACAGGGAGTGGCACGTTGCTCCGTGTTGGCAGAAGTTTACCAGGCAATTATCAATTAATGTTTCACAGCTTCTCCCTACCAGTCAAAAGAAAAAAGAAATAACATTTCTTTTTAATAGTGTAGGCACTCCAGGCACAGATCAAGGCAGTAGAAGATTTACACTGTATAAGGTCCAGAACCTCACTAAGCAAAAGAGAGTAAAACAGAATGCTTGCATTGTAAAGTCACCCCAACAAACATCCACACCTCGAGGTAAGGGAAAAGTACAGTAGCTCATTTGCCACAGCAGATGCTGTTCTGGAGCCCATCATTCATGGTAGGAAGTAACTGAAGAAGACATTCTACAATTTATTCAGTACCATGAAGACACCATTTGCTTCCAATTAAATGAGCAGGGTTTCAAGATCAAGTGGCCTTAATAGGAAGCCTTCACAAAGTATTCTGGATTCAAAGACCTCAACTTATTTTGTTCAATTATCTTTAATCCTTGTTTGTTATTACCATATTTACTTGTGTATAAGTTGACCTTTTATGTAATCATCAGCCCAAAAAAATTATACTCAAACAGTAACTTCACCTGTTTTCAAGCAAAAATCTAAGAAGGTGCTTTTTTTAAACTTTCAGTCAGATATAAGTATACATGTATCCTGGCTGCTTTCCAAATTAAAGGTTATCAACAAATTGCCTTTCAGAGTACAATTATGGCAACTCTCCCTGATTATCTGGGAGTCTCCTGGATAAAAACGACTTTGAACCTTTTAAAGACTTTGCAGTAGTAAGTTTTACTGCTGTAAAAGCACCTTGATCAGTAAATCACTTAGTCAATCAATATTGCAAATAAAACAACGACTTTTGGAGTGAATAAATGTGTAAACTATGTACTTAACACTCTTTGCTCTTGCAATTTCCCTTGTCACATAGCCTGTCCGCAGAACGACTGAACAATCACTGTATTTGAAGGGCTTCGATTGCAATGAAAAAACATAGCCGCCATATTGAATTCAAAACATTTTAGCCCAGGCCACTCGCACACTGTACTTCTGCATTACAGTTGAAAATACAATGTAGCACAGCAACGGCCAGTCAAAAATTCTATTGAGAACCCGGACTCAAATCACATCCCCAAGTTAAAAGAATTTCGCTTTTTTCAAACTCATTTTACCGTTTCTTCATGCATTTCTTAATCTCCGAGTTTTAAATGCATCTTGACAGAAAGTAAGCAAGATAGCTCTCTTCATCTTGTTTGTTATCCTGGCCATATAGCCGATAGTCTGATTGGATCTCTGTTTAATCAATAAAAATTCTTGACATAAATGCCCATTTCCCGCTTTGATTTGGAGAGAAATTGTTTTTAGGGGTGGGTGGGTGCTTCTTTTGAGTAGGGGAGAGAGCTGGTCATGGGGAGGAGGAGAGGGTTAGGTGGTCTGGATAAGGAAAAAGTCTCCAGATTTTAGATTTCCAGAGGTTGGCATCTCTGGAAAGTTGGTTATCAAAATGGGAGAACTTACCTTTTCCACAACTAGAGCAGAAATTGTCGCTTTCCTTGAGGCTAAATCCGCATTCTGAGCAAAACATGATGACTTCAAGACAGAAAGAAACGTTTCGGAAGAAAGCGGGAAAACGTCCAGCAGGTCGTGTAGATCGTGTCGTGTTACACCACGTACTTGGACGACCGCTGACCAAAAACCGCTGACCACCGCTTTGGCTTTTGCCGTCGCCGTGAGCGATTTGCTTTTGCCGTGAGGAATTCTGAATAGCTAGTGTCGACTGTTTTTGTTTTTGTCATGAATGTTTGTAGTTTGCCGGAAGTAATTTCAATTTGTTGTTCTGAATTTTATTTTGTCATGCATGTTTGTAGTTTGCCGGGAGTAACTTCAATTTGTTGTTCTGAATTTTATTTTGCCGTGACAGTTGTGGGCCACCGTACCAATCACTATACAGGAACCACACATACTCGTTCAGAAATGAACGGTACAAGAACGCAACTGAACTCAGTAAATGATATATATGGTCTCTGAAAGACAGGAACATTGATTATTGCATTAAATGGAGTATAGTGAAACAAGCGAGATCATATTCAAACATCAGCAAAAAATGTAATTTGTGTTTATGGTAGAAATACTTCATAATTTGTAAACCGGAAATAGCAACACTTATCACCAGAAACGAACTGACATCAAACTGCAGACACTCCAAGAAATAACTGTTAAATTAAGTAATGGTCCGGCTAAGAAGCAGGCAGAAAAACAATAGCCCGCGGCAATAGCGTCGGTTAGTTAAAATGTGCCAACATTTTTAATCAAATTAAGTTCGGCTGTTCCAATT
>NC_090870.1:40751996-40754496 GCF_036669935.1 Montipora foliosa | reverse complement strand
AGGATCTTCCATGTTACTTGATAGTTAGCTCCTTCTTCCTTTAAATGCCATATGTGTTTACTCAGCTCGGTTTGATTCCGTTGCGTTTCCTTGATAAATGATTGCTTGTGATTTGCGAGTCTGGCCTTGAAAGTGGTGTCAGTGAGCCCTACGTATGTTTGTACGCTTTCGTTGTTGCCCGATGTGACGGTTGCTTGGTAAACGATACCCTTGGCTAGGCACTGATTATCTAAAGGGCACTCTGCCTTCTTTCTACAATTGCATAGGTTTTGGCTGGGGTCTTCTGTGTTTGGCTTTATCAGATTCTTGTTGTGCGCGCTAATGATTGATTTCACGTTGGGCATGCAGCTGTATGACAGCTTAAGGGTGTTGCGATTGAATATGGCGTGCAGGACGTGGCGCCTAGGGAAACATTCCCTCACGATTTTCAGAAACTCTCTTCCTAGGTTGGTTTTTACTCTGGCGTCAAATGGAGGGTTGAACCAGGTGATGTTTCTAGTTCGTTTTCGCCGTCTTTTATTTCTTCGATCTTTCGGGGCGAAGTGTAGCTTGTACTCGTAGCCACTTTTTTCCAGGGCCGCTTGGTACGGTGGAGCTGCATTGTTGAATTCCCTCTCATCGGATGATATGTCTGACAGCCTTTGGTTTATGCCTTTCTGGGATACGTTTCAGTATTTCGGGCGGGTGGGTTTACTCTTTGCGTGGACTTATGAGGGTGTGTTACCATTTTGATGTGACCATGGGCTCGTGTAACGATGGCGCAGAAACATGTGCACGCCCCTCGACAATAACTTATAGTTGTCTACATGCTACCCATTTGAAACCCATCTGCGGAAACGACATTGGACTGTATAGAGATGATGGTCTAGCTGTCCTCTCATGATACTCCACAAATGGTCGAAACAGCAATTGCTCTATAGTTGCGCCGTGTTCAGTGAGAAAAGGATTGAAAATAACCAGCGAAGCGAACAAGAAAGTAATCAATTATCTGGACGTGACCACTGAACCTCAACAATGGCAAACACCAACCGTAACATGCAAAACCTGTAACACACCCTCATACGTCCACGCAAAGAGTAACCACCCGCCCAAATACTGAAACGTATCCCAGAAAGCGTAAACCAAAGGCTGTCAGACATATCATCCGATGAGAGGGAATTCAACAATGCAGCTCCACCGTACCAAGCGGCCCTGGAAAAAAGTGGCTACGAGTACAAGCTACACTTCGCCCCGAAAGATCGAAGAAATAAAAGACGGCGAAAACGAACTAGAAACATCACCTGTGTTCAAACCCTCCATTTGACGCCAGAGTAAAAACCAACCTAGGAAGAGAGTTTCTGAAAATCGTGAGGGAATGTTTCCCTAGGCGCCACGTCCTGCACGCCATATTCAATCGCAACACCCTTAAGCTGTCATACAGCTGCATGCCCAACGTGAAATCAATTATTAGCGCGCACAACAAGAATCTGATAAAGCCAAACACAGAAGACCCCAGCCAAAACCTATGCAATTGTAGAAAGAAAGGCAGAGTGCCCTTTAGATAATCAGTGCCTAGCCAAGGGTATCGTTTACCAAGCAACCGTCACATCGGGCAACAACGAAAGCGTACAAACATACGTAGGGCTCACTGACACCAACGAAACTTTCAAGGCCAGACTCGCAAATCACAAGCAACCATTTATCAAGGAAACGCAACGGAATCAAACCGAGCTGAGTAAACACATATGGCATTTAAAGGAAGAAGGAGCTAACTATCAAGTAACATGGAAGATCCTGGGAAAGGCGAGAGCGTACACGAACGTAACAAAAACATGCAATCTGTGTAACTTAGAAAAGTTCTTTATCATCTGTCACAGCGATCTTGCATCCCTGAACAAAAGATCAGAATTGATTAGCACATGTAGGCACGCAAGAAAATTTCTTATAAAGAACGGATAGCACGCAAGAAAATTTCTTATAAAGAACGGATAGTGTGATAACAAGCATTTAAGTTACGCTACGCACGAACGATCTTGTAAATGCTTATGATAGCGATCTTGTGAATGCTTGTGATAGCGAGTTTGTGGACACTTACACTAATGACCTCGTGAATTTTTTTTGTACGCACGTATGTGGAAAGATGACCATTTATAAATACTGCAGGCAACACACAGTTTAATTAAAAAAGCCCTGAAGAGTGGAAGCCTAAAGCCTCCACGAAACAGGCCTGTAGGCAAATGTCAAACGACTAGTCCCATTCATTGAACTATATATATATATATATATATATGGTGATGGGCACTATATATATATACAGACACTGGATATGTCCACCCGCTTTTTTCCTCAAGATGCTCGACAATATTGGAGCGTTCGTATAGTAGAGAAAGTGAACTAGTTTTTCGTTGCATAATATTCGATCTACAGATCTGTTTCGGGGAGTGTATACCCACTCGTCAGGACCTAGATGACAATGTTAATTCGTGAATTTTTATATACCATTTCCCTTGAAATTACAATA
>NC_090870.1:40731996-40741996 GCF_036669935.1 Montipora foliosa | reverse complement strand
AATTCCTGACGCCTATTCAAGCCAAAAGGTGCCAAAGAAAACAACTGTGCACTCCAATATGCCTCTTTGGTGATAAGGAGTTTCTCGATGCTGCATGAGTTGTTGACAGTCTCCTGCACTTGATCAATACATTGGAATGAGAAGTCGCTTAAATCATGTAGTGTTTTGTTGAAATGTACCGCTACCTCACAAGTCTTTTTCTTAGTGACCATAGCAGACTTATGGTTGCGAAATCTAACTCTGAAGTCAGTTGTTGTGGAACCAATGTATTGCAGGCGACATTTCTTGCACGAAGCCAAATAAATAATGTTCTTGGAATCACAAGAAAGTTTTGATCGTATTTTGTAACTTTTACCTGTTTGAAAACTTAGGAAAGAATTTGATTCAACTAAGAAGTTGCGACAGAGATTGCATCTTGTTCTTTTACACTTGAAACAACCCTTAGCCTCAACAATCTCTCCGCGTTCAGTGTTGGGGCCATAACGGGATGGTGCCAACAATTCCTTAAGGTTTTTAGATATTCGAAAGGATGCTATGATGGAATTTGGAGGAAAAAGCTCTTTTAATTTAGGATTGGATTCCAAGATCGCTAGGTGTTTGCTGATGATGGGACCTACATCAGGTAGATTTGGATTAAATGTGGTCACAAATGGAAATAATTTCTTCTTAGATCTGGCACGAGTCCTAAGATACAAAATACGATCAAAACTCTGGTTCATCCATCGAGCACTTTAGTAGCAGATGAGGATTTCAACTTATTACTTAACGGCAATATATACATATATATATATATATATATATTCATTCGTTTATTTTTATACGCATTATTTACACGATAGGAAAAAAAGAATACCCGGTCACGATTGCGTGACATGGAACGGTTGCTCCCGTAGTCCCGCGGTCGTGTTGTAATCATTAAATTTAAATATATATATATATATATATATTTAAATATATATATTTATTTGCACTCCCGTAGTAGAAAAAATGAATATTAATTGAATCTACAACTAGTGCTCCCGCAGTCCTGCACGCCCGTAGTAGAAAAAATGAATATTAATTGAATCTACAACTAGTGCTCCCGCAGTCCCACAGTCCTGCAGTGGAAAAAAAAATGTCTAATTAGCTTAGAAGAAAAGTATCCTAAACATTCATAACAGCTAACCTTAGGCCTAATTTAACCTTAGGCCTAATTAGGCCTAAGGTTAGAAAAGTTTTTAGGCCTAAGGTTAGCTATTATGAATGTTTAGGATGCAGGCATTTAATGTCACGCAATCGTGGCCGGGTATTCTGAAGTTTAGCCGACATGGAGCTTTCTTCGAAACGCAAGGGATTGTGGTCAAAGGTTCAAGGAATTGTGGTTATGCACGAATGGAGGAATTAAGATGCCCGGTATGATCTTGCTACACAGAAGATTAGAGCCTGCTCTGTTTTTCATTTCGCTTCTCCTCATTCACTGTCACGCAACAGAAAAATAAATTCGAAATCGTTCGATGAAAAAGTCCAAGAACTTGGAATGTTGTAGGAAACAAATCTTTTAACTTCCTCTCCAATTCTCAGGTCTCTGAGGTACATCGCTTCTGCGTTATTTGTCGAAGCGTTTCACGCAACTTTACAGAGTTTTGTGTGGAGACCAATATGGCGGCCCGTAATCAACGATAGCATCTCGAGTTCACTTTGCGATGAAAGTGCTTACTTTTCGCTTATGAGATAAAATGTACTTGAAAGGCTCAAAATGCTAAGATTCATAGGGATAGACATTTTTTCAACCAAATAGCTTTGTATCATGGTGTCACACAAGGTGACAATTCGGAAATTCAAAATGCCGCGACAGTATTTTCGAAACGAAAGACGTTACTGAACTGGAAACTTCAAAAAAGATCAGTTTATTTCAAGGTCATCCTCAAACTCCTTCAGATTAACATTCAGAAGACCATGCGATTTTGATTTTAGAATTGATAACGTCACTGTGAAAACCATCTGTTGTTTTCTTTCTTCTCTCCACAAGGAGGTCCCGTTGGGAGTCCACGTTTTGTACCGTCCCTGCTCAAGACCAATTAAAATCTCCCTTCAATTCCACGCACAAATCGTCGTTAAATTACCGCAAGCATAATTGAACATCTCCCTTCCCCTCGGCAGCATTTCGACCAGTTAGGTAAACTAGTCAGAATAGGTACATACATGGTAAACTTTATAATTACTCAATATTTTAGTTGGGTGTAACTTAGTTTTGATTCTGCAATAGGAATAGCTTGTATTGTTTTATACCTATTAAAGGGAGACGTTTAATCACTAATGAGATTGTTTCCCATATTCTTGAAGAAATTGCTTTAAATCTAGTTAGTCCATGGTTTGTTCGGGGTCCTGGTCTGTACAGGTTTTAGCAATATCTGGTGTTGTAATAATGGATATCAGAAGAAGATGGCATAATATCAAGGAAAGGTGGAATATCAACTTTAACATACTTAATTTTGTAAATAAGGGAAGACAGTTTGAAATCAAAATCTCTCTCCAATTTTAAAGCTTCTAAGAGCTTAAAATGTGTTGTTGCTACATGTACAACAAAAGGAAATGGCGGTAGTGTTAACTGAATTTTTGGAATACCTTATTTTTGTTTTCAAATTTACCGGGTGCAGCCATCTTGAATAATTGTGATTTCAGAATGTATAAAATTCATATATTAAAAATGTCGAATGGACATGAATGAAAGATCATTGCAGGTAGATAAGCAACGTAAGGATGGTGCCTGCTAATTCAAAGGTATCTTTGCGCGACTTATGAATATGCGGGAAAAGCAGATCTTAACAAGTGTTATTCAAATACAAAAAGAAAATTGTGGGTGATCACGCATTTTTTAAAGATAATTAATCAACTTTAAAATACAACTCTATGTATGGCGTTCTTTTCCAAACTGAAGCTTAATTATCTCTAAAAAATGCATGGTTACCCACAGTTTTCTCTTTGGATACCAAGACCACTTGTTAAGTTTTGCTTTCTCCGCATAGTTTTAAACCGCGCAAAAATATCCCTGTAGTAATAAGCACCACCCATAGGAACCACAGCGAAGTATCTCGAGATGCGCAGGTGTGCGCAATAACAATAGTAGGCATCGTTCTTAAGCAGTTGCAAACAAGCCTGGTAAATCCAGCTAGAGCGGGGTTTGGTATTTGGATTTTTCCTCATTAAAAAAAACGAAAACTCCGACAAAAGATTTTTCGCCATTTAAATAAAGCATTCAACTTGCAGTGCATGCGCAGCTATGGAATTTGTTACAACATGGCGCGAAGATCTTTTTTATTATCTTGGAACTTCTCGGACGACGATGAAGCTGTTTTGTTTTCCTTTAAGGAGAGGCCTCTTTTCAATCGTTTCTCTGAGCAGACGAGGTGAAGAGAAACAACGCCTAATGTGGGTCGAAACTCGCTTTTATTTAATTGCCATCCACGATCTTGGACGGTGCTATTTGAAACATGCTCTTTGTTATGTTTGTCATGTTTGATAAATTCGACGCTTGCTCAACATTGACCGTTGCGACCGGGGACAGAGGTCTCGTTTGCTCTTTCCCGACAACCCTGTAAAATCAGTCGAAAAGAGGGAATGGTTTATGGTCCTCAGTTGTGGGAAAGGACTTATCAACTGCTGTAAGAGGTGATTATATCGTTCTCGGGTTGCGAACGAGTCAAGTTGATTGGCAGGTGTTCCACTGGGCAACGTTTCGTACTCGCTCTTGTTGATCATATGAGGCCAAAGGACCACAAAACATTGCCGCGCAACTTTCAGGAAAGATGCTACACTATGCAACGTTTGATTAATTCGACGAAACGCAACGAGCTAACTTGCAAAAAGTGGAAACGACTTCTTATTCTGGCAACGGTTGTGGTAAACAAAACTGAAGCGCCAGAAATGTCTACTTCAATAGGCACTTTCCGCTCCTGTAATTTGTCACAACACAATTGCGAGACAAATTACACGAAACTTTACCTTGTGAAAGATACTTCAGGGTGTAAATCCGGCGGTCGACTCGGTTCACAAGGATTGCTTTTACAGCCATATGCACTTTTTAGGCACCTTGTATATTCAGGACGTTCCATGCTCTCAGTTTGTTTCAACTTGCAGTTTTTTTTTTTTTTTTCAATAACACCGTTTACAGAAATGAGTATGGGTAGTCAAATGGTGACGGCTGAAATTAGGAAATAATTTCACGCGCGTTTTGTCCAAAATCAAATAATTTCCCGAGCCTTTAGACGAGGGAAATCATTTTATGTTGGACCAAACGCAAGTGAAATTATTCCCTAATTTCAAGAGTATACCTTTTGATTAGCTAGTGATATCATGGGTGACAAATTATGTTCATAAGCCGCCATTTTGGCACTGTAGGAAACGTTGCCATGGAAACATGTTAATAAATGTATGTGAAATTATAACTTCTCGCCGAAAATTTGCGCCAAAATTAAGGAGTAATTTGTCACCCATGTTCTTACAAGTATAATTAGGAGGAAACACTACGGATAAAAAATCGATTTTGACTCCACTATCCAATCAGACACAACACGACTAACTCAATCACAACACAACTGTGTAGATACATAGGCATGTAGGACACCAAGCGCCACAAGCCGGTTTATTTTGCTTACCATATGCATACAAACTCCGCTCTAGCATAACAATACGTAAGCATACTTAATGGTACTGACCTCCTAAAAACTTGTTAAAGGAAAAGTACACTGGGCACCTGCCGGATACGAAAACCCAAAACCCTTCGGGAATGAGGGAACGTATTCTCCAAACCCTATGCAAGTGCCACTACCCTATGGAGGCTAAGGGTAAAATTTAACAAAAAAGTAGGCAAAGAAAGCTGAACCTAGACTAATTCAAATCCCTAACGGATCACTATTTGTACGACAAATTACCCATAATCCCCACCAGACCCAGTCCTCTGGTCCGTGCCGTCAAAATATCCATTTCTGCCAATTTCCCAGGCTAGAACTGTCAGAAATAGCATGTTTCACGACTAGGCTGTAGATAAAAGAAAAGAGATGGACAAACAACCTCGTTTCCAGTTTTTGTCCCCTTTCCGACCGCTCCAGAGGGCAGAAATTGTAGCGTCCCTGGAAACGAGGTCGGAAGACACGTATATATACACTCCTACTGTGCTCCAAACACAGGTTTTCATTCGAATACGACGCAAGAACAAAAAAAAGAGCTCAAATATGGATGATAAATGGTGTAATGCGCCTGTGAGAGAGATGATAAGCTTGTTGCTTGGCAACCGACGTAAGGACAACTTTAAAATTTAAGTCGCAGGCAAGCTTCGAAGCTACAACCTTCGAAATACCGGTCGGATGCTCTACCAATTACCATCTAGTTGAATGTACACACTTGAGGCGCATGACACTGTTGAACCCACAGACCAAATCTGTCTGATAACAAGAGCTACAACTAGATAAGCAACGTGGCTCCCGGCCTAGAATATGATGAAGCTCAGTGGGTAGAGCATCCCACTGGTGATACACAGGTCGGGGGTTTGAATTCTGGATGCAAAGAACGCTGGGCCTGGTTGTTCAAAAGCCGCTTAACGCCAATCCCAGATTACAAATTAACCAAGGAGTGTATTTCAACGCTGACATTCGGCAAAATTTTACAATAGAGGAGGTCAATATTGAAAAACAAAAATAAGTAAAAGAAACTTGAGAAAAAGAAACCAAAGTTTACGCTAGTCCTGGATTAAGTTAATCGCCTTTCGAACAACCGGGGTCTGATTGGCCGTTTTCATTAGGCCCTATGCCAAGGACCTACTAGTACATTAAGAGGTCATAGTTTGGCTTGAAAGAAGAGCTTTCGGTTGGAAGAAACGGTTAAATAAAGGAAACACATGATTTTAGAAATATGTATGGTTACATTTTTTACAGGTAATTTTAAATTCCTTAGCCTTGAAGGGGCTGCCAGATGGGTTTCTCGCAGTCCGTGACCTTCCGTGGTCTAAACTCGTTTTACTTAAGCGACGACTTTGTCTTAATAATTCCATGTTGGTACTCTAATCCACTACTTTGTAAGGTACGGTAAGTATAAGAGAGAAGGTTTGGGAAGCGATTGACGTAATACTCCACAACACCTTCACGACTTTCTAGGTAAATTTCCCGAAGTTCGTTTCCAAGTTTCCCAAAGTGCTCTATTTTGTTACGCAGCACTCTTAGAAGCGCACAAAGTTTTTCTCTCTGTTTATTGTATCCTCGCAAATCACTCCTTACAGGTGGGTCTAGCTGGTCCATCCAGGACCCAACAAAAACAGTACCAGCCCTACGCTCCAATAGTTCTTTAAAAGTGACAATATTTGGATCTTTGTCATCCTCAATACAATCTCCAATATCATGAAAAAATGTGACCATTTGCTTACTGTTCCACAGCAATGGGTGCACCAAAACGCCACTAGCTTTGATCCGTTCGATAGGATTTAAAATAATCATTCGTCGGAGCAGATCTTCCGCCAGAAACGCTATCTGCAAAGATTCTTGATAACATTCTTGCAGTCCAGTCAAAGAATAATGATAGTCTTGCGAAATGATGGCTCGTTGACAATTTTCCATATCTGAAACTGAACCAAATGGATGCCTCGCACCTCTTGTCAAAATGAAGTAGAAAACACAGCCAAGTGAAAAGATATCCACGGCATCAGTCCTGTCTTCAAGGTTCCAAAGTTCAGGAGCACACCACCCCAGCGTGCCATATCTAATTTTATGCAACGACTCGTCCCCGCTAATGTGGCCAAGATCAAAATCAGAAATGACAAACCTCAGGTCGCTGCCCGTTCTTTTCCAAAGAATGTTTTGAGGTTTAATATCTCGATGCTGTATTCCAATTCCATGTAAATGGTTCAGCCCGGACGCAATCTGTGAAAAACACTTTCTCGGTTCAAGATAAACGGCAAACTCTTCACTGTAATCACAAAGTACTGTTATTAGATTACCATGACACAGTTCAAGGGCTAGGTATGTAAATCTCGAGTCATTCTCGACACACAAATACTGAACGACATTCGGGTGAGGTGAGCCTTTCATGGACACGTGCAGAAGTATCTCAAGCTCCTTGCAATTAAATTTCACTCTAGAATATTTCTTAATAGCAGCCTCTCTTCCATCTTTAAGCTTGCCTCGGTGAACATGCCCAGCCTTACCAATAACATTGCGTGTACTGAACTCAATTTGTCCAATACAGTGGTGTGCCTCTGCGCGCCGACGCCTCAGTATTAGGAATACAACTGAAACTGTGCCAAAGAGTACTGCCATAGTAATCTTTCTATGGATACTGGATTCCTCATCAGTAAAGCAATGTGAGAAGTCTATTAGAGAGAGATGTTTCAACAGAAGACCATTAAGGAATTTCGGATACCTGCAAACAGCCTTGCTCCCAGAAATTAATGACCGGTTCAGGTTAATTATACCTAACATGTCACAAGAGCAGTTCCACCAATTATCCTCGAGACGAAGCACTTGCAAGGATGTCAGTCGATTTAAGTTCTCCCAAGGAAGATTTCTTAGCCAGTTCGTAGATAGATCCAAGATTTTCAGTTGTGGGACTCTGTCAAACGTTCCGGGGTGTATTTCTTGAATTACATTGTAGGACAGATTGATCATTCGAACCCTTGGAAGATTTCTAAAGGCACCTTGTTCAACCTCCTCAAGGAAGGTGTTAGACAAAGAAATATATTCTAAGAATGGTAAATGAGAGAATGTACCTTGTAGAATTAATTTCGCGAGATTGTAACTCAGATCCACAAATTTCAGATACTTTAAAGAGTTGGCTTGAAACGTTTCCCGAGATAAAAAAGTTATACGACACCTGGAAAGAACGAGAGTCCAAAGCGTTGGCTTGACTGGAAACGGATTATTGTCAAATGAGTTTAAACCCACAGAACCAAGATGATAATCGTTGACCACTAAATCAGTTGTATTTAATGGCAGATCTTTCGGGATGACAAATCCCTGAAACAGACCAAATTTCATTCCTGTACAATTAACGGTGAATCTACTTGTGCTGATATTTTCAGTCATAGATTTCCAGGAGAAACATTCACATTCTGAATCACATGGGCTGCGCCTGAAGTCAAAAAGCTGCCCTGTAACAAATGTCTGTCCCAAAAATAACTGCAAAACAAGGCACACACTCTGTATGAAGTTTAACCTCTCTGTACGTTTTGTCTTCATCTTGATGAAATGTCCTAATTTTGATCAGAAACGTTTCCTGTAAGAAACTCCCATAGAATTTAAGTGTAAAGCACGCAAACTGAAAAAGACGAAGGTTAATTCATAGCTACTTCAAATAATTCAGCCTGAAAAGGCTAAAGAAAATCACACGTTTTCGGGTCTTAAATTGAAAAAAGTCTGGAATAGCTAAAAAATACAAGAAAACTAACGCTAAAATCGTGGAAACATAGTTCCCATGAGCAAGAATTGCAATGATTGGCATTGCTGCTTTACAGCTAGGACACCGGGAGACCCCCATTTGAGATAATCCTGAGTTGACCATGGCTTAACTGAAATGTTGTCATGGTAGTTTAAACTCCCGATAAGCACTAATTGTGCTTCTCCTCAAGAGAGAACTGGTGACACGAAATTCGATTAAACAAAGTAAATCAGCACCATAACAGTAGACAAAGGATCAACTACCCAACAGAAGAAAGGTAGGACAAAGGACCTTTTTACCGATACGGCGGCCATTTTGATTTCTATTGTTTCGAATAGCTATTATGGGATGCCCAGGGGGCAAATTAATATGTATTTGCCCCCTGGGCATCCCATAATGTCTTTCGAAACAATAGAAATCAAAATGGCCGCCGTATCGGTAAAAAGGTCTATTTTATTGCCAATTTCTCACTTTACGTAATCACTTGCGAGTCTCTGGTCACTTGCTGGAAAAAAATAATCTTCAGAGTTCATTTGCGATTATATCCCGTAAGAGTTGAACGAATGAATGATAGAGAATATATGAAATTATCATACAAATTCGAATGACAGAAATTGAAATACATGAGAGTTACCGATCATCGAAGCTAGACAGGAACTTAGCGGCAGATCTAGAATTTGTAAATGTGATACAGATCTGACTCGAATATTGTCTATGACTTATTAAACGTCAGTATTTGTTACTGTACACTTGGTATTTTTGGTGATTCAATACATTTTAACAGGGAAAACCAAAAGAAACGTTTATATAAATGAAGAGAAATATGTATCAGATATACAGATAATGATTAATAAACATTTCTTTTGTTTTCCTATCATGAATTATTGTTGAGTTCTAGAAGCGGCAAATACATTTGATCGTGTTTATAGCAGAACAAATAATTGTTCGTTGACAATTCGCAGTTAAGTGGGTCAGGAATGCCTTTGGACAGCAGAGATAAAGCAGAAACACAGCGAGTTGCCTGGTCGTTCTCCAATTGCGCTAACTAAAAAGCAGGAATTTGCCACATTTTATGCGACGAGTCGTCTACACAAGCAATTTTTCGTATGTGCCAACTTTTATTCCGTGGGATGCCGTAGGCAGCCACTGTAATAATTCGGACCCGTTTTTTTTGCTTTGTTTTCCTTCTCTTCGTCGTAATCTTCTCAATAGAGTGGGATCGTCCTTAATGGGCCGAAATTTTGAAGCGTCATTGATGACACCAAGGAATCCTTGGTCGTAGTCTGTTCGGTCCAATATTACGACACCATTCCCTTTATCGGGCTTCAGAATAACGATGTTAACGTTCTTGTTCTTACTTAGCTCCTTCAGAATTCTAAGTTTCTTGAGGTCGGCAGCCGTAGAACGGTATGAAGAAACATAACGATGAGCCAAATGAGAAAGATCCGAAGCAAGTTTTCCTGCTTGTTTGGTATCTTTCAAGTTCTTAGACATGGTGTGGCTGATAAGCTCAAAACATGTGAAGACATCTGAGTCTTTGATTTTTTGTGGCCGGATGGAGTGCGTTAATCCAAATTTGAGAATGTTGCGTTTTTCCGAC
>NC_090870.1:40721996-40726996 GCF_036669935.1 Montipora foliosa | reverse complement strand
CCGATGCTCAACCAACTGAGCCACCGGTGCACGGTGCACCGGTGCATGGTGGCTCAAATCTATAAGTTTCACTCCAAGGACTGAAAGGGGTAAGGTGTATGATCTTGTTGTATATCATATTTCAGTTTTGAATCAGAATGTATATTAAAATTGTTATTAATTGTACAGTAACTCTAGGGGTGCAGAGACGACGCAGTGGTGAAAGCACTCGCCTCCCCCTAATGTGGTCCGGGTTGGATTCCTGCCTCGGCGTCATATGTAGGTTGGGTTAGTTGGTTCTCTTCTCTGCACCAAGAGGTTTTTTCTTGATTTACATTACGTGTTAAATTCAGTAAATACAGTGTCCCAAATCAGTGCTCCAACGATAGAACTACTAGACACTCAAATAAAGTTTCTTTCCTTTCTATTCCTTTCCTACCTAGTTTTTTATGCCTTTTTCTCTTAAGTGAGTGAGATGCAACCATACAACACAAGATCTGGAGCTAAACAATCATATCACCTTCCCAGAGCTAGAACTAATTATGTTAAATTTAACATAAAAATTCAAAGACCCAAGGTTTGGAATTCAATTGATGAGTAGATTAATGCTGACTCTTTTTCACAGACACCACCATCTTTCGCTTTACTGATAATACTTTGCCTTGTATTACAATATAATTTTGTCAGAAAATTTGGTAAATTCCTTCTATGCCTTTTTTAAAATGAGTGAGATGTGTGGGTGTCGTGTGTGTTTCTGTGTCCATGTCTACGTCACTGTGCATAACTACTGGTTATATCATTACAATATTAAACCTCTGCTATTAACATTGCATTTTAACTATTTCATTAATCAAGCTTCCTGGGATTTCAGTAGTTACCCTTTATATAATCAGTTACGTTGATTCATTGTAAATTGACTTCAAATTTTCTTTCTACTGGCACAATAAAGTGTTGTTTTTGATGTTTCTGTTAGCATGTTGAATTTTAAAGCACACTCATGGGAGAACCCTAGAGTGCAGCACCGTCAATTACACACCACCTAATGACTGGGTTACATTTTAACACCATTTTGATGGACCATCATTATACCGTGAGTGGGCAATGAAAATGGCAAATTGGCTGAGCCACAGGCCACCCAGGCTCGGTCGGGTAAAAATCCGATAGCAGACTCAAAAAGATATTTAAACACCCTTCTCAATAAAAAGCCGAACTTTATTGTCCTGGTGATTTGCCCGCTTTGCCTGACTGAACGGAATTTAAGCGATCTCTCAGCTTCCCAGGTTGTCCCTCGTACCAAAACAATAAAGGAAAGGCTGGAAAGTAATTTCTAGCGTACAACCATCAACAACGTAACAACAACTTTATATTTTTACTCGCACTTACCTCACATCTCGGTGATAAAATCGCACTTCTCCTACATCAGTCACGCTCAAATTCCGCCGATGGCCACACGGATACATTTACTTCTCCTTGCCCAAGTATCCACTGCTGAGAAACCAAATATTAAACAAAAACCTTTCTAGAAATTGCAATCACCGTATCGAGACTCAGCCCGACTCAGCCTCATCTGTATTCATGCCTATCATGCCTGAACCTGCTTGTCGGAAATACTGCGGGCGTTGTTACAACTTCCGCAGGGCGCCGAAGTATAAATTCAAGTGTGACACCTTATGGCAAATACATAACACAACTTACGACATTCGAGAATGGTTAGGGCCGATTTACACGGTACGACTTTGTCGCATGCGACAATGGCTTACGACAGGCCCACGACATGATTTACGATTGTTGTGTACGTCAGAAAAAATGTCGCAGCATTTTAAAACATGTTTTAAAACGCTGCGACAATCGTAAGTCATGTCGTAGGCCTGTCGTGAGCTTGTGGCATGCGACAAAATCGTATCGTGTAAATCGGCCCTTAGTGGCCGTCGACAGTGACATTAGGGCCGATTTACACAGTACGATTTTGTCGCATGCGACAACGGCTTACGACAGGCCCACGACATGATTTACGATTGTTGTGTACGTCTGCAAAAATGTCGTAGCATTTTAAAACATGTTTTAAAACGCTGCGACAATCGTAAAGTCATGTCGTAAGCCTGTCATAAGCTTGTCGCATGCGACAAAATCTGATCGTGTAAATCGGCCCTTATACACAGCAACTTCACCTCGCCAACCCTACGCAATGTTATGTATCTGTCACAAAGTGTCAAACCTGACTCGTTCGTTTATAATAGAGCAAAAGAGAGACGGCTCGCAGTGTTTACAGTATTACAACACTGCAACTCCATACCAGTAGGATCTTTTCCTTAAAAGAGTGTTTTGGGTGGAATGGTCAGCAAAATATTAATTAATTTAACACCTTTTCACAATCCAAATCTTCCAAAGAGGATTTTTTTTCTTACCCGCTTTTTGCATTTGAGTGCGCCCAGCAAGGAGAAAAAAGAACGCCTGGAGAGACCAGTGCGTTCAATTCCCCTAGATTATCAAGCCACAGGCAGCCCAGATTTAGAATTCCAGTGCTTTGCTTGTGCTTTGTAAGGAAATACCGAAAAAATCGGGTTATCGTAAAGCGAAGAAAATAAATACAGTATACTTACTTTGCTTTATCTTGTGTTCTTTTGTCTATTTGAGGCCATTTGAGCTGGCTGCTCTTTACCTTCAATCATGTATGGCCTAGTTTATCTTAGGTTCATCAATCAACGATCTATTGGTGTACGCCATTTTTCATCCGTTTTGGATTCATACGTGACACGACCGTTGGAAGCTCCGTCTTCAGGGGAAAGGGACGAGATAAAGTTCCAGATTGACGAGGTTTGATCTTGGATAGCTACCCCTAGAGAGAATGGAAATTGCCACTAGGCCAGGTTGCTAAGCCGAAAATCTTGTCAATGTATGAATCCAAAACGCCTTTTTTAGATGGAGAAAAGGGTGGGTTTTTCGTGAAAACTGGCTTGTTCTCCAAGCATGTGGAGATTTTTTCAGACTCTGAGCATTTATGCTATATCGTTTGTCATCGACGTTCACGTGAGAGTGGACAAAGGCCGAATCAAGCCGGTTTTCGGATTAAATCGTCCTCGATCGCGGAGTGATAACTGGCTTTAGAGGTTCCGAGTCTCAAGCTTTGTCTTCTTTTAATGAAGGATAGCAGCAAATTTCAAAACTAGCCCAAAAGGCCTCAAATCGACACAAGGACATAAGGTGCAGTAAAAGTAAGTTTATTTTATTTATTTTCGTCGCTGTAAACTTTTGGGAGTGCGGTTAACATCCTCCCGCCTTCCAACGAACGTTGGTGTGCGAGGAGGAACGCGGGCGCACAAAACGGCTGATCAATCGAGCCCACTGTAAACTAGGATTAGCCGGGTTTTTCTCGTGTTTCCCATATTAACGCTACAAATCGTTACGTTGAGCGAGCATTCGAATTATGAAGTTAGGTCGCCTTTGAATTGAGTTTATATCTGCCTCCTCTTCAAAGCGAGTCTAAGTGCGAAGTTTCTGTGATGGTAATTAGTTCTACTTTACATATGAATGTTAACTAACTTTCACCGGAAAAACTTCGCACTTAGCCTCGCTTTGAAGAGAAGGCAGACATGATCTCGGAAATGGCCTATTGAGGCGCTTGACTTTATAGAGCCTGCAAACCAGCGGGGACACATTGTTTATGCAGGACCTACAATCGTGGTCAAAAGTTGTTGGGAAGGTTGCGGGCATCAGCTCACTTCACACCTAATTCGATTTTTTTAAGTATTGGCTGAAGTGTTTGGGAGATACCATGCTCTTGTGGCCCCCCTCCCCCATGAAAAGGGGGAGGGGGGTATCTGTAAAATGAAGTTACCTTCCCAACACTTTTGTCCATGATTGTCTGAAAACAACTGTAAACAGTTTTTGGCGTATAACACAAAATTTACGGAAGATATGCAGTTATTATTCTCCATAATTACGGTTCCATGGATTATCTTTATTGTCGTCGTTTTTGGGCACCATTCTCAGAACATGAAATTTGCTAAAGCCACCTATGTGCTCAGTCCGAGGAATGGTTTTCCGTGACACAATATTGCGTTACAACAGTATCTTAGGAACGGTACAACAATGCGCATTGAAGGACCTTTCTCCGTAAAATTGCTGTTCTGTTTTATGAAGTTCACCACTTAAAAACGTATTGCAGCGTAAATTTGGTATCTAGAGGTACAATTCCTGCAAAATACAAAATATTTAGAAGAGAAGTGACCTGTTAGTGGTCGACGTATTGTTCTTTTTGTTACTCCCACAATGGTAATATAGCAAAGGTTTTTTTTTTTGTGCAATTCAAACCTAACCAAGACATGTAAACCATGTGCTTGAAACTGAAAATTTCTTGTTGTATTATTTTTTTCCCGGTTTATTAAGTAAATGCATTTTTAGATGGCTTTCAAGTGATGTAGCGAGAGTGAATAATGAACACTTGCATGCGTATGATTTCCCGATAACACTTTTAAGTTACATACTTAAGGCTCTAAATTCTTGGCGTTTCGTGAATATGAAGTTCCTTAGAGTTTGGCATCACAAGAAGCAAAGTATAAAACGTTAATAATCAAAACGAACAAGAAATGTTGCATTTGTATGTCATGCCGCGTAAAAAGTTACATCTCGTTAATTCATCTTCTTGCCGTATGTTAATAAATGACTACAAAACGGTGTTTCACATAGTACTCCCCCGGGAGTACTCCACACAGTACTCCACAAGTATGTGGGAATTTTCGAGGCCAATGCGGTACGTTTCGATACAACTTGAATAGTTATGGATAGAATTTGAATACTGCAAAGTAACTGATTGTGAATTTGTCCCTTGTAATAAAGAAATTCCTTCATTTTGAACAGTACTCCCTTCTATTGCGAGAACTTGAAAGATTAATTGAGTAATAAGTTCTCATTTATATTCGTTCGATGGAGTACTGTGGAAATAGTGTTTAAAACCAAACTTAACAGTCTGCAATCCTATGAAAAACAAAGTTTGGATTACAATGGTCATTACTAAGCGCTTA
>NC_090870.1:40704496-40711996 GCF_036669935.1 Montipora foliosa | reverse complement strand
AGCACTGCACGGGTCACGGGTCTGATATTGCTTTTAAAGCACGCAAACAAAATGTACGCTAATTAATTAATTGTTTTCACCTCTTTTCTTTTTTTTTTTTAAACAGGAGGCTTGTTGAAGTCAGTGTAAAAGTGATTTGTAAATCTGAGGAGATGTAAGAGTAGTACAACTTCAATGTTTCTTGACTTTCAAGGAGATGAAATGGAAACTGAAATTGCTCACTCTTATCCAAAGAACGATACAGAATAACGTGACAGGTTGATGAAGGCACAACAAGTGATTTTTGAGTGGGTACTTCACTCACTGAGAAAATAATTTGAAACTGAGAAGGAAATCATGTGTACAATGAAACTCATAACAAATTATTCCAAAAAATCGTTCGTAAAAAAATAATACTATTCAGAACCATTGTTTTCTAAGAGGCAACAATATTGGAATTCAAAACAGCTTGTCCTCAAATAACGGATAATCGAATAAATTGAAGAAAGCTTGTACGAGACTATGAGTCCTTTTTATGGGGATTGATGTTAAAGATATATTATCGGTGTGCAATAATCGACGGGAAAGCTGAAAGAAGATTGGCCAAGATCAACTTATGTAAACTTTTCTTTTTGTAATTACCGTGGAGCTCCTCGTCTGACACTCGAAGTAGCAGAGAGAAGGCTACCCCTACATCATTTTGATACACTACATCGTTGCATCTATTGCAGTAAATAAAATATACTTTTTCGGGTTCTTGAATCATCAACAGGACACTCCTAATTGGGTCAAACCAAACCACAATACCTCAACGCTCTGAACAAGTCACTTTTGGGATTCCTTAAAATCATAAAATTGCTATGAAGAGGTAACTTACATGCCCGGCATGATGTTCTGGCCCTTTTTTCATGCTACGCATGAAATTCCTCACACCGATTTGAAGCACATGTCCCGGCATGACAATCTGTCTTTTTTCATGTCGGGCATGAGATCCAAGCTCAACCCCAGTCCCCTTTTTAAAAAGTTACCCGCGGGATTACGAGAGGCTCCTTCTGGGTATGGGGAAAGATCTCCATCTCCCAGGCATGACGCCATTTTTTTCATGCTATCGGTGTTTTTTCTTTAACTTATAAATTCTTGCGTGTTTTTTCATGCCCGCTTAATATACAACGTACCACACGTACGTGGAAAGTGGTATATACATTGCCTTTCGATTTTCACTGGGCATGAAGGAATAAACTTCATGTCAACCCCGTTTTTTTTAAACATACTAGCCAAAATTTTTGTTCTCAAGCCGTTTTTTGCATTCGCTCGCTGAGAGTGTGCTTGTTTTCTTTTAAAACTCATGCGGTGCAAGAAAAATTCATTGCCAAACTGGTGAATTCCAAAGTAGATTTCAATCGAAAAACCGATATCGTACTCATCGCTTCGTGATTCGTGCGATATCGGTTTTTAGCGTAAGATTTACCGTGGAATTCACTAGTTAGGCAATTAATTTTCCTATAGAAGAAAGCAAAGAAAATGATTTAATTATTAAAGCAGCAACCGGAAACATCAAAACGCGGACAATTCGAAAACTTTTATTTTCACTAACGCTACAGGCAGTAAGAATAAATAACCAGAGAGCTCCGCTTTTATGCTTGGCTAAATCTATATATTACTAATAGTATTTGTTAACCTTGTCCCCAGGGTCTCTCTCTGTTTTCCAACCCCTAAGCTTGGAAGGCGGCAGAGATAGACCCTGGAAATGGGGTTGAGCTAACTGTTTGCATGTTTATGTAATTTGTGTTAGTTCAGTACTGTTTCCACGTGCAATATTGTTTGGAGGATTCATATCTCCCTTCGCTGTTCAAATAACTAACTGGTGGCTTCATGATGGCAATAAAAGTTGTTGAAATTTTGTAGTTTGTGTCTTCCCCTTTTCAGACAGGAACTATGCTAACTTTTCGACCTCTTTAATTAGTGTTACATAGACATCAAGTGCTTCATTTACATCATTAGGCAGGTGCAATCCTAGAGCATTCATAACAGTCCAGGAAATTCCTTGAACTCTTCACTGCAATCGGCTGGGCTCATGGTTGATTCATCAAGGAATTCCTCAAGTTCCTGGGGATTAACAGGTACCTTGTAGTTTTCAGAGTTGTATAGGTGGGGAAGAAAAAACATGCAGTCTGGTCTTCTTCTATTTCCAGCCTTGCTTGAAGCTATAAGATGTTGGTTGCACATCTCAGCAACCTGATGGAGCTCATTTCTCAATATTTACATGAACCAAAATCGAATACATTCCAAGTGCACTCCGTTAAGCTGTTAAACAACCTACGTCCGACAGATCCTTGAAAAACGAAATCCACCAACCAGGATCATCCTTTACAAATTATGACCAATAGGATTCGATTCTTTGATTTGCAGTAAATCTGCCAATCGTAAAACATCCCGGGCCAGCATTTTCATCGTTGTGGGATGACCTGAGGAATATATGAAGTGCCCCAATTGTGCTGTTTTCAGTCTCATCATCAGATCTAATGTTCCTGGGTACACCACCTAATTGCTTCACAGCATCAAGGTAGCACTTAGCAATCACTTCTGGGTTCTTATTTGTGGGGCCCACCACCAACCAGAGGAGTCTTCTTGAAAACCTGTCGATACAGCCATGCACACTAAACCCAAAAGGCTCACCCCGAGTTTAATTTGTCATGTATGTCAAACAAAATTTGGCCCCTTTGCATGATACGCTCTGCGACGTAATCTCTTCTTTCGCCTGCTTTCCACACCATTAGGATCAAGTTCCCTGAGAAGATGACCCTAGCTCTTTTTACAATAATTTCCTTCATTCTGAGCAGTGCCCACATCTTGCGGTATCCCACAAAACAACCACTTCTACCAAGTTCCTTCTTGATGGCACTTCTCAATTCATCATCAGAGACGAAACGTCTTCTTGATAATCCTAAAGAGGTAAGTCTTCTCAGGAACCCATGACCCGGAGCCTACAACTCTACTGTGTTCGTGTAACGGCGTTTTCACAGACCGATTTATTTTTAGATTGAATTTCCCTCGAATGAGACTCCCACAGGAGCCCGATGACCAATTACAAGAAATTAAGCTGACGTCATAGGGTCACCGAACTGGAACTGCCTTTGTTTTTTGACCTAATTCGCGGGAAGGGCTAGTCTAAAAATTAACCTACTTGTGAAAACGCCGTTTCACAGACGCTGTATGGAAGTTGCACGCTCCAGATGGGCTCGTGGCCTTCTCTTAAGAGTTGACAAGCTAATGTTAATGCCATGAAGCTTCAAAAATTCAAGTATTTCAAGGTTGTTGTAGCCTTGTTTGAAATCCTGAGATACAAGCTCCAAGGAATCTTCGGGAGAACAATCGTTTTCTCTCATACATGGTGTATGGCTATCTTTAAAACGTGGAACGGGGAATCGCAAATAATAACGAGGAATGGGGAACGGGGAACGGGAATCTGTCAAATGTAGAATCTTTAAAAGCCGGAATCTTTAAAAAAAACGGGGAATCTTTAATAGCGGGAAGCTCTGGGAATTACTGATTAATCAACTAAAATAAATTTATTCATTGTAATTATATCGCACGCTTAAGCATATCTGTTTAGCGGGCTAGTGGAGCCGTTCAAATATTGAGTCTCACTCTTTGAGATCCGCTACACCGACAGAAGAATCAAACCGTCTTGATTCATCTTAACTCCAGTCTGTGAAGTTTCTAAATTGAGTTTCGCAGCGATAAATATTTGTCCTACCGTTATCAAGTACTAATGGAAAGACGTACTACTTAACAACCCTTGAATTTTTAAGCTTTGAGTGACGCGACATTTATTCGGTGGCCGGGAGAGCTGTAATGTTTGCTAAAGAGTGATGTAATTCATGGAATTTGGCTATCTGAACAGTATTAGAAAAAGCACTATTGTAATTTTTGTTGAGTTTCCCAGCTTGTGTGGGAAACTCAGTGACAGATGTTCTTGTTGATTTCCGGCCAGCATGGCGTGACCATACAAATCTCTTGAAATGTGGTAAAAGAGATTTGTCCGTGTATCTTGCATAAGAAAATTTGCAGTGACCCGCTAAAATAACTAACAACCGATCGATGAGATGTCCTTATTGCAACCCAGAACGATTTGCTACAATGAAGCTGGGCCTCAGTGATCATGATTTGATCTCTGCTATACGGAAGCAGAAGGCCACTAGACCTGAATCTCGGCTGGAGTCTTTGCATATTTCCTTTCTTTCTTTTCCCCGATTCTGGAAAATCAGCAATACAGTAATTAAGTGCCGAACGATGTGCCGGCGGTGTTTTGCGATATAATTTATATTAGCTTACTTTTTAAGTTAAGAGTTGAGGAGAATTTACTATTCCATGACAATATTATAGGCTATCTAACATAGGAACTCAGCAACGCAGAGCTGTTGAAATGACGACTTCGCGTAAGGATGCCGACGATGATTGCCTCACTTTGCTCTAATAATCGAAACAGTGACTCATTTATGTCCTCTTGATTACCTCTTTGCCTTTCCCCTCTGTTTCGGTCTCTAAGACCATCGGCAAGACTTGATTGTCTCTCAACCAGGTCTCTCAGTGTGAGAGGACATTTTGCTAATCCTGGAGACTCAACTTCATCGCTTCGTTCTCGCCCTTTGGCGCGGTACTGGGTTCCAATAAGCGTTTGCGTGACAAGTTGTATTTTATATATGGCGTGACAAGTTTTATTGCAACCAGTTTTATACATGGCGCGACAAGTTTTGTATTTTCAAAAGTTTTATACATGGCGTCACAAGTTTTATATTGTCCAACAAGATTTACATATGGCGCGACAAGTTTTATATTTTCAAAAGTTTTATACATGGCGTGACAAGTTTTATATACGGCGTGACAAGTTTCACAATTTGTAGCAAGTTTTGTGTATAATCTACGATGTTTTATTTAAAGAGAAATAAGTTTTATATATTTAATGCTAAATTTTATAATATATGACAAGAAGTATTTTTGATACAAACGGCATTCCATAGATTAAAACTGGACTGTGACCATCCTCATCCTAGATTTCTTACAGGCTTACAAGTGTTTTTTTTTGTGACTACTGCGCATGTGTCAAAAACGCCCCGTGGAGTCCACCGTGGACTGATGTGGACCGCACCGGGTAAACCCGCCTTTCACGAAAACCGTTGGTCAGCAGCCTTGGTTCTGGTCATTGCGCGCTGTCGAAGTCTCAGGTCCTCGCCTCGTGTTCGCAGACGATGATCTGTGAGGAATAAAGTTCTGTGATTTGAGGTGAGTTTTTAATTCTTACAACAGTTACTTCTCGCAGATTTCGTGTTTTGTTTCTAAGCGACTAATTGAGCCAGTTTACGCGTTCAATGAAGCCGTTGAAGGAACGCAAAAACTCTATGAGGGAAAACATTTGTTGGAATATGTTCACGAGATAAACATAGATTTGAAGTTGCACGTGATTGTCAAACTACAGATGGTTTCACAGTGAGATCATTAAATTGGCAAGGTCTTCTTAATTGTTATCTATAGGAAGTTGAAGATGACCTAGAAATAAATATTTTTTCAAGTTTCCAGTTCCATGACGTCTTTCGTTTCGAAACTACGACATTTTGAATTTTTAAGTAAGTGTTACCTTTAATTTATAGTTACGTGACACCATGATACCAAGCTATTTGATTGGAAAAATGTCTAGTTGACCAGTTCCATGACCTAGAAATAAATAGTTTTTAAAGTTTCCAGTTCCGTGACGTCTTTCGTTTCGAAACTACGACATTTTGAATTTTTAAGTAAGTGTTACCTTTAATTTATAGTTACGTGACACCATGATACCAAGCTATTTGATTGGAAAAATGTCTATCCCTATCAATCTCAGCAGTTTGAGCCTTTCAAGAACATTAGAAGATGTATTCATACACGTGTATTTATCTCATAAGCAAAAAGTAGGCCTTTTCATGGCAAAGTGAAGTCCATGCAGATGTAACACTTTGATGAGTGTTTTACGTACACTGTATTTATGAGTCAGTGAGTCATGAGGCAATGAGTTATAAGACAATTAGACAATGCAGTTAACCAAATCATAAAATGAAAGCGAAAATTTCAGAGTGCTTAGGCCTAACCACTGAAACGAGGGCTGAGGCTTAATGCACTTATCAGCGGCTTTCCCGGGGGTCGACCTCGGGGAATTGAAATTTCATACAACCAAAACTTTGTGAAAACCTGTGGGTAGCGGGTGAGACAAGGGTCACAAAGTCCCCACCCCTGGGCATTTGTAAATACATGATTTTTTAAACACTGTTTATGGATAAACAACAAAATACATTTGAAGTTTTTGAATTTTCTTTATTTTGTAGAACAGTGAAAACATATATATTCTCTCATCTTGTTGGCTTTCCTTTGTGATATATTAACACATGGCCCATGATACCAAACCTTGCAGTTTTGTGACTTCCCATCACATTTAATCATAAATCTAGATAGATAGAAAATAAAAGTGATTAAGATCATGATCAGGATCTGAAAGTGAAAAGTTGCCAATAACTTTTACCCATATTCTGGCTCTTGTTAGTAGCACCGCAGTTGATCCTCGTGTTCTTCATCCTGCGCATCATCCTGTTCTTCATTCCTGGATTAGAAAAAGACTGTCACTATATAATGAATAGAAATGCAAACCACAAGAAAGAATTACCTCTCTGTTGTTTTTTTGCTTTTCGTGTAGCTGCAGCTTTTTTAGCACCACTTTTCCTTGCCTCCTGAAGTTTGTCAAGGTGATTTGACCACATTTCTATTTCACTGGTGGGAAGCAAAAGCTGCTTGGCAATTTCCTCATATTTCTTGTGTTTTCAGCTCAAGGATTTAAAAGTTGAACTTGGAGGTTGACTGAATTCACGTTTCCATGTATATTAAAATCTTGTAAATGCTTTTCTGCACTTAAATAATGCCCGGCACATACTTTGCAATCTTTACCTCTCCACGGTCTTTGTGGATCACAGATTGGAATGGGTAAGTAAGAAAGAGGTGGACCACCACTGTACCATGTGAAATCTTTCTCAGGTTTCCCTGCTTGACAAACTGGATGAGGACAACTTGTTTCATAACAAGGTAGAAGTTGAAAAACATACTGACTGGGTAGATTCTTGACCATATGTCTATTGCGCAGATTCCAAAACACAAGTTTTGGTTGAAATTTTCGAGTAAACAATTCCACACAAAGTTCAAAGTAAACAGTTATCAATTTCTGTGTGTATAGTTAAGCGAAAGAGAAAGTATTTAAACATAAAATTCCGCCATCATGACTTCTGATTCGCTCTCAGATTTGACTCTGATGGCTTGCTATATAAAATTCTACAAATTATCAGTCTACTCTCACCTTTTAAAACAAAATCTTCAAAATTGTTGAAGGGGGTAGTTTCTAAAGAAACTGTGGTGCTGCGTCGGTGGGGAAGTAGTATACAAAAATTGTTGGCAACCACGGATTTTCTTTTGTCTCTGTTGGCACCCCAGGCTTTGTAGATTGGCACA
>NC_090870.1:40684496-40694496 GCF_036669935.1 Montipora foliosa | reverse complement strand
ACTAGTTGGATTTTACTAAATATATCTATCTATCTATCTATCTATCTATCTATCTATCTATCTATTGGAATCCCACTTTTATGGCTGTTAAACAGGCCAACGTTTTACTGATTTCCCGTCAAATACTTGTACTTTAGATGCGTTTGGGTCATATATTGCACTTCATTCGCATTATCCATTGCTTATTACTTTCATTGTAGTCCCAATCGCATCAATTACAAAAACGTTTTACGTTTTTTTACGTAGGTGAAAGTTTCAGAAATACAAGTAACATTTTCTGTTGTTTAACATATACGTACAAGCGAACATACCATTAAACGGCAATGCTCACTTATTAGAAATATCAAACGCTTGATAACAAAAAAGCTTTTTAGGTAGTTGAGAGTAAACTGATTTAGACTCCAAGTACCATGGGGTATCCATTGAAATGCCACGAGATGCAGTTCTGTACCCACAGCAATATTTGCTCATGTAACTCAAAGAATCGGGGCGGAATGAAGGATGTAGAACTAACCAAACAATAATAAACGCAATATCGCTCCATGGTACGCGTTGGCTTATCATTAAAACATCATTAGGATAATCGTAAACTAAAACAACAACTCCTGAAGGATCGACCCTAAGCATGGGAAATGGATAAGAAATGCCAGGGTGGCGGAAACATTGAATTCGAGCAAAAGCTATTATTGTTGCAACGCACTGGGACATGGCACTTAGCGAGCCTTCTTCAACATTTTTTCCCTCAACTATAGCTTTGCCAGGTGAGTCCTCGGATGGAGAATTTTCCCCCTCTGCAGATAAAAAAACAATACAACAGTTTAATATTGCTGCAAAAATAAGCTGATTTGTAAGGTGGAGCACGTTTAGTAGAATATTACTGCAAAGAATCAAACATTTCTGATAAAATTTGGTTGGATATCTTTCTTCACATTTGGTTGAGTGTATGATGTCATCACTTGGCTAATTTGCATATTTTAAAAGCTTGAAATCTCTGGAACTAGCCTGTTCTAGGCTCTCGGTGGTTGACAGTACTGTCAATACTCCGGCGGTTGCCTCATTTCTTGTCAATCAGAGAGATGGCAGGTGCGGCCTACGCGCGCGATTCTAGGATTTCCAGTCACTCAAGGCGATTCCGGCCAGCTTTTTACTATCAGCATATATTTAAGTTGAAGAATCATATCTAAGTTATGTGTGTTTAACACAGCATATATAGGCCTATTTGATGGATCTTTGCTACATATGTCATTAAATCAGGTAGAATTAGCCTTAAAAAAATGCAACTTCAAAGTCATGCACACCTGTATCCATGTACCAATTCGACCCTATGTCAATAGTACATGAGAAATATTTAAAACTTCCCACATACAGATTTAATGGTTTTTGGATAATGGAAAGAATCAGAAAAGGAAGTGATCTGCCGAAAAAAAAGTGTGGGTCACCGAGCATCCAACAAAAATATTCGCACACCAAGTTAATGCAAAGGTCATCAGCTCTATATTTTGTTGAGTTTTCGAATCGGTGCACACGCTTGAAATACATGACATGGCACGCACGTGCTATTGCGCAGTGTGCGCAATAGAGATGCGCAGTAGCAATGGGCGCAAACGTCCTTAAATTGATATTTTAGCACCAGACTTCAAATTGTCTTTGATTCAACTAAGGAGTCAAAATGAAATTTTCGCACCTGAAATTTTAGCACATCTACACAGACTTGTGTTTCAAGAGATCCAATTGCATAAACAAAACAATATCTGGAAAACACCGTACACTATTTGCAGATAACTCAGAACTTACCAGCAGTCCTTGGCTGCTTTGTTTCTGGTTCTTCGCTTTCAGCAGAAACCAGAACTAGTAGAATAACATTACATAAAGTCACCTAAATATTTATTGTTATCATTGTGGTAGTCTAGGATCTTAATTTTGGAATCACTCAAGTGACCTTCCTCCACCTTCACTGTGGAGTGGAAGTTCCAGATCTTAAATTGGCATTTATTTCATGTAAAAGACGGACGTAACACAATAGAACGAAAATTGTGAAACAATACCTAATCAGAATTTGAAAGCAGTAGAGACCCCTAAAGCTTTTGGTACGTCATCTGTGTCTTCTACAAAAAGTAAAAGCCTGATTTAGAGTTAATAAGTCCAGTCCACACTCCATATCTGACAACTTTGATCTAAGAATTGAGAATGCTTCAGATGATGGATTATGATTGCAAAATTAGGTGACGGATGTACAGTTCCATTCACAAACACTAAATAATTTGTCTGCTCTGCAAGCTTAATAGCTTATTTAAAATTATTGTCTGGAAATGGAAAATATTTCCCTTTTTCAACTTCCCCTCCATGACAGTGGATGATGATCCGTTGAGAAACGACAACCTACTCTCTACTCGCAACGAAAAATGCTCCGGCTGAGACGACATATGTTTGATCGAATACTGTCATGTGAACCGTGACCAGTGACGAGCTTCTATCTGTTTTCTCCTTGTAATGTCACTACTTAAGGACGGTGCCTACTAATTAAAGATATTTTTTCCCCGGTGTGTGATTATGCAGGAAATGTAGATCTTAACAAGTGTTATTGAAATCCAAAAAGAAAATTGGGGGTAACCACGCATTTTTCAAAGATAATTCATGCATAATTTTTGTAAAAAGCTTTAAAATACAAAGCAATGTATGGCATTCTTTCGCAAATTGAAGCTTAATTATCTCTGGAATTTTCTTTTTGCATACCAAGAGTACTTACTAAGATGTACTTTCTCCGGGTAGTTTCAAACCGCGCAAAAATATCCCTGTTTTAGTAAGCATCACCGATAGGAAATCCGAGTACCTGGAGATGCGCAGAACGTATGCGCAATAACAATAGTAGGCACCATCCTTAATTAAACACAAAGATAACAAGAATGTAAGAAAATATCACCAAGTAAAAGATGTCTTGAATGTTAAATAATAAATATGTGTTGATCCCAATCATCAGTAGACATTGCGGAAATTTGCATATTTTTGCAAGCGATGACTGTATGTTTTCGCGTGAAAGCACAGACGTTTCGTCAGACAAATCTACCGTTCAACAAGCCCGCATATTAACATATGAGAATTTTCCAATTCCTTTACTGCACACCATAATTATAAGGCAGAAAGTATGTCTGTACGTAAAGCTTTAAGGTGGCGAACCACGAGATACAAACCCCAATAGGGTTTTGTACCTCGTATTTCGCCGTCGACGGCAGCAGTTACAGCCAATGATCGATGATGTTGTTGTTAATGAACAAAACTTAAAAGTCACTCATGTTTTTTCCCTTTTCCTTAATTCCTCACATAAATGTCATTTATCAGTAATCAATGCAGTCATTGCAATTGATGAGTAAACTTAACGTTGGACGATATTTCGATGAATCTATAGATCTATATCGTAATTAACTCACCACAACGTGGTCGGCAACTTCATAATAATCCATGACAAAGGATGCGTTGCTAAAAATACAACCAACTATGGGAACCAACTTCTGTCTTTAAACTTTATGGGGCAAAGCAAAGGACTGTTAGAGGAGAAAACCTTCAATGCCTTCTCAAGTGACGACGATAGCGGCATGTTTTACAATGTAAACGAAATACGGGGCTAGTACATGAATCGGGACTGGCGTAAAGCGAGAAGATACCTTTACCTGCCTCCAGAACCGTTCATTGGATGAGCGATAATGACGTAGCAAACCCAGTTACAGATTAATGCGCGTGCGCGAAGCGGCTGACTTATGAAAATGGCGGGCGACTGCGATGCGTTCGAAGATAAATTTAACATTTTTAGTAAGGCGCCAATTGGCGACTGATCCAAAAATTTTGGTCGCCAGATCTTAACTTTTAGTCGCCATTTTTTTCACTGATATTTTTTTCTTCATTTTTCTGATGATCATGTACACATGCAATCTTCTTCATAGTCTTAAGTTTAGGTACACTTAAGCTTCTAAGACTGAGATACTAAAACTTAAAAGGAAGCCAGGGCTCGTAAAACATATCATTACGCATTACGAGGTAAATAATCAATGTGAAAGCAGCTTTAGTCACGTTTCCTGTGCTTCCTCCGCTTTTGTTAAGTTTCCATGTAACATCGAGTCTATAGCTTACATAAATAGACGAACCTGAACTTAAACAATCACCAGTTTTCCATATTTTCAGCGCTAAAAAGCCAAGGCTTCGTTGTGAACTTCACGCTTCAATGATTGCACGTGTTGTTTAGTGCGCCCGCAGTACCAGCTGCTGAATCAAACATGGCGCTCGATTATGAAACATGGAGATCGAAGAGCCAGAAGAGTCGTGGGTTTGTTTTGTTATTTCTGTGGGCATAAATCGTGCATTTTATCCAAAACTACGGTTGATTTGCCTTTGAGGTTAAAAGGATGAAGGAAAAAGGTGAAGGTTAGTCGCCCACTGGCGACTAGCTCTAAAAATCTAGTCGCCAACGCTTGATTTTTGGTCGCATTGGCGACCAGTGAGTCGCAATGTCGAGCCCTGAACATAAGGAAAGTCTGCAATTAGAGGAAGTGCACTATTTAGGAAACCACTATAACTATCACTGTATGTCAACTGATAGTTAATAAGCTTACATGTAAGTTAACTATAACAGGTAAATCTGTCAAAAATAGGAGTCCCTGTTTGCATGATTGTGACAAAGCTGAATACATATTATTCCCAATGTTCATAATTTGAACCAAGTCAGCTGGAGAGGTTATTGGATTCCTGAAATTATAAACAAGTGCCAACAGAGACATTGCCACACGTTGTGTGCCTGCATTTGCCGTACCAAATACTTCAACATTACCTTGACTGTATAGTGCGGCAATAGTTTTAGTTTTGGACCTGAGTTTGTTTGTGCGTCATTTGCGAGTTGAATTATCTCAGGAATGTAAAAGCGATACAAGTAGATCTGTGTAAGCCACAGATGATTAATTAATGGCATTTCATAAATGTGAACCAAACTTTTCAATACTGGCAAATAAATGGCCTCTAAGTGAAACAAAAGTACAGTAAGACAGAAAACTTGGGACCAAGAAAGAGTAAGAAATCTCGTAACGAGAGCAAGTTGGCAGCAACGTCAGCATAGAATGGCTTGACTCAGCAAAATCCCGCCCTTATAGTACTTGCGTTGCCATAGAAACTGTCAAAAACCGGCAAACGGTGAAAACAATGATTTGCTGCTATTCTTCGAAACCGCAGCAAATAACAAGTTTTCCCCTATTCCCTATAATAGACAACAAATCAAACACAACTGGTCACTTGTTAAAAAGTGAAACTGACTGTTGCACTGGATAGAAATACAAAGAAAGGGAACAGAATGTCAGTAGAGTCAAATCAAATCCCCAGGGACAGGGAAACAAGTAAACAATTGTCGAGGGAATCCTCGACATAGCCATCCTTAGCGGTCTCTGATTGCCACCTGCCATGTTGTTTCCAGCATCTATCGGAACTTGAGCGTTAGCCGCTGAAGTTGCCCTTCCCGCTCTAAATGAATGCGAACTAATAATATCCGTAGTAGTACAAACTTACTTAGAAGGACAACTATAGATTCTTGTGCACGAGTATAGCTAAGCGGTTTCACTTTCTCAATAACTTTATATCCAGACCTGACCTTAATTAAAGGCTTAAACAAATAATCTGATTTCTTGTGTGATGTATTAATGCCCGCTAAAGCCATGTATTTTTCCAAGTTAAGAACAGGACAAGACACTCTTCCAGATCTGCTGATCCCTGCTTCATTACCTTTTCGATATTGATCGGTCTTACTCTTGGTCACTTTGACAGTTAAGTGAGTTTCACTAAAACTGATGTCTTGGATTGCAAGGGCTGCAAGCTCATTAAAACGAAAGAACCCTACAAACAAAAGTAAGGCCATAGAAATATCCCTAGGTATTGTTAGCTCCCTAGAATGCTTGTATTCGGTACAACATGCTGTAAGAGCTTCAGGAGAAATGGGTGATTTCTTTGCTACAGGTTTAGCATTTTGACGTTTAGCTCCCTGACTACGTTTCTTACAAAAGGGCTAACCATAGGGTTAGAAACCCCAGCAATGTCATGAACCCATTTTAAAGCGCTAAAACAAGTTTCGATCACGGAGGCAGAAACTTGAGAAGTGGACAAATAGCTAAAATACAAAGCGGCATCAACAACAGTTACTGGGAAAACAATTAAATTATTGTCACATGCGAACTTAATTCAACGATTTAAAGAACTAGTGTAATTAACAACGGTTCCACAAGCTTTTGAAGAAAAGACTGTCTGCTTTAACCCTTCAAACAAGCGGGTGAGATGAATGCTTCCGCGGCCAGATCCTGCGCGGTCTTCAAGCTCCTTCCATGGGCCTTGATCAAAGAGGTTTAAACCTGTGAGAAACAGAGAGACTGCATGATAAAAAACAAATATGAGATTGAAGCCATCTCCGATGCTAATATGCTACTATGAATCTTATAACACCACCTGTGAGTGTAGTGAACGATATTCAAGGGCCTGGTGTTCAAAACCACCTGTTGGTTCCTTCATAAACCACCTGCGGGTTCCTTATTTTCTTGCCTCCTGTGGGCTGCAATTCGCTCCTGCCATAGACGGCTAAGTTAAGGATTTGTTTAACCTCGAATGCAACGTTCACACAAACCTTCTGTTGACAAGCAAAAACCTCTGTCACTGCTTACTGGGCGAATAGACTGCCAGTTTATGTACAAAGCTATAAGTTTGAATTCGAGACGTTCACCATGGAACATAGAATTGTAAGTCCTTCCCCTTGTTGTGGCGGCCGAACTGAATTCTGGAACTCCAACCCAGTCCAAAACACATTTAGCTAAATGAACCCCATCTGGACATACACAGGGCCAAAACAAAGCTCCTTTCCACTGGGGTATTATTAAAGCCCCTTGTGCTTTGCAAAGCTTAAGGTGGCACCATAGCCAGTTGTTTTTCCCCTGCCAATTTTGGGTAAAAGCATCCACGGCCTCGCAGCCAGGATTCCAGAAGCGGGAATTAAATCTAAGACATTTGGCGTTATACCAAGTTGCAAACCTGTCAACTGTAAAAGGGCCCCATAGAGTGCTGATCCACCGAAAAAGGTCTGGACTAATACCCCAGTTGTTAACGTCTGTAAGTTTGCTGAGGTAATCAGCCAACTGGTTCTGCTCCTGGGGTACCCACACCAGGACAACCACAACATGATTTTCAGCACACAAATAGACAATGTCTTCAACCAATGATTGAAGATCAGGTTTCGTGCTCCCTCTGTCGATAACACGAGCAATGTTCTGGTTGTCAGTAGGCCATTGTACTTTTTGTCCTCTAAGGCTATGTCCAATGGACAATAACATATTGTGTACAGCTTTCAGCTCTCGCCAAGTAGAGCTCTTTCCCCTTTCATTAGTTGCCATTGCCCCTGACACACCAAAGTGTGTTTTGCGGAAAACCATGTAACCGCCAAAGCCCTGCTCAGGTGCATCTGAATAAACCACGGAATCAAAAACATGAGGCTTGTCAAACAGCTTCTTGCCATTTAACTGGCCCACATTTTTATCCCGGAATTGTAGCTCTTCTCTAACCTTTGAAGAGCAAGGAATGATGGCATCCCACGATTGCCTAGTTTCTATCGCGAAATACATGTGTCTAGTGTACAAATAAACGGCCAAACCATTGGCTTTTGACATGGATATAATACGGCCGGTAACCTGGGCTAGGAGTTTGGCTGAAACATTGTCAGTTCTTTCCAGAACTGATGACAGGGATTCCTTTAATTTTGACAACCTGTTTTCAGTTACATAAAAACGGTTTTCTGACACATTGAAAACGTGACCCAACCAGGTCTGGGTAAGGGATGGTTCCCAAGCATACTTATTTCCGCTGAGAACAAAGCCCAATCGGCCAAGATCTTCCTTGACTGCTTTGGCATCAACAGTAGCGGACTCTTTGGAAGAATTGCCGCCTAAACCATCGTCCAAAAACATGCAAATTCTCTTCCTAGTTGGCTGTGGTTATGTCTTCACATTTGAATTTATACTTAAAAAGGTGGGGGTTAACATGCTGTAAATTGAGTACCAAATGCCTTTTCCCATCGTCCCGGGTTGACACAGTAAGAGGATTTACTACCCATGGCTGGCTTTCAACGACGGAAATACACTGGGTGGCTAAGAGATCATTTAAAGCCTCTGTGACGAAGTCGTTATTGTCTAAGGCAGGTTTATCATTCCGCAAAACGCAAGGCTCCGGAATACTGTGTAATGGTAATTTATAACCCTCTTTAATCACACTCAGAACCGCTTCAGTGGGCTCTAGCTCTTTCCAAGCTAAAATATTTGTTTTAAGCCTCCCTCGAATGCTGTCTGGATGGCATTCCCGCTCTAGAGAATCTGCCTTCTCAAAGGGTCTATTATCGATTTCAGAAAGTCCAGAAGCATGCTCCCAAGGCATCATTGCTCACACAAATCAATAAAATGATTACTTAACTTCTTGCCGTCTGGTTGCATCTGTGCAACGACCAACAAAAGACATTCAGTTCGCCAATGGCCTGGTTTACCACAGCTGAAACACGTGCTACGTTTCTGGCCAACACGGCCTACAAATGGGCCGATATTTCTTGTGGCACCTGCGGACTGTGAAAAACGGGATGTGTAATTCCCTGATGGGAAAGCGAACGAGCTTTGTAATGGTGAAATGGCTGTGTTTCCCACTGCTCTTGCAGACTTGAATGACCAGGAACGAGCCTTCGTAGCCTTGGAGGCCCACGTTTCGGCAAGTTTTCTCTGAGCTTCTTTTTCGGCCTTTGTCATTTTCTTGGCGTCCTGGTCGTTATTGGCGAGTTCGTTGTCTAGGTATTCACCGATAGTTTTCCAGCCATACCCAGATTTGTCTGCTATTAGAATGAGCTTTTGGCGTCGATCGATAAGCTCAATCAATACCTTCGTTCAGCTTAGCGATACATGCGCCCTGTTTTCCGCTGTTGACGGCGTCTTTGGCTTCACTGACCACGGACTTCACCTGCTGGTTGTGTTTGAATTGTTGTTCGTGCCCTTTCTTTTTGAATGTACGTGGTTCCGTAAGGCGGATCTTTTTAAATTCACTCACTTGGGTGTTGGAGGCCTCGTCCAGCTGTCTTTTCATTGAATCTAGTTTGTTGTGGATGATTGAAGAGAGCTTTTCAAGCACGCTGGACTGCTGCCGGTCAAGTTCGGCTTCAAAGGCTGGATCCATCTGTTTGGAATTCTGGAAAAACGTTGCATCCTAAATGCAGGATCTAAAGACAAATTGGCTCTTGAGACTTGAGTACTGTGAACTGGGCTAACGAGAAAACTTGATTTGAAAATAAAAATCTCGAAACGAGAGCAAGTTGGCAGCAACGTCAGCATAGAATGGCTCGACTCAGCAAAATCCTGCCCTTATAGTGCTTGCGTTGCCATAGAAACTGTCAAAAACCGGCGAACCATGAAAACAACGATTTGCTGCTATTCTTCGAACCGCAGCAAATAACAAAGTGTGAAGGTGGCAACATATAGAGGCAAGATTACCACTGTAAGCTTTAAAAATAACATTCTAAAAATTATGTAACAACAGTCTATGTGCTAATCATGTTGATAACTAAGTCTTTTCACAACAAGATACATAGTCATCCATGGCAATATCCCCCTTGAAGTGATTTGATCACATTGCATAACTTAAAATTCAAGGTTTCCTTGACACCAGTAAAATCAAAGTCAATTCGCAAGATGGCATTGGGTGGGTTCATTCTCGCTCTTCATCTCCTTGGTTTTATTGGCAGTTATAGTCTCCACTCCATCCTCAAAACCAACAGAAACGCTTTAATTTACGATAAGGTTTCACTACAAATTCTAAACGAATTGGAATCAACCTAATAAGCAGCTCACGGAACCATGTGCTAGCAAAGCACTCTTCTCGACGGTCTCATGGCCTTTGAGTTGGTCAATATAATTCAAACAAATACTATTTTGTGAGTATTCTTCTCCTCATATCTAATGAT
>NC_090870.1:40679496-40681996 GCF_036669935.1 Montipora foliosa | reverse complement strand
TTCTAGCTTGGAAAAATACCCATGCCCAGGAACAGAATTCTTTTGATTGTTGGTGACCCAGAGATACTCTTTCAAGTACTCATGGTTGTAGAAAAAGTGATTTTCTGGTCAGTCGACCAAAAATGCTGAAATATACCCTCGTGGTTCTGGGGAGTCGTCAATTCGAATACACACTTCCTCAGCAACAGCCCACACATTTTTTTCCATGACTTTACTGCTGTGTGTGTCTAGTTCTGAAGTTGAAAGAGACTTCACTTCCTCTTCAGAAAGTCTGTGTAAAGTCTCGTGTATCTGCCATTTAAGACTGCTTCCATCACACAGAGCATCACCTATACATGCATTGAGTCGCTCTGCTTCACTCTGTCCCGTGTCTTCTCTTGCCCGGTGAATCCTCAAGACCTTTTCATTGCCATGCATTCTTGCTTTCTCTAGAATTCGTATTCTGGACTCTGCACTGGACACACCCACCCCTGGACCAGCATCAGTTAGCTCTAGTAAACGTGGATACACAGGTGGCACTCTGAGGCAGGCGCTTCTTCTCAATACCTCATCACACTGATAGAGATTTGAGAATTTAGTGTATTCGCCCTTTGGGTTCGGGTACCACCCTAGGTCTTCATCTTTCCACTTCTCTGGACTTGTGCTTTCACTTGTTCCCGCAGCCGATGGGCTATCAACTGAGTCAGAGGAGTAGCGGGCATCCTTTTTAGAATGGCGAGTCGGCAAACAGCCACATGATAAACTTGTTCATCCCTGAGCATTCTCTGGCAAATGGTTAGCTGTTGAGTATCTTGGAAGCCTTCACTTGAGAAACCTGTGTAAGGAATTTCTGGTTTAAATGGAGGAAGGCAGCTAATACCATTGTCCAGATTAAGCCTTTTTGAACATTTTGTTGCTTTCATTCAGCTTTCAATGAAGTCAGTTGTAGTGCTGTTCCCTTAAACAACCATACGAATCTGCTGCATGGTTGGCATGCTGAGACACTCCCAGTTTCTGGCATATTTGATCTGCGATTGCTTGTAAACCATGAAATATATGCTTCGAGTGAGCAATTATTATGGTCTTGGATATGGATGATAAACTGAAGGCCCCATCTCACAACCCTTGTTTAGGATGTAAACTCCTGTACTTGTGCGCAAGTGTTAAGGAAAATATTGAAGGATGATGCAGTGGAACCTAGACATTGTGAAAGTAAAGGACATTCCCAGTCTCTGGGTATTCGTAATCTGATTCAAGATGAAGGAAGAGTTGGAGACATTACAGCACATATAGTAGTGTAGTACCCTGTGTTCTCAAAACAAATGTCAGAAACAGAGAAGCCTGCTAAATATAGCAGTACTACATTTGTATACTTTTATGTAATCTATTTGGTTGCTTTGTTATGGCAATGCTGAAGTTCTTTTTCATTTAGACTGGTTCAAATGAAGGTAGCTCATCAAGCACAACCTCTGGCTCTGGCACTCACTGAGGTCTTGTCCTGGCCACTGAAAAGGCAACAGTTGAAATAGCAGGAAGCTACTTGAGCTTTCTGTTAGCCTGTTCTTTTGGATAAGTTGGAGCAGTTCCTTAAATCTCTGCTTTGGTCCATGTATGGAGATCTGCAGCAATGGATTAAGCAGATCATTTTAGCATCAGAATGCAGGCTATTTTTCTGCCATTTGAGGACACTACCGTTGCCAATAGAATTGTGAGCAGCTGTTACTGTGCTGTTTTCATTGAATCAACCAGGCACTTTTGGCCCAAGGTACTAGGAGGGTCCAGGGGCATGCTCCCCCGGGAATTTATTTTATCAAGAGGCTCAGCGATACTTTTTTCTCATTCTGAGGTAATATTGTCATATTTTTTCCAAAGGACTTTTTGCGCATTTTAAAATCTGTTCAGTGGGTCTAAGGACTGGAAATTGAAATCACCCCTTTCCAAACCAGAAATTATACAGTAATAGTAACTGATAAATTTACCTGCCGTCACAGCGCTTTACGTTTGAGTAAATGGGATTGATATCTGAATAAAGCTAAGTACCCATGGCCAGTCAACTCTTTATGGTTATCCAATTGCACAATTAAAAACAAAAGGACTCAATGACAACAACTGTTATTGTCGTCTAAAATGAAGAAGAGAGTTAATGAAGCCATCTTTTTTTATGAATCTGAATTGTCATAATATGAAAATCTTTGTCAGAATTGTTTTATATATTTCAAGTTGGCACAACAAATAACTGACTTGATTAGATTCAGGCGGGTTACATAAAGACAAAATTGTTTGCATGGGCACTCTTTACAAATGCTATCAGCCTATCTGATTAAACTGTCTTCATCGTCAGTTGGATCTTCAGGCTCATTCTTGCATCCAGTATCATAGAACTGCTGAAGCATTCTGCTTCAACAGCAGAGTGCTTTGATCAGCATGAATCACTTCAACTTCAAGTTTATCTTCCAGTTCCTGGCCCCTTCCAGATCAATCCTTGATTGATTTTGATCTACTTTTACACTTGGTATTGCAG
>NC_090870.1:40664496-40666996 GCF_036669935.1 Montipora foliosa | reverse complement strand
CTTGATGATTAATGACTTGACTGTTCCAAGCATCTTCAACATGTGGAAATATGTTGATGATACTACGGTATCAGAGAACATACCTAAAGGCCAACAGAGCAAGTCACAAGAAGCAGTAGATGCAATCTACAATTGGTCCAAGGAAAATTTGTTCCAGCTTAATGGCGAGAAGACTAAAGAGTTAGTTATATCCTTCAGTCGTGACTCCCCGCAACTCCCTAGGGTTTGCATAGACGGAACTCCTATCAAAACCATACAGAGCACAAAGCTACTCGGCTTGACAATCAATGATACGCTAACGTGGCACGACCATATAGAAGAACTTGTTAAAAAAGCGTCGAAGAAACTGTACTTTCTTATTCAACTTAAGCGCGCGCACGTTCCTACTTCAGATCTTGTAACATATTTTTGCGCATGTATCAGGTCTTCACTAGATTACGCTTGTCCTGTTTTCCATTACAGTTTACCAAAGTATCTACAAGTCGAGCTCGAAAGAGTGCAAAGGAGGGCCCTATCATGCATTTTTCCCAGGGTGCACTACTCGGACGCCCTTCAGTTAGCAGGGCTTGAGTCCATCAGGGCCCACCAGGAAAAGTTAACAGAACACCTTTTTAAGTCTATTGTTAATGATCCACGGAGTAAGATTACCAGCCTCCTGCCTCCCTCAGTTTCTATCTCATATGAGCTGAGAAGGCAGAGGAGGTTTGCCATGCCTCTTGTAAAGACAAATAGATTTGCAAATTCATTCATAGTTAAGAGTGCGAGGGAAGCATTTAAGTAATTTCTGACAGTAGTCGCTTTGTAATTATATAATAGTAGTAGTTTTTAAATCATTTCTTATATTTCTTACTTGTAAAGAGGCGCAATTCAGTTTTTTTTAACTGCAATGTTTTTTCTTAATAAACACACACAGACAGTCAGTCAGAGTAAAATACTAAGTCTGGCCGGTTTAGGCCGGTTTGGACGTCAAAGGCTTAAAGTGCCACTGAAACGAAATTTTCGTATCTGAGATTTTTTCATAATTTTGTAGTTTGAAACATGCTGATTGTCGTGGGCTAATTCGTTTTCGACAGAAAAAAATGGAAAATTGTCTTTTTTACTGTTGAAAACCGCATTTTTGATTCAAAACATGTCCGGGCCCTGGGACCGAATGAAAACGATTGCTGACGTCATTGGTTGTATTCACCTTGCTAGCGTGGGTGTTTTCTCTCTCATTGTTTGTGTTTTTTGTTCCGCCATAATGTCTGAAAACGAGCTTTCTACGGCCGTGATTTTTTATCTTTTTGATTGAGCCTTGGCTCAAGTCCAAACATTTGTGTTTACAGGTGTACGTGTGGAAATTGCAATGTGACACACTTAGCTGGGGCGCGTGAATTTCGATGCTGTTACGAAATACTTCAGACGAGAGGGAAGTTTACCTTTATCGGTCTCGATGCAGGATGCATTTTGAACCATCCCGACTTTGCTCCGTTAACAAACCGTACCGTTCTTGAGCAGGTTGGACCACTTCTTCGCGATAAAGATGGGCGACATTATCGAAGAAGGAATGGTGCAGCTCAAAATAAGTGAGTACGATGAAATTGCGTTGATATATCCTAAGCTAGAAGAGCTTACACGTGAAGCTCTTTACCTAAAGTCCAATACAAAACATGTCCATGCACAATCAGCATGTTTTAATTCTACGTTGCCGTTGCAATCGAGTGTGTATTGAACCTAGTAAATATCGTGCAATCCTCAGGTTTCTCAGAGCTGTGGCCTATCGCTGGTTGGCTAGGTGGTTGTTTGGCCCTATGGGATGGGAAAACACAAGACCTTTGCCCTCATGCATCTACCACAGGATAAGATCGGAGTTCCAAACCCATGAGACAACTGGCTAGGTATCTGGACAGGAGCGAGCTGATCAAGAATGACTGAACTTTTATATTGCATAGTTGTGGTGACAATCTTTTTGAAGTAAATGTATGCATTTCATATGATAATAACAAACAGGTAATTTCAGACCGAAAAAGTTGTCGTTGACAGGTTCAGTTTCCTTTAGTTGTTTCAAAGATTGCAATTTGTTTTATCTTATCCCTCAAATGTGATGGTCCAATTGTTAGAAGGAAATGAAAGTACCGTTTATGAGCCTAGATAATTAGTTTGCTAAGGTAGGTTGTAGGCTGACATACATTGTCAATATTAAAGAATGGGCAAGTAGATGCAATATTCAATTAAATTTTATTTCTTGATCAGAACCAAGTCTTGTGATTGTTGCTTGCACACATTGAGAAATCTAACTGTACTACTATATAAATATGTATAAAGATGCCTGGCTTTTGAACAGTCACTGCCTGAAATGTTTCATTGTGATCAAATACAAGTTATTTTTGATTTAAACTGAACAAAATTTATATTATTACAAAGAATAAAAACAAGAACAATTGTGACCATTATAAATGCAGTGGAAAAAAGTGAAACCTGCTGCATTATGAACTACTGTTTGCACAACAATTTTTGTGAC
>NC_090870.1:40621996-40654496 GCF_036669935.1 Montipora foliosa | reverse complement strand
ACGTTCCAAGAACGAGGTTGTTTTTCCACATGGACGAAAAAATGGCGATATGTCTTCACGAGCTTTGTGTTTCTGTAATAACTGTCGCTGTGAAGTTTGTTGTCATCGAACAACAATACAGTGGCACTTTGAATGGGATATTCTGAGTGGTGGTTTAGAGAGTAATGATGCTAGCTTCGAAACTCAGGCCACCGAAAGTAAATGTGCAATCGAAAGGGGAAGTCCCGATGTTGGCTTGAGCGACAGAACATCTGAAGAATGTCACGATATCTTTGACAGTACAAACTTGAGTGGTTCGCACAGTGAAGATGATGACTTAATCCTTGGCAATTCATTCGATGCGTTTAGTGAAAACACTCACAGTGTTCAATCAGCAACAGAACTTGATATCACCGGCTTTCTTTTGTGACATTTAAAGAGCAAAATCGAAAATGGAATGTCCCAGGAAGGAACAATGGAAGGGTTACAGAATCTTTATGAACTTCTGAAGGATGACCACATTCCACATGACAACTGGAAAACAGTAATTAAGTACTTAAAAGTGCTTGGTTATGAGGATGCTCGAATTTACAAAATTTGTTTTGGCAAGGATCACGTGATTATGATGGAGTATAAAGAGTGTTGTGTTGATTGTGGAAAGGAATGGAAAGATGGTGTGGATTATTATGTTCTTGGTTTCTGCTTTGAAGATACATTCATAGATAATGAATACTTGCTTCGTCACATGGCACACTGGAAAGAAAAAGATCAGTGGTTGAACCAGGATGGAGCAACTACAAACTGCAAACAAATTTGGCATGGGTTGCGTTTCAAGGAACTCTCCTACTTTTGGGACCATGTGAAGGAGACGCCACTGCCAAGCCTTTGCCCAAACTGTGGTACAATGTTGCCTCTTGAATTCTTACAGGCACACAACCCAAGAAGAAGAGATCCTTTTTCAGTGACCTGCAATGAGTGTTTTGAGGAACTTAACATTACTGCTAATATCATGAAAGGATGTCCTCTGAACCAAGCATACATCTTTCATGGAGACGGCTTCAATGCCTTTACCAAAAAGACAAGAAGTATTGCCACAATTCAAATAGCAAGTGCTTGTATAACCAAAGAGGAAAGGTCACGTGGAGAGTCAGTTCAGGTATATAGCTTTGTGCCCACATGCTACATCGAGGAAGGCATTGTTCACAAAATGGATGCTTTCTTTAAACCACTCATAGATGATGTCAAGAAATATTACATCCAAGGAATACCAGTGTCATTAAACGAGAACCTTCAGGTGGATGATGACATCATTGAAGAGGGCATTTACACAGCACGTCTGTTAGTTTTATGTGGAACAGCAGACATAAAGGCACATGGAGAGATTACACTGTATTGTTCAGGTAATTATACGCTTTACTACTTCGGTAGTTCCCAGGTAAAACAAAGAGAAGTTTCTTGATTTACTTAATTGCACTTTTCATTTCTGGCATACATGATATGCAAGCAAGTCCAATAGTTAATCCTTTAAACTCTTGAAAGCATTAACTATTGGATTAACTTGCATATCATTGTATGCCTGAAAATGAAATGAAATGCACAGACAACTAAATTTTACCAACTCCCTAGAGACACAAACTGCTTGTATTGTTCATTTATAAGATTTGTTACTGCTTGTATTACAAAACGTTTGCCAGAACCACCTAAACCAGTAATTATCATGAACAGGTGATTATTGTTACTGCCCAAAAAGTGGTCTTTAATGATGTTGAAAGCAACTCTTTGATTGTAATTCATTTTGTCAATTTCAATTGGCACTGGTGTTGCATTTGTTGCCTGTTGCTTTTTTTTGCTCATCAATCCAATGGGCATATCACCAATATTATATTTTGCTCTGTTGTATAAAATGACCGGTCTTCAGCAATGTTGGTGTCAGTTTCACAATCACAGGTTTGTTCAGTTTCGCCATTTCCATTGAATTTCAGGTCAGCTAGAATCATCCACTCTTCTCTCTCGCCAGTATCAGTTTCTGTGAAGTGATCTTTGTCAGTGATTTGATTCACTGCTGGAGCCAATTTGTAACAAATTGTTTTGCATTTGGTGTCTTTAAGAAAGAATGCCAGTTATCAATGTAAACACAATCAGATCATTCTTTGTCACCCCATGCGTTATCAACTGAATGCTGCCAAGGTTTATATCTCAGTAATTGGTATTTACAGAACAAACAATAAGAAGGCTCTTTGGGACTTAAAGAATAGTTTGGATAAGCCTTGATCACAACAGGAGAAGCCCTCCTTTTAATTCCTGTTTTAACTTGAGAGTAAATTGCATTTGGAAATTCCCGGGAAATCTGCTTTGAATATAGCCCTGACCGCATAAGGGTCAAGCAAAGAAGGCTCGGTGTTTAAACTACCATCTGCTGTATATTCTACTTTCCGAGAGCCATCAAGGGACGTCGTTATTACTTGAAAAGAAGAACTTACAAGTTTGATTGAAAGTATGTGATGCATCACTTCTTGAATACTCATATCTCTTTGCCCAACAGCTCTCATCATTACGTTTCTCAAAGCACTTTTACTGTCATTGTGATTAGAAGTTTCACAAAGTACATGTACTGATGTAAAAGCCTCTCTTGCAACAGATGTTATTTTCTCAGCTTTAGATGCATATTTTGCAATGTATTCCAGGCAAGAGTGGTAGTCTATAATCACTTGAATATCAAAATTTTCCCGCCATCCTTGCAGCTGAAGTCTCTGATGATTATTAAGACGGTCATCATTACGTTTTGTTACAATCTTCACTTTGCAGCGTTCTACATTATCTTTGGATTTCAACTTTTCATATTCTAAGTGTGTTTGATCACAGCATTCCTCAGGGAAATTGAACCTGCAAGAAAATTCATTTTCATTGCTTTTCGTCTGCTGACAATATGCTGTGGAACATTGTGTATGTCTCTGTACTGAATTTAACAGGTCTTCGTAATCTTTATCCATTTATTTGTTTTAATTTGCTCAAACTGAGCTTTACAAGGATGAAATTGAGGTTTTGACCAATTGTCAGCATTGCATGGATTTTGAGTGGACATAAGAAAGTCAACATAGTCACAAATTGCTTTTTCTGCCTTGCATCCCTTTTTAACCTCCAGCTGTTTTTGGAGTAACATTTCATGTGACAACTGATCTTTGACAAGAGACTGTGCAGCAAGATAACCTTGAAGTGCTATTTGAGATAGGTCACACAAATTTGGATCAGACTTCAGTTTTGCTACTCCATGACAATGAATTGAACCACGTTGTACAGCATGTTCATACCTAAACCAAGACCATGTTGCACCAAGAGTTGTTTTCAGCCAATAATTCACAAATTGTTCCGTGCGTTCAGTAAAAAACCAGTCAAGTAAATGTGGATTGTTGATCATATTTGCTCTACGTTCAGAATCTGAGGTTTCACCATTGCCACTAAAAAGGTTATGAAATTCAGGCCAATGGAACTCAGCACAAGATAAGGTCCAGAAAATTGTTGGAGCTCCAGCTTGAGTAATGATTCCTTTTAAATCATCTTTTGCACGATTCCAGTAAGCATTAGTTGCAGAAACATTTTTAGCAGAATGCATGAGTTTTGGCATGAGTCAATCATAGGACTGAGAGTTCAACATTTCTTTTAAGTCACTGAGTGTAAGATTGGCTTCTGATGGGTTCTGCTTAAGAAAAAAAATTTCCCTGTGCAAGAATCCTTCTTCAGTACAAAATGTTATAAGCCCTGTAAGCAAATCTGGGATATGACGCAAACGTATAAACCCACTTTCAATCTATTTTTCTCTGAGAACTTAATTAGATGCTTCAGTTTTGCCGCAAAAGATTGGGTGGTGTTGTTTTGAAGTATCAGACAGTAATGCACTATCGGTGGGGTCACTTTTTCCATCTGGAAATAAAGTTGGAAAAGCCATTGAAGAACTGACAATCAAATTCACTTAATGGCTCATCACCAATATTCCAATTGTGTGGCTGTGGGGCATTAAGAAATTCTTCACTGATTTTTTCGTCTTCGCTTTTGGTGTCAACATTTGTTGGAACAAAGCTACCCATTTCAGTTTACGGGTTATAAACTTTCTTGTCATCTTCAAAATTAACAGGCCCATTGTCAATGCCAACATTGTCATTTTCAACTGTACTGTCTCTATATTCAACTCTGGTAACATCAGAAAGAATTCTGTGTTCTGGCAAATTTTAGCGAGAGTTTGCTTATCTATCCTTACAGTTATATACAGTGGGTTATTAGGTTGTCCATTTTCTTTTTCACCAGTTAGCCAATTAAGTGCTTTCACTATTTTGCACCTTACTACAAAATCTGAAGAACTATTATCCTTCCCATTGATGGTAAAAATAATGACAGGCAAATCGTTAAGGCACCTGGGCAGTATATCTGCAAGCTGTTGTACATCCTGTGGCAAGGTAATAACTTGCCCTTTGTGTGCCCTTTGGCCGCCTCTTGGTTTTGTGTATACATGCATTACAGGAAATGCTCGTGTAATAAGCATCTCTTCAAACTGAATTAGGCCTTATAATTCTTTTGGAACAGGGGAAGGTATCATAGAGTTCTCGATCGAAAATCGTCATTCTTGTCACGCAGACAACGAGAACAAATGTAACCGACAGTATTTTTTGGCTTTGTTTTCAAAGGCAAAGCTTCTTGGCACACAAAGCAGTGATAAATCTGAAATTTTATTGATTTATGAAACTTATTCATATTTTCCTGAGATGATTTTTGCTGATGGAGTTCTTTACCACATGTTGTTTCATTGCCAAAATCAATCTCATAGTTTAAAAGGTGGATGTGTTTATCACCAACAATGCCAGAGGTTTGTTGTAAAACAACATTGTCCTCCTCATTTGTGTGAAAACTGCAACATTTAATTAGTAGGTTTTGTGAATTTGGAACAGATGAATCAGAGTTAGAACACTCTGGTATGTCAATGTGTGGGAAGTTAGCTGGTTTGCTTTGAGAAGGCGGTAAAGATGCATCAAACTTTAAACCCTCTGGCATTCCATTCTCTGTTGTAGAATATGAATTTTCAGTGTTATTTGTACTATTCTTTGTCAGCCTCGTTGCTGAGCAACATAATTATTCTACACGGACTGCAACTTCTCAACAATTATTCCTTCCTTACAATAGGACAAACGTTAGAAAATTCTGCCCTAATGTTATTGGTTATTGGAATGATCTTCTTCTTTCCATTCAGTATTTTGCTCAGTACTAACCTTGATTTGTGCTATGATGTATGTCTGTGTGAGTGTGTATATAATTGTGTATGTGTCTGTGTGCATGTGTTTATTTAATTATTACTTTTTCTTATTTTTATGTTTATATTTATTGTAAAGAGCTATAGATTATAGAGCAGTTTTCAAATGAGTGTCGTAAAACCAAAACCAAAGAAATTACCGTATTTACCCGCGTATAGGCTGCACTTTTTTCCCGGAAAAATGGGACCGAAATTAGGGATGCGGCCTATACGCGGGTACAAGCGTTTTGATACCTCATTAATATGCAAGAGATCTCACAGTCATACACTGAATTGGCGTTTTAATGTTGGCTTTCAATTGTTACTAACTTACAACACATACAACTAAACACTAAACCATTGTTTTTGTTAACAAAATATCCTTTAGCATGAAATTGGTAAGTTTTCACACCTATTGTTTTTGATCTTCCATTGAATTGTAAGAATACGTGAAGTGATGATTAAAACAGTATGTTTGGCGCATTTCGAAGCAGCAAAGATAATAAAAATATGTTTAAAATAGCATTTTAGCATATATTTGACAATTTTAATGTGAATCTCCATAAAAACGAAGAGTTTCTAACTTATATTCCATGTATTCCTATTCTGGAATGTGGTCAATCGAATGCGCCCTAAGACATTTTAATATGAAAACCTATGAACAATGTCGGTGGATTTTTCTCATCCGTATTCTTACCATTCAATAAACTTGACATCAGGAGAACTAGTAAGGTCCCAAAAGCATGAAGAAAGTCCAATCGGCACTCGTCCGATTGGAAGCCCTGCAATAGTTTTCACCCTTTCTCCCCGTTTATCATCTGTAACGGTGTTCCACATTGATTGCGGAGTGGATGTCAGCTGTGGGACCCATACAAGACAAGCATTAGGGTCATGTTTGTTTCCATATTCTTTAGTGACTGGCAATGACAGGGCTGGCGGTGGTCTTATTTGAAACCCTTGATATTCCTTCACCACTGCATTGTATATGTGCACTTTAACCATGTCTCAGGGATATCTGAAAAATGAAATTCATTCAACAGAACACCCAGCTGTGGTGGTACCCCGCCCATGGAAAGATAATATTTAAAAATTTGGATTTTCTTACCATTTGTTATTGATCATTAAAAACCGGAGTTACAAAGGGATATAGCTTAAGTTTATTAACCACTTGGCATTCAACGCTCCGTCACAATGCGGTGAAACTTTTACAATATACATAATAGCTTTAAATGTTAAAAGATGTAACAGATGTTCGTGTAATGTTATCACACACAAAGTAGTACCCATAAATTATGGTAAATACAGGAACGACCATCTGTTCAGTTTAGTTCAGTGCACTTCACAGTTAACTGATCTGAAGTACAGCTGTACCCAGCCTTAACCAAGATAAAAATTTCATTTTCTCATTCTGCGCATTTGTGACAAAAAAACGGCTCATTATTTTCAATTGCAGTGGTATCAACACTAATAGGGACACAACAGATGTGCATTCATCTCTTACTGTCATCGCACTGGACCCACGGCATATTTTCATCGTCGGAAGGGTCGTAATTAAGTAAGCACAATTTACAAATGTTCTCATTTTCCTGGCGTAGAGTTGCCGACAATTCCTCTCTCCATTGTCGGCCATCCTTCTTCCCTTTTGTAACTTTCCTTTTCTTTGCGAGCGCCTTGTTTTCCTTTTTGCGCTTTTTCTCCTCTATTTTTCTCTTTTTTCTTCTTCTTCACGTTTCTTAGCTTCTCTTTTTTCTTCTTTTTCTCTCAGTTTTTTCTGTTTAGCTGCAACGTCTCTAGCTTTTTTCAGTTTTTCATCAAGCAAAAGCTTCATGGCAGCTTTGCTGTTCATAAAACAAGGGATTGCTCTTTTTACACTCTTGTGCTTGGTGTTATTGTTAACACGTTCTTCAGCTGTCGGGTAGGTCAGGATTTCCTGAATTTCTGGGGATACTGTTGAGGATGGTGAGGTTGGAAGACAGCGTACGCATGTTGGGGGAGATAGGCGTATATGTGTTGTAGGAGATGGTGTTGGTTGTGGTTGATTATGAGCCACAGATTTAGCTTTATTCAGAATTTTCCACGCTTGATAGGTCGGAGGACTTCCTTGTAAATCATAATCCTCTTGATCCCATCGCCTATACTTTGCCTTTACTGGGGTTGGTAGAACAGACTCGATCGCATGAAATGCTGTTGTTGCGGCGTCAATAAAACCACTTTCCAGAGACACTGAAGGGGATTGCTCTAAGGAGATGCTTTGTCTAGTTTGCGATAAATACTCGCTATCTTCCAATAATGGGATGGGCTCCTCGTCAAAAGAGGTGCTTTCCACACCTACGTGAGACAAAGGGGCGGGGGATGCGATACAAGACCCTCTTTGATTGCTTTGTAACAAACACGTACTTTCTGTTGGGGAGAGATTTTGGTCTAAGGACACACTTTGTCAGCTTTCTTGCACCAAAGGGGTGGGGGGTGCGTTGCAAGACACTGTCTGGTCACTTTGAGGCGAGGCCGCGCTCTCTTTAGCTACATGCGCTGGTCTTGAGTGATGATGTGACTCCACAACTTTCCATGTTACAGTTGCATTGAAAGAACTGTATATAACAGACGATCTTGTCGGATCATAAATGATCTGACTTTCTAGAAGCATCACACAGGATCGATGGATGCATTATATCCTGCCACGTGGTTTTAAATAAATCTCCTCACAGTCTTATACCAAGCCTGCTTTAATGGACCAAAGAGTCCAACATCTGCTGGTTGAAGCAGATGAGTAGCATTTTTTAACAGCACATAAATATAGATGTTATTCTTCTTTGCCAACTCAAATGTATGGAGGTCAATGTGGGCCTCCGCACTGTCTACTAAAAGGACAACTGGCCTTGTAGGAGGCAAATGGGGAACGAAATGATTGGCGAGCCACACGTAAAATGTCGGTGCATCCATATATCCTTTCTCGGTTGCAGTGAAGGCACTTCCAGGAGCTGCTCCCTCTAGCAGGTTGTAGCCAACAGGAAGGCGCTTCCCTGCGAAGAGAATAAATGGTGGGATGAACTGGCCAGCTGCATTAAAACAGGGCAGTACAGTAATATGTTCTTTTGTACCAATTACAACTCTGTACGTTTGAGCTTTTGGCACTGACGGTCCCAAAACTTTGCCAGCTTTGCCTTGAAGATCGAAACTGGATTCGTCACAGTTCCAAATCTGAGATGGCTTGTTGGACAATCCCTTTTCCAGAATAAATTTCTCGTACTCAGTAAACCACTGATCGACATCTTCCGCTGAAATTTTAGCATGCTTCTTATCCAGAGGGCGGGCATTCCTTAATCGGACGTGGGGATTTCTCTTTATGAAACTGCGGAACCATTTCCGTCCCGGCCTGTTCTCCTTGAAAGGAGTTTTTCTGTTATCCTTGTCCAAAAATCTTTTCACAGAATCTAGGAACTCGGCCACAGTCAGGCCAAAGCCACGTTTGGCCCTTTCTATTAGCCAAGTTGCTAGTCGTTCTTCTTCCGCCTTTGTTATGAAGGGGAGTGGGCCGCGTCTCATTCGTTTTCTCCGTCCACTGCACATATCTTGCACGGTACTTCAGGGCACACCCCACTTGCTAGCCGCTTTCCGTATGCTTGATCCTTCTTTTACAGCCTTTATTGCATTTTCCATGTGCTTATCCCTCTCCAAATCTGGGTTGGTGTTTGGCATAACAAAACCTAAAAGCTGTATTCATTTTTGTTTCTATCTGACCACTTATATATTTTAACTGCCCAGTATTGCGAAGTAAATATTGAGGATGATACTGGACAACGTTCCGAAAGCATCTGCTTTTTATCCTGATCTACCCTTCCAAGTCTCATTTAATCATGATGTCGTAAGTGACCGTTTTCCATCAGGCTGTCTCCGACATTTAACTACGCTGAATGTGTCTGGCTAATGCCAAAAAGTGAATTAGCTATTTATAAACGAGATTAACCCTTTCAGCCGCGTGGGGTTCCCCATTGACAAGTAAAATCGTCTGGCGTTTGACAGAGTAAAATCTATAAGTGGCACTATTGGGAGTTAGAGGGTTAATAACAAGAAGTTAAATTCGTGTATTTTTCAGTCTGAGAATACTCAATGTAGCGCAACACTCAAAACAGTGTGACATTTGACATCACGCTGATAAATAAATAAATGAATGAATGAATAAATAAATAAAAAAGCTTAATACAATCTTATAATCTGTTCACGGAAATACCTTTTTGCTTTTTTTTTTATCTAACTGGTTTATCGCAAGAGGCAGCATATTCAGATTTCATAAACATTTTGGGGATGAGCGATGTAATATTAGACTTACCTTTTAACACCAATTTTTTTCTCGGTAATCGTAAAAGTAATTTTTCTACTTTTCATACATAATGATATAATAGTTATTTATTCCTTTGTGACTGGACTTTTATAAAATGTACAGCATGCCACCCCATTATAGTTTATTGACACGAAAACTCCATACAAAACTATGAGCGCTTTTCAGTGTTGACGGCGAGCATAGTGGCCGAGAATAGGCACATACGCGAAAATACTAAGGAAATATTGAGTGAATTTAGGTCAAAGAATAAAACAGACCAGCAAAAGTTTATATTTTACAGATAGCTTTATCACTCTACGTTCTTTATGCCAAGAATTGGCTCATTTGGGCTTTGTATACGAATAAAATATAAACTTGAATTAAACCATGTAATTCGAGTAGCCGTAAACAACACGTTTTCGGGGAAACCAAATTCACCTACCTTCGCGTCACCTCGACGTGCTCAAAGAATATATTAGCTGTGAAGTGAAAATTTGTCAGGAAAAAAGACAAAGACTCAAGCTAGCTTTGGAAGCAATTGCTCTTTATTCAGACTCATTTGTGGCGCGAAAAATTAACGTTGAACAAGAAGTGGCCGAGAACTGGGCCCCTTACTGTACATGAATTCAAAAATAAATCTGTATCGATGTAAAGCAAAAGCATCTTCCAGAATGGCAATTAGAAGTTTCCATTAATTCACATGCATGGGATGGTGTGCTTTCTAGTAGTGATACACTGAGTTCCATGTGCTCCATTAGTACCAGTAAAATATGAATAAACATACAAATTATGTGTCAATCAATGCTAATTCCAATGTTACTTCCTGATGAATCATTAATCCCAACCTGACCATCAAGTATTTACACAACCAATTCATATGGGATTCGCTGAGTTCCAATCCAAAAATAAATACATTAAACATCATGATTCCGCAAGCGAGATGTGGTATTCTTTGTTGCCGAGAAGTCTAAAGTCCACTGGGAGTTCAAGACCTTTTCCTTGGCCAGCATCATATGCACCCAGCTTCGATCTCACCATAGTCTTAATGATTTCATCGCAATCTCAGAGAAGCTGTAAAGTCTAGAAGACGACGGAATAACTCAGCTTTGCACCCCAAGTATGGGCGGTGGCTCCCAGAAAACTGCTATAATATCGACCAGGTGCCCTTGCCTTTTGTCATAGACCAAGACAAAACTTATGACATTACAGGTACAAAACAAGTGTGGGCCTAGATAAGAGGCAGGCAACATTGCAGCTTTGTATCCGAGCAGGAGGAGAGCAGAATGTAAAACCAGCAATCATCTTTAGAGGGAAAGGTAATGTGTCTCCAGCTGAAAAGGCAATTTATGACAAGGGAGTTGATGTATACTTCCAAACGTCTGCTTGGATGGATAGCGATTTGAACATGCAGTGCTTGTCCAGGACATTGCTACCTGCCATGTCAGACAAAACCAGTGAGAAAGTAATTTTTGCTGACAATGTTAGTTTTCAGCAGGAGAAACAATTCCATGAGGCTTGCAGAAAAGAGGTTAATGCATCTGTTTACCTCCTGCCTGAAAATCACACCGATAAGGTGCAACCAATAGATGCGGGGATTGGAAAACTTTTCAAAACCAAAGTGGGAGAGGCAATGGAGAAGTGGCTTTAACAGGATGAAAACCTTGATTTGTGGCATGACAAAATTGGTGCTAAGGACAGACGCATTCTAATGACAAAGTAGGCTGGAGAAGCCTGGAAGGAGCTGCGAAAGGACATGGACCTGTTCACAAAATTGTTCCAAAAAACTGGCTGTTTGATAACAGCTGATGGTTCAGATGATGACAAAATCCGACCCCAAGGGCTAGATCCTTACCTTATTTAGGCTTTTTAAATGCTTTTTAAATGCAATATTTTTGCTAGACTATTGTATGAGATTAATACAAATTCCAATCCTCTATCAGTGGACATTTTTAAAGAGAAACTTTGACATTTTATCATGTTATGTTGTTGTGTATGCAAGATTAAAAGACAATTCCAAATGGTCTGGATAGCACAAGTGTTACTAATATTTTATAAGAACCTGTTTAGGCTAACTTGGAAAAACCTGGGTTCTTATACGCGAGTTTTTACTGTATTTCATCCTTTTTAATATGATTAGGGTGTGGTAGTTCCTCAAGAATGATACTGGTCAGAACGATGCTTAATTTAGGGGAGCAAATGAAAATTTATCTTCAAGTTCTGACGTCCTTGCTAAAGCCTGTCGCATAAGCATAATGAAGTTCTCACATGTTGCATAAGCATAAGAAAAGTGACATACGCAAGCGCAGTTTGCTCCGGAAAAAAACTCGCTGGACAATGCGATGAGAAACGTTTCCAGAATGACAGTCGAAGAAGAAATTCTCCTCCTACTATCACTCTCTCTGCTCTATAGAAGAAGACAACGGCGACAAGAAAGAGAATGAGAAAACAGACTGAGGAGGTCCTGTTGGGTATTTTCTAAGGGATATTTCCAGAAAGAGGAAAGAACAAGGAGACTCAGGAACTGCAACCAGCGGACTAAGAATTTTATTTCTGGCGATTTGTCACAAAGGCAGGGATAATTGCGAACCGTCTCAGCAAGTTTCCTGTAAAAAAACAGTACCTTCGGACGCCGTCTTAGACACTATTAATTTGAATATCCGTTGGCATAAAAACAGCTGACACCTCGGTCTTACGCTTATGTTTATGTTGCCCCCCCGGCTTGGTTTATTGTTATAAACTTGACATAAGCATAAGCCTACACATAAGAAAATGGAACAGTTTCTTTTTCTTATGCTTATGCCTATGTCTCTCACGGTTTACACAGCTTTTGCTTATGCTTATGCCACAGTTTAAACCGGACTATAAAGGCTCAAATTTGGCTATTCAGCTTGTAGTTTTGCAGACGACGGCGAAGAAATAAACAAAAGCTTAAAAAACGCACGTGCAGAGCGTGCAAAGATATTGTTTTTTCCCACTAAATATTCAAATTTGTGACGTTCTTGTTGCCGTCGCCATTGTCGTTGCTTGAGCTCCCTCTTACCCGAGAGAGACCATGGGAAGGAGGTTGGTTCTCTAGCAATCGAGACCAGACTTGAAACGAGAACCCTTCAGTTTGTGGTCAGCAGTCTCTTTCGCGGGCTAGTCATTCGAGTCTAACGATTTTCAGTTGTTTTACTCAGTAAATGCTGATCCAAAGCAAGGAATACGGATAATAACTCAACTTGAGAAGGTAAGTCTTGACTAAAAGCAGGTAATATTTGATTTTATGTCTGATTGTCTCATAAAATTACGATTTAGCATTCGACTTTTTGGAACCTTCATCAACAATTTGTCAGGCGAGGACACATGTTGACTTGTTCGTCATGCAATAACACTCGTAAAGCTTAACTAGTGATAGTTTTCACTACACCTGCCCTCGCCTAAGATAGTATAAAAGGCAGTTAAGATATGTGACCTCTCACACGAAAACAAACAAGCATGTTCGACCGGAATTCCGTATGGTAGCCGTGTGAAACGTGTGACACCCACGAAATTTTAATTTTAAGCTGTTCTTGTGGCTTGGCTCACTTGTGCGACCGACCTGGTCAGCCCTGTAAAAAAAACTGCCCACTCGTTCCCTAGAAAAGTCCACTCCTTTGAACCAGATAGGCAACAACGTAAAAACATCATAAAACCATAAAGGAGTAATTCTTTCAAAGGACTCGAGACCAATGTTGGTCATTTCGCCTGCAAGTCGATTTTACCAACCCACTTAAAGTCGATTCGCCTACATAAGTAAAGTCGATTCGCCTACACACTGACAAGTAAATAAATAAATAAATAAATAAATAACGGATACAAGTGTTGCCTGATTGTTTGCCCGTGAGTTAAATCAATAACCCATACAAGCCTTGTCGGATTGTTTACCTGCGAGGCAAATTTTTGGTGGGGGAGCTGCGAAGAGAGTGGCGAGGAGACCCGTTTTTGTGTTCGAAAATCAAGAAGAGAATGCTTACCTTATACATTTTGTACCTTCTTCAATTCTTGAAATAATCAAAAGCTTATAAATTTGTAACGATCCTGTAATTTCTATCCATACAGCTTGCGAATCCTTTTTGTTCTGTCTATTCACTTATTTGTTTACTATTTATTTAAGTTTTATTTTAGTTGCTGCTGTTGCTCTGTAAACTTTGTTAATAATGTCAATTTGTAAACACCAAAATTTATTTGCATTTAGCATGTGCTTTACAGATTCTGTTGGTGATGCTATTAAGCACGTGCTAGGGTTGTAGCAAATAATATCGATCATTTGACCAAAAAATTGTGACTGGTTCTCTCAATGGAAATGAACTGTTTTCTAAGGAACCCCTCGTTAGAATTTCGTGACAATTTGACAAAACAGTAGTTCTCTAAAAGCGTAACTCGCCTACAAACAAGAACTGAACATTCTTAGCGCACTAAAACGATATATAATCAAACTCTATTGCGTAATTGTGGCGCACAGCTAATTTGCAAATTGAAAAAGTACCCATACCTGTTTCTTCTCTATCTCAAATGACGCCGGAATGTCGAAGGCGTCCATATCGTCGTAGCTGAGTCTTGTACTTTCAGCGATTGGGGTTGAACTGGCGCTGCAAGACAGGCATCGCCAAATAACCTCTAGACCTGATCTCGCTGCCTTTCTGTACTGTTCCCTTGTAATGCCAGTCTAGCATCGCCTATGTTGCCATCTCTCACAACCATCACATAGGAGTGCTTCTTGTCTTGAGGTTACTTCTTTGGCACAAAATAAACAATAAAAGCTGTCCATATCTAATAAGAGCCGTCGTGATCAAGAGTATTCTGAGAAGGTTAGTGGAATGGATTGAACAAAAATCACAGCCTTTTTATACGGCAACGCCCGATCAAGACAGATCGAAATCGCAGCTTCGTGATTGGAAGATATTGTTCGTGTTAACTTTAATTAAAGTCTTGAAACAATGTCCTATTGAAAGTGAAAAAATCTCACCTCCTTTGGTAAGTGCCGTGCAAGCGACCATAAAGTCTCGAAACAATGTCCTATTGAAAAGAAAAATATCTCACCTTCGGTAAGTGCCGCGCAAGCGTTTGTAATTAGTGCCTACTGTGTTTATCTGAGTAAATGTAATCAGTAATCACAGTGTGTTTGGTTAAGTGAAGTTTAGTCACTTAAGATTTTGATAGCTGTCCAAGTGCTTACTGTCAGGGGCTTTTGTCCAAGACCCTATCACTGTCCACTCGGGAGTTGAACGTGAATGTTTTGTGTTACACGTGAGCTTTTATCAATGAGTTCGCAAAACAATATGTAGGCGAATCGACTTTACTAGTGTAGGCGAATCCAGTTTAAGTGTGTAGGGGAATCGTCTTCAGTGTAGGCGAATCGACTTGCAGGCGAAACGACCGGTTTCCACTCGAGACAGTTATGCGTCATATGGTGTTTCTTGTTTGATCTCATTGAATTCCATCAAATTTCATGCTTGTTATCTACATTTATTTATTTTTTTGCGCTTCAAATAGTTTTTAACTGAAACTGTCACCGCGATTGCTTAGGGTGAAAGTGTGAGGTAAGCGCTTGCTGTTTTGGTGGATCCTTTGGGAAAGTCTGTTTTGTTGGTAGTGCTCTGTTAACCTTCGGAACCATGAATAGCTTAAACCATAGAGTTGTGAAAACATACCTTTGCAGATCAGAAGGTTCTGGTATAGAAAGTTCTATCTAACATGTAACCACAAGTGGCCCTGTATTCCATTGTTTAGCCCCACCTTTCACACCACGAGAGCACCCGCATCCATCTCGTATAAACCTTTCTACATTGGCGATTACATCTTCATTTTCGAGCACATCTTGATCGCATTCCGCCATGATAGCAGTATGAGTTAAACTGGCCTGGGTTGCTCGAAGCATGCTTAGCACTAACCAGTGTTAAATACCATGGAAACCTATAGGATTTGATACCTCTTTAACCAACGGTAAGCACTAACCAGGCTTCAAGGAACAGGCCCCAGATTGTTGCGTTACCTCTCACGTGATTTTTCTCTTTTGTGCTGCGCAAATTTAGCAAGGAATGTAGGAATCCATGCATTAATAATGCAAATGTAATATTTTGATCCTTGCGTTTTTCCCAAGTGATCTCTCCAGAGATCGTGAAAAAAATTAATTATAATCTTTTTCGCAGATGAAAAATTAACATTTTTCACTGTTACATTGAAGCCGTTGGTTCATTTGCGTGCCACTTTGCAATTTCTTGATGCAATGTTGGTGTTTTGATTGGCAGTTTGCTCCGAGGAAACTTGAATACTCCGGATATTTTGTGGACTTACTTTTCACATGACTGGTGTTGTTGGTGACGTCATCCTCGGAAGTAGGCGGGAAATTCGAAGGTTTCCGAGCAGCCCACCTCCCTCTGTTCCTGAGGAGGTTGGTCCAGATGGGGGACAAGTTGTAGTGGCCTTGGTCCTTGTTCAGTGAACGGCGTATAGTCTGAATGTGGATGGCTTCCTTCACACCTCTTTCAATCCACCTCGCTTCAACCTCCAAAATCTGTGCGTCAGCAATATCGATGGAATGTCCCAGTTCAGTAGTGTGTATGTGCCTGGACACCTCGGAAGTAGAGGAGCTGGGGCATCTGTGCTCCATGAATCGTGCCCTGAATGGCCGTTCTGTCTCTCCTACGTAAGATGCCGGACAATCCTCACATGGAATGTGGTAAACTGGACCCGTGACTTGGAGTTTGTCCAGCTTGTCCTTAGGCCTGACCAGTAGTTGCCGTAAGGTATTAGATGGTTTGAAGTAGGCTGGGATGTTGTAGCCTTTCAGGATTCTTCTCAGTTCTTGAGGGAACCCATGGATATACGGCATGAGGACCAGGTATTTCTTCTTGCTGGTGCCAGATGATGGTAGTGTCGCGGCCTGACTTCAACGCTGTTGTTCCTCAGCGGGCTGTTTTGGGTCTTTCAGAAGCCAACTAGGGTAACCATTGTAGCTCAGAGCAGTCCTAACATGATCAATCTCCCCCTCTCTGTCCTTGGGGTCACTGACGATGAATTCCACGCAATGGGCCGGGGTCCTAACCACTCCCCTCTTATGTTCGAAGGGGTGATTACTCTCAAAGTTGAGGTACTGGTCTTTGTGCGTGGCCTTTCTGTAGACTGTCGTCTTTATGGTACCATCCTCATTGATCACAGACCACGTGTCCAGGAACGCAAGGGCTCTCTCCGTGTTGTTGTCTTCGGAGTGGGTCTCAACTTCTCCCTCGGTGGTCCACTTGATGTCGTCGTCTATGCTGTTGAGATGGTCTGTGAACTCTTAGGAGTAGGCCTAATTTAGTTTCGTATGGGTGTCGTCAACGTACCGCCACTACCAGGTAGGGGGGTGTGCGGTCGGTGCGACGGCCTTCTGTTCAAAGTCCTCCATGTACAGATTACACAATGGGAGAAACCCGTTGCAGCTCCATGGATCTGTTGGTAGAACTGACCTTGGTACAGGAAGTATGTGCAGTTCAAACATAAACCGAGTAGAGTCACAACATCCTTGGGGGCCATGGGGGTCCTATCCTTCAAGGTGTCATCCTCCTCGAGCTTCTTGTGGATCAGTACAAGGGCTTTGTCAACGGGAACGCTAGTGAAAAGGACTGAGAAATCATAAGACCTGAGTTCTTCGTCTGGGGCGACCTGTCAGGTCTTATGATTTCTCAGTCCTTTTCACCGGCGTTCCGGTTGATAAAGCCCTTGTACTGATCCACAAGAAGCTCGAGGAGGACGACACCTTGAAGGATAGGACCCCTATGGCCCCCAAGGATGTTGTGACTGTACTCAGTTTGTGTTTGAACTGCACATACCTCCTGTACCAAGGTCAGTTCTACCAACAGGCTCATGGAACTGCAATGGGGTCCCCAGTTTCCCCCACTGTGTGTAATCTGTACATGGAGGACTTTGAACAGAAGGCCATCGCGACGGCCGCGCATCCCCCTACCTGGTAGCGGCGGTACGTTGATGACACCCATACGAAACTAAAGAAGGCCTACCCCTAAGAGTTCACAGACCATCTCAACAGCATAGATGATGACATCAAGTGGACAACCGAGGGAGAAGACCCACTCCGAAGACAACAACACAGAGAGAGCCCTTGTGTTCCTGGACACGTGGTCCGTGATCAATGAGGATGGTACCATAAAGACGAGAGCCTACAGAAAGGCCAGGCACACAGACCAGTACCTCAACTTTGAGAGTAAACACCCCTTGGAACATTAGAGGGGAGTGGTTAGGACCCTGGCCTATCGCGCGGAATCCATCTTCAGTGACCCCAAGGACAAAGAGGGGGAGATTGATCATGTTAGGACTGCTCTGAGCTACAATGGTTATCCTAGTTGGCTTGTGAAATACCCTAAACAGCCCGCTGAGGAACAACAGTCTTCAAGGCAAGCCGCGACACTACCATCATCCGGCACCAGCAAGAAGAAATACCCGGTCGTCATGCCGTATATCCGTGGGTTCTCTGAAGAACTGAGAAGAATCCTGAAAGGCTAAAACATCCCAGCCCACTTCAAACCATCTAATACTTTACGGCAACTACTGGTCAGGCCTAAGGACAAGATGGACAAACTCCAATTCACGGGTCCAGTTTACCACATTCCATGTGAGGATTGTCCGGCATCTTACGTAGGAGAGACAGAACGGTTGTTCGAGGCTCGATTCATGGAGCACAGACGTCCCAGCTCCTCTACTTCCATGGTCTCCAGGCACATACACACTACTGAACTGGGACATTCCATCGATATTGCTAACGCAAAGATTTTCGAGGTGGAACTGGTGTGAAGGAAGCCATCCACATTCGGACTGTATGTCGTTCACTCAACAAGGACGGATGCTGCTACAACTTGTCCCCCATCTGGACCAATCTCCTTAGGAACAGAGGGAGGGGGCCGCTCGGAAACCCTCGACTTTCCCACCTACTTCCGAGGACGACGTCACCAACAACACCAGTCATGTGACCAAGAGCTCAGGAGAGCTCAAAAGCTTATGAAAAGTAAGTCCACAAAATATTGAGAGTATTCAAGTTTATGCTTCGCCTCCTATCATATTCCCAGATAGATGAATCTTCACATTACTATGCAATGTCCTATTGAAAAGAAAAAAATCTCACCTTCTTCGCTAAGTGCCGCGCAAGCCTTTGTAATTAGCGCCTACTGTGTTTATCCAAGTAAATGTAATCAGTAATCGCAGTGTGTTTGGTTAAGTGAAGTGTAGTCACTTAAGATTTTGATAGCTGTGCAAGTGCTTACTGTCAGGGGCTTTTGTCCAAGACCCTATCACTGTCCACTCGGGAGTTGAACTTGAATGTTTTGTGTTACACGTGAGCTTTTATCAATGAGTTCGCAAAACAATATGTAGGCGAATCGACTTTACTAGTGTAGGCGAATCCAGTTTAAGTGTGTAGGGGAATCGTCTTCAGTGTAGGCAAATCGACTTGCAGGCGAAACGACGGGTTCCCACTCCAGACAGTTATGCGTCATATGGTGTTTCTTGTTTGATTTCATGCTTGTTATCTATATTTATTTTTTTTTTGCGCTTTTGCTGTCGCCGCGATTGCTTAGGGTCAAAGTGTGAGGTAAGCGCTTGCTGTTTTGGTGGATCCTTTGGGAAAGTCTGTTTTGTTGGTAGTGCCCTTTTAACCTTCGGAACCATGAATAGCTTAAACCATAGAGTTGTGAAAACATACCTCTTCAGATCAGAAGGTTCTGGTATAGAAAGCTCTATCTAACATGTAACCACAAGTGGCCCTGTATTCTATTGTTTAGCCCTACCTTTCACACCACGAGAGCACCCGCATCCATCTCGTATAAACCTTTCTACATTGGCGATTACATCTTCATTTTCGAGCACATCTTGATCGCATTCCGCCATGATAACAGTATGAGTTGAACTGGCCTGGGTTGCTCGAAGCATGCTTAGCACTAACCAGTTTTAAATACCATGGAAACCTATAGGATTTGATACCTCTTTAACCAACGATTAGCACTAACCAGGCTTCAAGGAACAGGCCCCAGATTGTTGCGTTACCTCTCCCGTGATTTTTCTCTTTTGTGCTGCGCAAATTTAGCAAGGAATGTAGGAATCCATGCATTAATAATGCAAATATAATATTTTGATCCTTGCGTTTTTCCCAAGTGATCTCTCCAGAGATCGTGAAAAAAATTAATTATAATCTTTTTCGCAGATGAAAAATTAACATTTTTCACTGTTACAGTGAAACCATTGGTTCATTTGCGTGCCACTTTGCAATTTCTTGATGCAATGTTGGTGTTTTGATTGGCAGTTTGCTCCGAGGAAACTTGAATACTCCGGATATTTTGTGGACTTACTTTTCACATGACTGGTGTTGTTGGTGACGTCATCCTCGGAAGTAGGGGGGAAATTCGAAGGTTTCCCAGCAGCCCACCTCCCTCTGTTCCTGAGGAGGTTGGTCCAGATGGGGGACAAGTTGTAGTGGCCTTGGGCCTTGTTCAGTGAAGGGCGTATAGTCCGAATGTGGATGGCTTCCTTCACACCTCTTTCAATCCACCTCGCTTCAACCTCCAAAATCTGTGCGTCAGCAATATCGATGGAATGTCCCAGTTCAGTAGTGTGTATGTGCCTGGACACCTCGGGAGTAGAGGAGCTGGGGCATCTGTGCTCCATGAATCGTGCCCTGAATGGCCGTTCTGTCTCTCCTACGTAAGATGCCGGACAATCCTCACATGGAATGTGGTAAACTGGACCCGTGACTTGGAGTTTGTCCAGCTTATCCTTAGGCCTGACCAGTAGTTGCCGTAAGGTATTAGATGGTTTGAAGTAGGCTGGGATGTTGTAGCCTTTCAGGATTCTTCTCAGTTCTTCAGGGAACCCATGGATATACGGCATGAGGACCAGGTATTTCTTCTTGCTGGTGCCGGATGATGGTAGTGTCGCGGACTGACTTCAACGCTGTTGTTCCTCAGCGGGCTGTTTCGGGTCTTTCAGAAGCCAACTAGGGTAACCATTGTAGCTCAGAGCAGTCCTAACATGATCAATCTCCCCCTCTCTGTCCTTGGGGTCACTGACGATGAATTCCACGCGATGAGCCGGGGTCCTAACCACTCCCCTCTTATGTTCGAAGGGGTGGTTACTCTCAAAGTTGAGGTACTGGTCTTTGTGCGTGGCCTTTCTGTAGACTCTCGTCATTATGGTACCATCCTCATTGATCACAGACCACGTGTCCAGGAACGCAAGGGCTCTCTCCGTGTTGTTGTCTTCGGAGTGAGTCTCAACTTCTCCCTCGGTGGTCCACTTGATGTCGTCGTCTATGCTGTTGAGATGGTCTGTGAATTCTTAGGAGTAAGCCTAATTTAGTTTCGTATGGGTGTCGTCAATGTACCGTCGCTACCAGGTAGGGGGGTGTGCGGACGGTGCGACGGCCTTATGTTCAAAGTCCTCCATGTACAGATTACACAATGGGAGAAACCCGTTGCAGCTCCATGGATCTGTTGGTAGAACTGACCTTGGTACAGGAAGTATGTGCAGTTCAAACATAAACCGAGTAGAGTCACAACATCCTTGGGGGCCATGGGGGTCCTATCCTTCAAGGTGTCATCCTCCTCGAGCTTCTTGTGGATCAGTACAAGGGCTTTGTCAACGGGAACGCTAGTGAAAAGGACTGAGAAATCATAAGACCTGAGTTCTTCGTCTGGGGCGACCTGTCAGGTCTTATGATTTCTCAGTCCTTTTCACCGGCATTCTGGTTGATAAAGCCCTTGTACTGATCCACAAGAAGCTCGAGGAGGACGACACCTTGAAGGATAGGACCCCTATGGCCCCCAAGGATGTTGTGACTGTACTCGGTTTGTGTTTGAACTGCACATACCTCCTGTACCAAGGTCAGTTCTACCAACAGGCTCATGGAACTGCAATGGGGTCCCCAGTTTCCCCCACTGTGTGTAATCTGTACATGGAGGACTTTGAACAGAAGGCCATCGCGACGGCTGCGAATCCCCCTACCTGGTAGCGGCGGTACGTTAATGACACCCATACGAAACTAAAGAAGGCCTACCCCTAAGAGTTCACAGACCATCTCAACAGCATAGATGATGACATCAAGTGGACCACCGAGGGAGAAGACCCACTCCGAAGACAACAACACAGAGAGAGCCCTTGCGTTCCTGGACACGTAGTCCGTGATCAATGACGATGGTACCATAAAGACGAGAGCCTACAGAAAGACCAGGCACACAGACCAGTACCTCAACTTTGAGAGTAAACACCCTTGGAACATTAGAGGGGAGTGGTTAGGACCCTGGCCTATTGCGCGGAATCCATCTTCAGTGACCCCAAGGACAGAGAGGGGGAGATTGATCATGTTAGGACTGCTCTGAGCTACAATGGTTATCCTACTTGGCTTCTGAAAGACCCTAACCAGCACGCTGAGGAACAACAGCCTTCAAGGCAAGCCGCAACACTACCATCATCCGGCACCAGCAAGAAGAAATACCCGGTCGTCATGCCGTATATCCGTGGGTTCTCTGAAGAACTGAGAAGAATCCTGAAAGGCTACAACATCCCAGCCTACTTCAAACCATCTAATACTTTACGGCAACTACTGGTCAGGCCTAAGGACGAGATGGACAAACTCCAAGTCACGGGTCTAGTTTACCACTCTGCATGTGAGGATTGTCTGGCATCTTACCTAGGAGAGACAGAACGGTTGTTCAAGGCTCCATTCATGGAGCACAGACGCCCCAGCTCCTCTACTTCCATGGTCTCCAGGCACATACACACTACTGAACTGGGACATTCCATCGATATTGCCAACGCAGAGATTTTGGAGGTTAAACTGGTGTGAAGGAAGCCATCCACATTCGGACTCTATGCCCTTCACTCAACAAGGACGGATGCTGCTACAACTTGTCCCCCATCTGGACAACCTTCCTCAGGAACAGAGGGAGGGGGCCGCTCGGAAACCTTCGTCTTTCCCACCTACTTTCGAGGATGACGTCACCAACAACACCAGTCATGTGACCAAGAGCTCAGGAGAGCTCGAAAGCTTATAAAAAGTAAGTCCACAAAATATCAAGAGTATTCAAGTTTATGCTTCGCCTCCTATCATATTCCCGGATAGATGAATCTTCACAGTACTACGCATGTTGTAAAACTTTTTATGAACTTGACGTTTCGTATGCTCCAAGATACGTCTTCAGAAGTAACGGTTACCTAAAGTACAATTGAATTTAAGCATGAAGACCTAATACCAAATAAGGAAAGTAAGGACAATGAAAATTAACAGACCTAGTTAAATGGAGCGTGTAATGTCTCCACCGGGAATGGGAATCGTATGACTTGCAAAAGGCATAAAATTTGTTTTCTTCTTTTTTAGTATTTTTTCGAAAAACAGTGAAAGTAACAAGTGATGTTAGAAGGGTTAGATGACTGAAAGATTTAGTACTGTCATTGAACTATCCCTGTATTGAAAATATTGCAAGGTTCTGCAAGAAAGATTTCTTACTAGTTGAAATTCAGAAACGTACAGGTAACAAATACAATGGTGAAATTCTGGCTTGTTGCAAATGGCAGTTTTCTAATAAGTTGACTTTGTTAATATTTGCGAAGCGTTCCTGAAAAAATAAATTCTTACAGGGACAAGTGAAGCTGTTTATTTGTGAATATCAAGGTTGGTTATAGGTGCTTTGAAAACAAAAGTACTGTTTTGTGCATTTAATATTTTTTTTGGCTCTGTCTGGGTTGTCTGCACTCTCTTTTGAGGTGGCCAACCAGCCCACAGTTAAACACCTCTTTGGTCTTCTTGCCTGATTTATATTTTGTCGGTGTCTTTGCTGTGGGTTCCCTGGCGTTTCTCTAGGATGTCCATGCCTTGGGTCATCATTTCTCTGATGATGACGAAGACTTTGAATATGCAAATAATTTCTGCTGTCTTCATGTGAGCTGTAACTTCTTGAATCTGTCCTGTATTCTCTCGATGTATGCTGTCGTCATCCATCTGTGTGTTCAGTCTCTCTTGTCCGTTTCCGTGATAATAGTTGCAGCAAAGTGGACCATGAAGATGATAGTGGGCAAGGTTTTCCTTTGTTGAGTGGAAGATGTTGTAATGGTGGGTGGAAGGTCGATGATATGAAGTATGACATGGGAAAAGTAAAGAAAAGAAAACCTGTAATTACCTGGCAAGTCACGTATCTCTCGACCATTGTATAGTTCCCGGGATATATTCGTCCTCTTTGAAAACGGAGCGTGTAATCTCTCCACCGGGAATGGGAATCATGTGACTCGCAAAAGGCATGAAATTTGTTTGGTTTCTTGATATTTTTTCGAAAACAGTAAAAGGAACAAGTGATGTTAGAAGGGTTAGATGACTGAAAGATTTAGTACTGTCATTGAACTATCCCTGTATTGAAAATATGCTATCGTTTTCATTTGGTCTTGTTTACTCAAGATTCTGCAAGAAAGATTGCTTACTGCTTGAAATTCGGAAACATACACGTAACAAATACAATGGGGAAATTCTGGCTTGTTGGAAATGGCAGTTTTCTAATAAGTTCACTTTGTTAATATTTGCGAGGCGTTCCCGACAGAATAAATTCTTACAGGGACAGAGAAAGCTTGCTTATAGGTGCTTTGAAAACAAAAGTACTGTTGTGGGCATTTAATATTTTTTTGACTCTTTGTCTGGGTTGTCTGCACTCTCTTTTGAGGTGGCCAACCAGCCCACAGTTAAACACCTCTTTGGTCTTCTTGCCTGATTTACATTTTGTCGGTGTCTTTGCTGTGGGTTGCCTGGCGTTTCTCTAGGATGTCCATGCCTTGGGTCATCATTTCTCTCATGATGGTGAAGACTTTGAATATGCAAACAATTTCTGCTCTCTTCGCATGAGCTGTAACTTCTGGAATCTGTCCTGGGTTCTGTCAATCGGTTGTGTCGTCTTCCGTCTGTGTGTTCAGTCTGTCTTGTTTGTTTGAGCGGTAATGGTTGCCGCGAAGGGGACCATGAAGATGATAGTGGGCAAGGTTTTCCTTTGTTGAGTGTAAGGTGTTGTAATAGTAGGTGGAAGGTCGATGATATTAACTAGGACATGGAAAACGTAAATTAAAGCAAACCTATAATTACCTAGCAAGTCACGTACTCTCGAGCATTGTATACTTCCCGGGAAATATCCTTCCTCTGTGAAAACGGAGCGTGTAATCTCTCCACCGGGAATGGGAATCATCTGACTCGCAAAAGGCATGAAATTTGTTTGGTTGTTTTTTAAAATTTTTTCGAAAACAGTAAAAGTAACAAGTGATGTTAGAAGGGTTAGATGACTGAAAGATTTAGTACTGTCATTGAACTATCCCTGTATTGAAAATGTGCTATCGTTTTCATTTGGTCTTGATTACTCAAGGTTCTGCAAGAAAGATTGCTTACTTCTTGAAATTCAGAAATATACAGGTAACAAATACAATGGTGAAATTCTGGCTTGTTGCAAATGGCAGTTTTCTAATAAGGTGACTTTGTTAATATTTGCGAAGCGTTCCTGAAAAAATAAATTCTTTCAGGGACAACTGAAACTGTTTATTTGTGAATATGAAGGTTGGTTATAGGTGCTTTGAAAACAAAAGTACTGTTTTGTGCATTTAATATTTTTTTTGGCTCTGTCTGGGTTGTCTGCACTCTCTTTTGAGGTGGCCAACCAGCCCACAGTTAAACACCTCTTTGGTCTTCTTGCCTGATTTATATTTTGTCGGTGTCTTTGCTGTGGGTTCCCTGGCGTTTCTCTAGGATGTCCATGCCTTGGGTCATCATTTCTCTGATGATGACGAAGACTTTGAATATGCAAATAATTTCTGCTGTCTTCATGTGAGCTGTAACTTCTTGAATCTGTCCTGTATTCTCTCGATGTATGCTGTCGTCGTCCATCTGTGTGTTCAGTCTCTCTTGTCCGTTTCCGTGATAATAGTTGCAGCAAAGTGGACCATGAAGATGATAGTGGGCAAGGTTTTCCTTTGTTGAGTGGAAGGTGTTGTAATGGTGGGTGGAAGGTCGATGATATGAAGTATGACATACAATACAATACAATACAAACTTTATTGACACTCCCTAAAGAGGGCTTTTCAGTGACAATTATCTAAAAATTACAAAAATTACAAAAATACAATAAAATAGACGTGAGATAAAACTAAGACCGAAGGGATAGGAAAGCAGCAAATAATTTGGCTCTAAGTTTACGCTTAAAATTACGAGAAGAGTCGCAGAGTTTAAGGGAATTATCTAGACTATTCCAGAGACTTACTGTCCGATAAAAGAATGTCCTTTGTCCAGATTTAGATTTATATAACGGTATATGCAAAAGTTGGGAGTTTCTGGTGGCGCGACCACTTACTTCGCCACGTGTTAAAAACTTCGATGAGAGATAAGTAGGAGCGGAGCCAGTCATACATTTAAAAGCAAGCACGGCGTCGCGGAGATATAGTTGAGATTTAATAGGTAGCCAGTGCAGTTCTTTCAGGAGCGGCGTAATGTGGTCAAATTTTCTAGAACCACAGATAATCCTGGCTGCAAAGTTCTGGACCGCTTGTAGCTTTAGGAGGTTGGTGGCCGCTGCACTGGACCAGACGGAGGAACAGTAAAACAACTTACTAAAGACTAAAGTATTAATTATTGTAATTAAAGTCGATCTGTCAAACACATGCTTAACACGATTAATTTGAGCTAAACTTGAGAAGCAGGAAGAAACTGTTTTAACGATATGCTCTTGAAAAGTAAGGCTCGAGTCGAAAGTCACGCCCAGGTTTTTAACGACGTGCACCGGTGTTAATTCTTTTCCTAAAACGGAGAGACGAATAACCGGGAGATTTTGTAACCTTTGTCGACTTCCATAAAGTGACATGGGAAAAGTAAAGAAAAGAAAACCTGTAATTACCTGGCAAGTCATGTATCTCTCGACCATTGTATAGTTCCCGGGATATATTCGTCCTCTTTGAAAACGGAGCTTGTAATCTCTCCACCGGGAATGGGAATCATATGACTCGCAAAAGGCATGAAATTTGTTTGGTTTCTTGATATTTTTTCGAAAACAGTAAAAGGAACAAGTGATGTTAGAAGGGTTAGATGACTGAAAGATTTATTACTGTCATTGAACTATCCCTGTATTGAAAATATGCTATCGTTTTCATTTGGTCTTGTTTACTCAAGATTCTGCAAGAAAGATTGCTTACTGCTTGAAATTCGGAAACATACACGTAACAAATACAATGGGGAAATTCTGGCTTGTTGGAAATGGCAGTTTTCGAATAAGTTCACTTTGTTAATATTTGCGAGGCGTTCCCGACAGAATAAATTCTTACAGGGACAGATAAAGCTTGCTTATAGGTGCTTTGAAAACAAAAGTACTGTTGTGGGCATTTAATATTTTTTTGACTCTTTGTCTGGGTTGTCTGCACTCTCTTTTGAGGTGGCCAACCAGCCCACAGTTAAACACCTCTTTGGTCTTCTTGCCTGATTTACATTTTGTCGGTGTCTTTGCTGTGGGTTGCCTGGCGTTTCTCTAGGATGTCCATGCCTTGGGTCATCATTTCTCTCATGATGGTGAAGACTTTGAATATGCAAACAATTTCTGCTCTCTTCGCATGAGCTGTAACTTCTGGAATCTGTCCTGGGTTCTGTCAATCTGTGGTGTCGTCTTCCGTCTGTGTGTTCAGTCTGTCTTGTTTGTTTGAGCGGTAGTGGTTGCCGCGAAGGGGACCATGAAGATGATAGTGGGCAAGGTTTTCCTTTGTTGAGTGTAAGGTGTTGTAATAGTAGGTGGAAGGTCGATGATATGAACTAGGACATGGAAAACGTAAATTAAAGCAAACCTATAATTACCTAGCAAGTCACGTACTCTCGACCATTGTATACTTCCCGGGAAATATCCTTCCTCTGTGAAAACGGAGCGTGTAATCTCTCCACCGGGAATGGGAATCATCTGACTCGCAAAAGGCATGAAATTTGTTTGGTTATTTTTTAAATTTTTTTCCAAAACAGTAAAAGTAACAAGTGATGTTAGAAGGGTTAGATGACTGAAAGATTTAGTACTGTCATTGAACTATCCCTGTATTGAAAATGTGCTATCGTTTTCATTTGGTCTTGATTACTCAAGGTTCTGCAAGAAAGATTGCTTACTTCTTGAAATTCAGAAATATACAGGTAACAAATACAATGGTGAAATTCTGGCTTGTTGCAAATGGCAGTTTTCTAATAAGTTGACTTTGTTAATATTTGCGAAGCGTTCCTGAAAAAATAAATTCTTTCAGGGACAAGTGAAACTGTTTATTTGTGAATATGAAGGTTGGTTATAGGTGCTTTGAAAACAAAGGTACTGTTTTGTGCATTTAATATTTTCCTTGGCTCTGTCTGGGTTGTCTGCACTCTCTTTTGAGGTGGGCAACCAGCCCACAGTTAAACACCTCTTTGGTCTTCTTGCCTGATTTATATTTTGTCGGTGTCTTTGCTGTGGGTTCCCTGGCGTTTCTCTAGGATGTCCATGCCTTGGGTCATCGTTTCTCTCATGATGGCGAAGACTTTGAATATGCAAATAATTTCTGCTCTCTTCGCGTGAGCTGTAACTTCTTGAATCTGTCCTGTATTCTGTCGATGTATGCTCTCGTCGTCCGTCTGTGTGTTCAGTCTGTCTTGTCCGTTTGCGTGATAATAGTTGCAGCAAAGTGGACCATAAAGATGGTGACGATGAAGATGATAGTGGGCAAGGTTTTCCTTTGTTGAGTGGAAGGTGTTGTAATGGTGGGTGGAAGGTCGATGATATGAAGTATGACATGGGAAAAGTAAAGAAAAGAAAACCTGTAATTACCTGGCAAGTCACGTATCTCTCGACCATCGTATAGTTCCGGGGAAATATTCGTCCTCTTTGAAAACGGAGCGTGTAATCTCTCCACTGGGAATGGGAATCATATGACTCGCACAGAGTATAACTTGTTACTTTGATTTGCAAAGAATCATTTAGTTTTGGAATTTATACAAAACCCTTTTATGTGACAAATTCTATCTGGATAAAAACACGCCTCAATTCTTATAATCTCCAGTTTTTAATACTTTCAAAATAATGTATTTGATTCATTTTACCGACCGTGGTAATGGTCGTTAATTACATTTTTAATCACAAAGATCTCATCCCATACAGTGTTTTGTATATATTGCAAGATTCCAAGAAATGAGGGATTTTAAAGTTATCATTAACATGTTTTAGCACTTTAGACAACGTTTTGCAAGAAAGTAATGTTTGCCATTGCCCCTGTGGCCGACTTTCAGGGATCTAGCCAGGTGTGGAGAAAAATTTGTAGATAAACCTCCAGTACAATCACAGCCTAATAATTATTGTGTTACCCCGGCTAGCTCCCCTATATGTCGTTGCCCACCTCCCACGAACGAGGACGTCAGGGGTTGGACTTTGGGAGGCAAAAAAATTTTTCCACCAGTTTGCCTGTTTAGTAGTTTACCTAGTAAAATTGTAATAAATAATGACAACTGGTCATAAATACCCTGTCTGTAATTCCATTGACAATAAATATTTTTAATAAATACAATAATAGATTCTATAAATAAATAAATTACATTTCAAGTACTTTGTCAGATTCTAGGGCCTTTATTAATCTCTGCTCACCACCTCCACCTTTTTTCCCCAAGGGTGGCAAATTTTATTTATTTTCTCTGAATAATCTGATTCAGTGACAGTGTCAAGCATCGAGCTAAAATATGTAAAGAAAGCTGTCTTCATTTACACAGTAGACATATGTCAAAAATACGTTTTAGACTACAACAATTTCAAGGATGTAAACTAAATAATAAAAAAAAGAGAAAAATACTTTTTATTTGCCACTAAGGAAAACTGGCAATATGAAAAACCTTCAGGATACTTTTGACCCTACTACAATCTAGAGCTTTACCATTTCCAAGTTTGTAGGTATAAGGCTGATTTCTTTCCTTTGCTCCTTTGTTTTGAAGAAGACTGTACATGTATTTGAACCTACCAGAGACTTACAACCAGTATTGTGCATAAAATATAACACATCTGTTTTGGATTTTGCTAATGTTTCTTTACAAAGGAATAAAAGCCATATACCCACAAGGGGTTTATAATTCATTTTCTGAGTTCAGTAGCTCATAGCCACTTTGATTAAGAGTGAAAAAGTTTAAGCAGACTTTTTGTATGGACATAAGGACTGTAGTATTTACTTTTCACCTGCCAAACATCCTTCCAGTCTCCTTGAAAGTATGCTTTTATTCCCTGTGGTGCTTAATCCCCTCTTCCTCAATTCATCTTTTAGCTCCGCAACAGACAGATCCTTTGTATGCAAGTGTTGTGAGCTTTGTATCCCTTTGGTGTGAATAACTTTGTAATGTGTATCACAAGATTGCTTGTCTGCAAATCTCTCACTACACAAAGGGCAGACAACAGGTTTTAGGGACTCAAGTGCCATCTGTACATGTTCTTGTTTGGCAGCACACTCCAAAACTATGGTACATTCCTGACAAAATGTGCATAGTTGTTCTTCAGGATCAGACTTTTCTCTTCCACACTGGCAAAAGTTAGGCTTACTAACCTGAGGGGGCATCCTTGATTCATAGTGAGATATGTACATAGATGGCATAGGATGATGCTCAGGTAAGTAAAATGCTGTAACATAATTGGCTCTCATGACTTGCCACCATTTCCAGAGAGAGCCAGTTGACCTTGAACGATTGGTTAGTAACAAGTCATGCTTTATACCAGAATGCTTAGACTCTTTGGCTTGTAGTGACAAAATACCAAAACCGATGTTATATTTGTCAAATAATAGTGAAGCATGATAAGGTATGGCATATGCCACTGTCCAAACAGTAATGTTGACTGATTCTTTAAAAAACAAAGCTAGTAAATTAAAGTATGTTGTCAAGTTTTCCTTGATTTGTTCAATTTGTATTAAATTAGTGTCAACCTTGTTGAAGAGAGTACCTGCATTTCGTAAGTGTTCAGATGCTTTCCCTAGCGCTTGTCTCTTGAGCTTCTGGTCTTCAGATTCACCTTCAATCTCCAAGTCATCAACCAGTCTGTAAGAATACTTTGCCAGTGCAATGGCCTGTTCGCCAATAAGCCTAGCTGTAAGGTTATTGTTCCTGTGATCTTTATCATTATAATGGTCCCTAATCTTATTAGCAACAAATGACAGACCACAACCTTGCTTTCTCCCAGACACTCCTGACCCTGCTGTAGCTTCCTGCATATGCTCATCAAATGCTTTTGCCTGTCTATTTACAATATCTACTTGCCTAACCCTCTCTCCTACACCTTTCTGGTGTGGGGTGGTGAGCAGAGTGGGAGACAACTTAACCTGCCCATTACTTGTTGTATCCACTGGGGAGCTTAATATTTCTAAGAACAAATCTATGACATTTCTTCGCAATGCTTCTTTGTAAATAAGGTTGAGAATGTGTTGCCAAGCATTTATTTCGTTGTGCACTGGCTCAGGCCTTTGACGATTGGCAAATTCTCCAATCCTTGGTTCTCCAAGTTGTCGCAGACCATTGCCTGCCATGAATTCTAGCACTTTAGAGTGGTGTTGTGACGGGTTTAGATGAGCTGGCAAAGTTTTTTCAAATGCACTGAGTTTTTTTAGGTCTTCCTGCCGTTTCGCCTTATTTGGTACTTGCCATGTACATTCATTGGAATTCCCTATGGTTCCCCCCATTTTACACAGCTCCCCTTTGTGGACATTGGCATGGGGTGAAGGGTATGTGGCTGCTTGGTTGAGCTCATTATTTGCCCAGCTTTGCCAAGACTGATCAGCACTTGGCTGAAATTCAGTGGTGCATTGCTGGCCACAAACGGTCTAGAGATTACCTTCCAAAACCTTCATTTCCTCAGTATGTTGCTTCCAAAGGTCTTCCATCACTGCATCCTTCTCTGACACACTAAGACAGTGGAGCAAGTTGTGGAACTCTCGGCTTCTAACCCTGGAACCAAAGTTCCAGCATGTCAATGAACCAATTGACATGCCCAATTCGCTGGTTTCTGGAGCACCATCATCAAAAAACTGGTTGGTTTCCATTAAACCAGAAAAATTCATGCCTTTTGGGAAGCTTCTCGCTTCCAATTGCAAAATACGTTGAAAAGGGAGTTCAGGGAAAGTGAAGAGCAACTAAGAGCCGATTACGAAACTGGTTGGTTTCCATTAAACCAAATCAAATCCTTTTGTAAGCGAGGTAACCTCAGGTGTAAGTCCAAAATCATAAATACTAAGCCAGTAACTGTGCGAGAAACTCCAGGATAATTAGAAATTTGGCAAACATGACCAATATCTAAGCTCTTCACAAAATAATCAACTTTTATATCACTGACATTTTTAGGCAAGGCAATGTTTGTGCCCATGCACTTTAGGTTTCTTGGCAGCCACACTTCCTGTTCAGCGTCATAAACTGAACTCTGGGTCCTGCACACTAATTTGAACTTGCGTCTGCAAAGATAATTTTGATATTTAATAGCTACAGCTTGGTGAGGGCTTCTTCAGAATTATGAAAATCCTTTACAGCCTTTCCAAACACCCCTTGTAAATACTTTCCTCTTTTGTAGCTGGCTATCAACTTGTCCATTGTTTCATTTGTGGCGTAAGTAGCAATCAAGTCCCATGCACCGACAATAGCTTCCTCCTCTCCACCATGAATGTATTCTAACATGTCCTTACTCTCCTGTTGTCGCCTATACCGGGTACTACTTTTGACATGAGAGATCATATCAAATGTTGTTGTATTCTGGGTATGTCTGGATCGGGCTTGCTGTGTTTGGCCAAGCATTGCTTTAAATCTGTTGTACTCCTTTTTCAGGGCATCAAGACTGTCTTGTTGTTCCTTTACCTCTTGTCTAGTATCTTGCAATAATTTCTCTAGGAATAAATACAGTGTACCT
>NC_090870.1:40611996-40616996 GCF_036669935.1 Montipora foliosa | reverse complement strand
CGTGCCACAGCTCTAAGTTGACTTTAGGCACACACAAGTATTTACAATTAGCAGGAGTCTTATACTTCTCGTACAGATCCTTGAACTTGGAGTCCATGGCTTTTTTAGAGCATGCATCATTGACTCATTGAGAAATGACCTCAGCCACCTCAGGCCCAAAACTTTCGGCTTCCTCGAATACCGAAGGAAACTTAAACTCCTCCTCGTAAGGCTCATTAGTCGATGCGACTTCACATGGAACTACTGCGGCCAAGAGGTCAAAAACCCCTTCGGCGGTTTCTGAAGAGGACTTTGAATTTTGAGCCTCTGAACCAGAGTACTCAGTCCTAGTTTTTCCGCTACAGAACTTTGCAGCAAGGTTGTTGAGCTTTTCAAGAATACTGTCGATTCCGAGCTGTTCCTTCAACTCATCCAAATCAAATTCCTTGTGGTCTGTGTTGTCGACCTCAACCGCGTTGTGAACTTCATTCGCAATCACCACATTGGGTTCCAAAGGTGCAGTATTAGCCTTTGCTGGCGAAGACATCACCACGTGGGCAAGCGAAACTCTTGCTGTCGACTGTCGAGGGCTAAATAAGCGACGGAAGCTAAGAGAAAGAGTTAAGCGAAAGTAGCAAACATGACTAAACGAACAAGGAACACCCCCTGAAGAGCGAAACCAAAACAAGGAACGTAAAACAGATAAACAAACCGAACTCGCTGACCTTGTAAAGCACGAAAGGAAGAACTGGTTATTACGCCACTTCCTGGGGTTTATATCACTGCTAATTTGCAACTGAATAGCCTTTTTTAAACGTGACCGCTGACCAGTAGGTAGGTAGGAAGCATGCATAATTATCCCATAATGCGGAGCATATCGGAAGAGAACGTAAAATTCGTAACAGTGAATCATCTTTTAATAAAATACAGTACATTATAAAGAAAGACACTGATTAAATAAAGATACAGCAATTAAATGTCGGAAAAATCAGCAGATGCTGTTACATTGAAAAATCTTTGAATGTTCTGTCGTTTTTGTTTTTTTCGAATACTCTTGTCGATTGTAATTGACAGCTGGCTTGTTTGCTGTCGAATCTCGGCTCCCTCAACAGCCAACAAACTGTGCCGTGAGAGAGGCTCAATTGCTTGAAGGACCTCACTTTTCGTTGGTCACTTGGGAGTTTCTTCTTGTTGTTCATCTTCATTTCCATCATTGCCATCATCCACTTCCATCTGGTTTTCTTCACAAAACTCTGCGAGAATGCCTTCATCGCTCAATGAACCAATGTCAGATGTTAAAATGCCACTATCTGTATCAAGCACATCTTCAGCACTGACTTCATCTGGTACAAGTTCAGGGCTTCTTTCTCGTAAGGCAGTGATATCTTCTAACAGAATGTTGAAAGGATCGTCATGGTCATTCAAAGCACTTTGTTGGGCTTGGCTACCAATGCCAGCTTTTCTGAAGCGGTTGCACTCTGAAACTCTACCCCATTCCTCAGTGAGAATGGCCATAGCATCTAAAATAAAGAGGTTGGGTAAGGGCTTTTTGTTGTCAACGGCATCAATGAATTTCTTTACACAGCCTTGCCTATAATACGCCTTTGTTGCTCGTATAACACCCTGATCCATTGGTTGGGTCTTCGAGGTTGAGTTTGGACATAAGAAAACTAGCTGGATTGCTTTTTAAATTGAAGATTTGCGGGTGGGCGGGACAGTTGTCAACTATCAGAGCAATTTTTCTTCCTGGGCGCTCAAATTTCCTGTCCTGTTCTCGAACCCATTCCTCAAACAAGCTACTATCCATCCAGCTCTTTTTTTGAGCACGATATCTGCAGGGTAAGTTTGAATGCTTTCACTATCTTGTCTTTATTCTTTATCCTCGTTGAAAGCGTATTTGGTGAGACTTTGTACTGCACAGCAACATCCTTTTTAGCTGTTCCACACTCGAGCTTCTTCAAAGCCTCGTACTTGTCGAGTAATGTCTTACAGCAGTACTTTTTCACGTTTTGACCCTGACATGCTTTCAGAGTACAGTACAAAGCAATAATGCCACGTGCATTGGTCAATGCGTGACTAAAACAAACTGTAATATGAAATTACTGTAGTGACAAAGGGGCAAAGTACAGCGAACATTGCTCATAAAGAACTCCAGTTAAATGCTGCAATGGATCTCAAGTGCACACTCGCCTCCTTCAAAATCGACTCGCACGTTAAGGGATATCATGCCTACCAAAATGAATGGGTTCCTGTGGTCAACGAGAAACTAATGGCCCGAACAGAACCAGAAAACAGTGTGGACTAGTATGCAGTGTGCGTGTTGTCAGGTGAAGACATTGTTGGACATCTAAAGAAAGGAAAAAATGGATGATTTGCCAAAACGGTATTTTACTTTTTGAGGGATGGTAAAGACGGTTCATGGAGCGTCATCGTGAGGGGCAAACCTGTCAACCTTGGAGATGGAGGAGGTATGCAAGTGCCGTGCACTCTACATTGAAGTCCTGCGGAAACAGCTTTCAAGCGTACATTGGTCGTAGATGAGTGTTAACTGTCGTTGATTCCCACGTTATAACGCTGATTTGTAAAAAAAATGCGAAAGGCTTAGAGATGAATCATCAAGGAGATATCAAAGGACGTTTGTAATCGCCAAAGAAAATTCACATTACTATAAAATGTCAAATGATCAGAATACATGAGGTTTTTCAGCCGGAAGAACACATCAGTAACAGTGTGTTTTGTCAGTTTGTAATCAAATTTCTTAGCGGGACACTGCACGTGAGTCAAGCATTGTTAAGTCGTTAATTACACAAGCTCGAATAAAATGCAATACATTTCCAGCTGTGCTCTTATGTACGTGCTCTGTTTTTGACAAGTGCGAAATAACGGGGTTGATTGAAGGTGTAAGGGAAGAACGATGAGTTCGAAATAGCGGGGAATTCTAAATAACCGAGTTCGAAATAGCTGATAGTAAATGACTGAAAACATAATGGTAAATCCAAGGGAATTTGATCTTAGTTCGAAATAGCGGGGACCGACTGTAGTTGCTTGTGTATACAAAATGCCAAGTGACAAGTTGTTTCTGTACTGTGGAATTTCCTATACCCAGATTGAAGTTTAGGAAATAAGTTACACACACTAAGATGATGGAGTAATTGGGCTGCAACAATTCGTTCCAGAACTTTCGATAGAAAAGGCAAATTGGAGATCGGTCTGTTGTTTACTAAAATATCAGGTTCAAGACTTGGTTTCTTAATCAGAGGTGTGATACTAGCGACTTTGAAGGAGTCAGGTACGACGCCGCTTGTTAAGGAAGAATTGATGATTGATGTTACGATTGGCAACAGGATGTCTAGACACTCCTTCAGCAATATGGTAGGAATTGGATCCAGGCCACAGGTCTTTGTTGGGGAGCTCTTAATTACTGATTGGACTTTCTTAGGCGTTACAGTTTATAATTTATCGAACTTAGTAGGGCAAGGGAGTTCTTCCGTAGAAACAGACAGCATCGCTAATGGGGAGTCATTAAGACCACGTCTGAGGTCGGTAACCTTGTTTGTGAAGTAATCAGGAAACCGATCAGCCAGCGAACATTCAGGAATATACTTCGGTAGAATTCGTTGTCGCTTTCCCTTAGTCATTTTGTGAATTTCCCAGAAAAGATCTCGCTGATCACAGTTAGCTAGTTTATCGATGTGATAAGTTGATTTAGCTTTGTCGAGAAGTTTATGATAGTCATCACATATATCACTGTAGAGCTGACGGTCTATTTCTAGTTGTGTTGTCCTCCATTTACGTTCCAGGCGTCGTTTATCCTGCTTAGCAGCACGCAGACTGTCATCGAACCAGGGGGCGTGTGGACGGAGAATAATGTAGCGTGATCGACATGGTGCGTGGAAATCCATCAAATTGCACAATACCGAGTTGTAAGTGTCGGTAAGTTCATTCACAATGTCGCAAGCGTCAGTGGTTAATGGTGTGATGGTTGATGAACACACTGAACTTTTGAACGCATCTAGCTCGATAGCCTTAAGTTTGCGATGATTGACGAGTATTTTAGTTGGAACAGGACGAGGAACTGATAGGCGTGTTAGGAAGGAAGATCGAATTGAACCTGCGCGTCAGTCAGGAGATTTCTTGTAGTTGACTTTGTAATGATAAGGTTGAGCAAATGTCCGCACTGGTGAGTGGGTTCAGCAACTAACTGACAAAGACCAAACGAGTTAATCAAGTCCATGAAAGATGCCGCAGTAGAGTTGCCATTCAGATTATCAATATGTAGGTTGAAATCACCAGTGATGATAAGAAGCTCATTGTTTACGATCACATTTTCAAGGAGATGAGCGAACTCTCTCATAAACAGGTCAACAGAGAGATTGTTCTTTTTTGACCGTGGTGGACGATAGACAACAATCAGTCTGAGGGGAGTATTTCCAGAAGAGATAGAGACATCAAGTGATTCAAACGATGCAAACTGTAATTGCAAGGTGTTTTGCATAACTTTGAACCCTTTTCTCAGCACAACACAAACACCACCCCCTCGACAAGCACCAGAACGAGGTAGATGAATGAGTTGGTGATCTGGTAAAATATTGTTGATTTCGGCAATTGTTATAACGTCACGATCCTTCCCTTTGAACCATGTTTCAGTAAGGACCAGTCAGAGAGGATGGCTGATTTTCCATTCAAAAAGCGAGCATTCCACAGCCGCAAAGAGGATCGCACAGTAGTTGATTTAGTTGACTGAGTTGGTTGAATGTATATCAATGAACGCTTTGTGTCCTTTGTTGTAGTGGAGGTTGACCAAGTGAAACGAAGGGAGTTTTGAATATTTAATTGATCAGAATTTCGATCTAAAATGTGAGATTTGACGGGATGAGTTTTGATTTTCTTCGTAAGAGACTCTCCTCCAGGGGAACCCCGTTGGCGTTGCAATAGACCAAGTGACTTTAGAGTGACCCAGGAAGAATAATCCAAAGGAGCTTTGCTAATTGGTGTCGAACAATGGCGAGAAGTTTGAAGAC
>NC_090870.1:40591996-40604496 GCF_036669935.1 Montipora foliosa | reverse complement strand
GCGTTTACGCCGGAAAAGCTAAAACCACCTAACAGCAAAATCAGCCTTTCTCGAGACCACTTTAAGTACCTCGTGTGGGGAATCGCGTGTGAGCCAGTAAGGCCGCGAGAAAGGATGATTGTGCTGTTAGATGGTTAGCATTTCTTAAAACGCTTGTGTCTGGAATTTTGAACGGAGGCATGCTTGGAGTATAGCTTAAATTAGCAACTTTATTACGTGTGACAGCGAATGACAAGATTTATTTGTTTCTCCGAGAACCAAATTTGCATTGATTAAAGCGGAAAAGGGACTTAAGGTGTCAGTAATGTTACTGAGAAATGACGTGCGTCTTACACGGACCAACAAATTTGCAACTAGGATTAGGTTATTCAGTCGGTAACATTACTCTCTTAACGCACCAAAAAACAATCATAACCAAAGTTACTGAAAGTGTGGTTTTTTTTCATGTCTTTCCCCTGTACAATTGCCTCCCTTAAGGTAGTTCGGAAGATATTAGCAGCATAACCAAAAGAATGTTCTCGCGTATGAGCCAGTAAGGCCTCAAGAAAGGCTGATTTTGCTGTTAGGTGGTTGTAGCTTTTCCGGCGTAAAATGCTTGTGTCTGCAATTTCAATAGAGGCATGCTTGGAATACAGCCTACCTTTAATAGCAACTTTATTACGTGTGACAGGAGTTGGCAATTTTTTTTTAATTCTCCAAGAACCAAATTTGCGTGTAGATGTCTATTATAATTTCCATTCTTGAAAGCGGAAAAGGGACTTCAGGTGTCAGTAATGTTACTGAGAAATGTGCGATACAGTTCATAGTCATAGAAGTCGCTCATATTGCTGAGGCCAATTTTAAGTGCTGAAAAGCCACAAGAAGGGCCAAGATCGGTCACCTACTGGAAAAAAATGCAAATTAATTGTTGACACTAATAAAGGTTATTAGGTACTTTAACACCGTTGAGTTTGTTGGAGATTTTAATCGGCTTAACTTGTTATCAACGGTCATTGCATTTTTAGTGAAGTTAGTTTAGGACTTCATATCAGAAAACGTCACGACAGTAATAGGACTTATCGTTGTTTGAATTCAAAGCTTTCTTCGAAAAGGTCCTCTTTTCAAGCCTTGGTTGCCATCCGTATACTAGAAGTCTGGAATACAAAAATCGAAAAACGTGTACTGCGAAGTTCGCGATAACCTTTCGCGCCTGTCTAAAGAACCTGGCGTGCCTTTTTGAAAAGTACACCCGATAGATCACAGGTTAAGTTCGCAAGGTAGATCATGTGATCAAATTGGATTTCTACTTTAAGCGCTCTCTACAGACTCCCCAAATACGTATTAAAAAAAATGTTTATGAAACATTTCTAAAAAAGTATGTTTAGTAGCTGAAATGAAGAAGCAAATAAAAACGTGTAAAATAGAAACATCGCTTAGTGTATATTATATGAGCCACGAGTCAAATGTTTGCGCACCGATTACGGCCAGTACTCAAAAGTTCAGTCGGAATTGGGACTCTCAGTGTTTGCCTTAACATTTTATGAGCTATAATTTCGGATGCTAAACGTAAATACTGTAGAAAGTATCGGAAAAAAACTCAACTACAAATGAGCAGTTGAGGTGTTCTGTGAATTAGAAACTCTGGTATTATGTTGAAGAGTCAACAAAGGGTCATTCTAGTTTTGGTAATGTTACTTTGAAAAACATTGTATTTGAGGAAGCACTAATGTTACCTTTTCCGTATTCTACTAAGCTTTTTACGAAACGTCCCTTTTTTCACGCATTGAAAATCTTCCGTATACTAGCAATTAGGAAAACGAAAATCGAAAAACATGTGATGAAGCCAGAAAATTAAAAAGTTTGCGAGGTAGAACATGATCAAATCAGATGCTCTCCCACTTTTTAGTGCTCTTGATACTTGCAAGAATAAAAGGTGCACTGATCGATAATTGAAACTCGTCGCATGGTCCACTAAGAGGAATACCGGATCTGTTTTCTCACAGATATTTTGATGTCGCACATGCCGTATGCTGTATTTTAAAGGAGATAAAACAGCGTTTCAAAGCCGATCGCTCACTGATTGACCAAGATTGCTTGGATGTTTTAAAATTTTTATCTGAAAAGAGTGCGTGCGACTGAACAAGGCATGGAGTATCGCGAAGTAACCTTACCACCAAGCGTCCAATGAGAAGAATGTGTGACAGTAACGTTACTTGAGTTTTGTTATATATGGAACTTGGTTAAAGGAACTTTGCGTCATGGAATTCATGAGGTTTGCCACTATTTATTGGACTACTGTTTTCTGGTCGGAAACATGTCAGTGGCAAGTTATTACGATTCCAATAAATCGTAAAAGCGTGACTTGGCAAAAAGGTAATTTTTTCAGGGCTTTCGGTCATCGAATCAATGCTGTGTGCCGGTGGACATTTGACCCGATTTTGGTAAGTAGTGCAATTTAACTCAAGCTTTCGCAATTACAATCGGTGTAGGTTTAATTACAAAGGCCGAAAGTAACGTATTTATATGGTGTCGATAATTTTTGCCTTCAAATTATACTTGATATGAGCCCCTAAAGTTAAAAACCGGAAAAATGCTTTCGCAAATACTTAAAGTCCTGGATAAAAAGCCGGGGCAAAAAGACCGTAAATATTCTTTTCGATAAAAAATGTTGCCGTGTCGATCGTGTTAGAAAGAGTCCAGCAAATTTTCACGTATTTTTGTTCGATTTTAAAACCCTCCACGAAAATGGCGGGTTGCTGATGGATTTGGCGCGCTTTCTAAGTAATAATATTTCCCTGTTTTCATGAAACGTTCCATTGCGTAGGTTTTGGAAGATTATTAGAGGTTGTCAACTGAATAAATTGCGTTGCTTCTATGATAGAAATTTCAAGGGAAAGGGGAAGAGATTTATTTTACACTCGAAATTTCATGTGTTATTTAATGCTATTTTGGTACCATCATGATGGAATTATGAAGCTGTCTGATCGTATGGTATTCATTACATGATCGATGTCAAGGATCACTTGAACCGGTTTTAGCTAAGTGCCGATTTCACAAAAAACTTTCGAAGCCTCTTTGCAAAAATTTCGCTTTTCTGTTGGAAATACATCTCGGTTCATTGACATTCGAGAGCTCTGTGAATTTCTTTTGCCCGTTTTCAAAGACTTCGCAAAATAATCGGCACCCTTACAAGTAACATTACCTGATGGCAGTAATGTTACCACAGCGCGTGACGGTGATTGGATTGTTTTCGGTAAGATTACCGCGGCAAAAGGTGTCTCGAAATAGTCTTATCCCATTGGTTGAGACGTGGTAATACTTAGAGTAAGACTAGTAAGCTTTTATCTCCATATTGTTTTTGTCCTCTCCATATTGATTTTGGCCTCTGTTCTATGCGGTTCGGAAATTTTAAATCGAAATGAACCAGAAAGAAAGCGCGCGCTCGTTTTAAGTGTGATGTCATCAATTAATTAGTGATGCATACACTTCTTACGCAAACAACTCGGCAAAAAAAAAGACCTAACATATTGCACGCTTACCGGTACTCTCCTTTGGTAACGTTTTCAAATATTACTTCACAAATAATTGATGTCTACCTATAGCGGCTAAACGCTGCAACATGGCGTGTCACCATGTTCAGTTTTTTTCCTGGTGCTTTGATGAAACATTGCGTGCACTTTTCCAGTTCAAATTGTATAATTAGCGTTTTGTTTTACTGTTTACACCCCCATTTTCTCCCTGTTAGTAAGTCTCGAGACGGCATCAGCAAACAAGAAAACAACAACCTTGTGAAACGCAAATTGCCTTTATTATTCTAAAATACTTGTTTATTACACAAATATGCTGAAGTTATCCTAAATAAATTCCTATTCAATTACAATAGTTCCACTGGACTGTGAAGTATTAAAGTTGTACGTTCGCTGGTTCTTGCGAATTGTCTACATGATTGTTCTTATTTTTGAGAAAACGACACCTCTTATTGATCTTTATACCTATGTTATTCCACACCCTTGCAACTTGACAGACTTCAACCGGAAAAACATGCAGTGTCAATCCTGGGATAAAATCGAGAAAACTTTGCATTAGTCAAGAAATAACAAACTAGAAACTTGATGCGCATGGCCCACTACAATTGGACCCGGCTAAATCGAACTCAGTTATTTCGAATTCCCCGTTATTTCGAACTCCCGCTATTTCGAACATTTTCTTGTTTTCCATGCGAGCTCGAAATAGTTCAAATGTAAATTTATTTGAAAACCGCCGTTAATTTTAGCTGCGTAACGAACCCAATGAAAAGAGGAACTTTTCACAGCCTACAGCTTTCACCTTGTGTGTAGTATAAGGAATAAGCTACGATCAGGTGTTCTTTTTTTTCGTGGTGGTAGAAGAGAGGCAAAAAATGCGTTCCTTTCCTCTGCCACCACGAAAAAAAAAAGAACACCTGACCGCGCGAAAAATAAAGAACTGATAAAATGACACTTACGTTTCATTAGTTCCAATCGAATTCCATCCAGTTGTTGTTTACCAAAGTTGCCCGTGCAGTTGGATGTTGAGAGTTCTTCTTTGGTAAATAGCAGCTGCAACAGCTTGAGAGCCAGAAGGTGACGCTTGTCGCTTTGTTGGATTGCCTGCATCGTTTCGCCGACAAGATGGTGTGGGATGCCGTAACTTAGAAGCAGTTCTGGAGTGATTGGTTCGGACGCTTTTTCATCCCCAAGAGCTTGTCGGGGCGTGGACTGACACGGAGGAGGCGTGAATGACTGAGTAAGGCCACTGGAATTGCTGAGATCTCCAAATGAAGGCTGACGAACTGCACTGCTGTCATCTGCTGGGAAAGTTGGTGGACCCTGAGTTCGGAGTGCTTCTGCACTTTCAGTTAGAGAAAACTGCAACAGAAAACAATTAACTAGTAGTAATCAATTTATAAGTACACTTGATGCCGTCACTTTAATATATGTACTTTAAATGATTTCAACATCTGTCTATTGCTGAAATGAACATTTTTCATCAACAACCGAGGTTTTACAGACAGATATGTCATCTCGAAGTCCATGCCAAAAAAGAGGTCACCTGTATAAACTACGATTTGTTACGTTGCGTGACAGCGCGCCGTTTACTCACAAAAATATTTACATTATTACGTGCTAAATATTTTCACATTATCTGGTAATGTTTAAGCCTAAAATGTTATTTGTAAACGTATATACTTCTACAAACAAACACAATATTCGACCCGATAAAGACTGAGCTATCTGTCGCGACTCAAACTAATCAACAATGCAATCAAGCTAAAGCCAGATCAATTCAAAGTCATTTGACTCTCTAATGTAAACTAATACTCCTAAAAAAACCTAACCTTGGGACACAGTGTTTCTCTCTCCGTGCTTCTGCCCTATTTTTTTCACTCGCCATTTTCACCCTGCGCCCCAACTAACTGAATGCCGGGAAGGGGCTAACAATAAACTAAAAGCAGTTATTCTTACCATTGAACTGAGGGTCATATTCTCCTCAAGGTTTATCAAGCGCTGCTGAATTTCTCCGACGCTTTTTGTCAGCGCAGCAAACTGTTCCGACATCATAGAGGAAAATGTTGCCAGGCTAGTCTGCATGGCTGCCAGAACCTAAAATGTTAAACAAATTTGATTCAAAAATATCAATTCCAATGTTCCAATGAACTAATGTTCAGAAACTGTTTCTTGAAACTACATCTAAGCAAATATTAAATTTCACTGGTTAACATTTAACCGTACTGTTGTCTTTTAGAGCTAGGAGAAAGTAGAATTCTAAAAACTAAATTATTTTTAAGGAGCGAAAAAAATTCATGCCATATTTCACTCAAATAACTGTCAAATTGATTGAACATTACGGCCGCTTCACGCTTTTGAAGTGTCTGTGAAGAGGATTTGGATCAATTTTGAACAACTAGTAGTTTTATACTAAAAAAATTAATTACTCACTCTCGATTTTCCATGCGTGATAGAAATCTCGAGTTCATAACCTAACTTCTAAGTAAAAACACTATTCATGTTCAGGCAATGGAAGCCCCGGGATAAAATCTAAGAAATTTTAGTATCGCAAGATAAGTCAGTCGTTGGGATAAATTTGAAAAGTTTGGTGCTTACTACCAATGCTGCGAATTTAAAGTCAAGTAATCTAGGCAAGTTACCTTCTTGATATTTGCAGTGGAATTTGCCTGTTGCTCTCCATGTCGAAGATCAGCTAGTCGTTTCGTGTACTCTTCTCTCATAATCTGGACACTCGCCTTTTCCTTTTTCAGTACCTCTTTTTAAGTTCTCGGCTTCCTGCAGTTCTCTTTCAGCTGTTTTTTCCCGTCTTGGTGATGCAGGTACCATTGCGACTGGAACCTCCTTAGCCATTGTAGTGGTTTTCATTGGCAAGGCGGGGATTGCTCTCAATAGGGGGGTTTCCTTCTCTGTTGGCTGGTCAGGTGCTGGATTTGCTGTGGCAATTCTTTTTCTCCTCCGCTTGTCCCAACTTTCTTGCATGTGGCTCTGCTTTTGCAGGAAATTTTGATACTGATCAGCTTCACCAGTTGTCGTCCTGAGTACATGAGCACTAAGTGGAATGTCCTCATCAGTGACCGCCGCTTCAGTCGATGGATTTGAGCTGGCTGTAGAATTTAATACAGAAAATATACGTGAGATCCTAAGAACATTAATTTCAGGGGTTAACAATTTTTGGATTAAGAAATATATTAAGTTGTAAAGGATCTTCTTACCTTTTCTCTTTTTAGGAGATCAATCCTCACACATTATGACTGTATACCAACGGCTGGCCCATTTCAATTTGACCTCTTGTCTGCAACGTAGCGACTCTTCGTAAGGTTTTACATCTTTCCTTTTGACACACTGCTTTACTCCATTCCATCTATCTTTTGTAACCCACTGAATGAAAACTTGGTCGTTTTTTCCCATGATGTTTGCTAAGAGTTTGTTGTCGTATGAGCTATACAGGTATGAGTTATTTAACCGTGGAGTTGTTTCACTTTTATAGTGAAAACGCACACGCTTGGATGATCGCTTTTATAGACAAACAATAAAAACAAGACAAAAGAAAAAACTCACAAACGCTCAAAACATCCTTGAATAACAATAAAACAAGTCGACTTTTGTTAACCCCGCTTCACAGGCTTTTGTGTTTTTAGAAAACATTGTGCTATCAATGTAAAATGATCAGCATTGTAAAAATAATAATAATAATAATAATAATAATAATAATAATAATAATAATAAAACAGTGTTCATTCAGCAGGAAAGGTAGAGCTAGAAAAATGCTGCAATGGCAAAACATATCAGTTTGATGCAAATTTGTAGTTAATAGTGAAGAATTTTCTTGCCAAGTGCTGTTTTCAGAGATTTCCCTAAAAATAGAGGAAACATGTTGCTGAGAAGTTAAATGCTCGCACGCACCGATTCCATTCATAAGTTTGTTGGGAGGCGAGTCAGTTCATTGGTGACAGTTTTAAAGAACTCCAAAGGAGTCTGCGACTTTCCTTTTTACGAAAGTGCGTGATAGAAACTTTCAATAAACTTTCTGTCTACCCCTAAATAGCATGTCATTGATTAAACTTCCAGTCTATTGACAGAGAGCATTTCACCGTGTGAATCATGGATTCATCCCAAATCTAGCCATGACGCTTGGGAACAATGAGAGTTGACGGAATGGACGCTGAAAGAAAAAAATTTCGCTGGTAGAAAAACTATTTAAGAGTGCAAAGCTCATCATATAACCCTTGATTAAACTTCCTATCTATAAGCAGAGCATTTCACCGTTTGAATCATTGATTTATCTCAAATAGAACCGGAGAAATTTATTTTTCATTACTAGCCATGACGGTTCAGAAGACAATAAGATTGACAGAATGGACCCCGAAAGAAAACAACTTTCGCTGGCAGAAAAACTAGTTAAGAGTGCAAAGTGCGTTGTAGAACCTTTGATTAAACTTCCTATCTGTAAGCAGAGGGCATTTCACCGTTTGAATCATCGATTTATCCCAAATAGCACCGGAGAAATAGTTTTTCACCTTCTTAACCGTGACAGTATTGTGTTACCACTCACGTGCCAAAAACATGCATACGCTTGAACACTGAAAGAGCTGAAAACCATGAAAACCAAATGGTTGCATCAGCTTCTCATGTTTTGCCATCAGAATATATTTCATGCAAAGAAGTTTAGCTGGTAACTGACTATGGAATATGGACAGGTACGTTAATCTTTAGACGTCAAAAATAATGCAGACAAAATGCGACAAACAAGTACACAGCAAGCAAGTGATTACTGTAACTTGAATTTGGGTCAGTTTTGTCGACCTTCCGGTATAACAGTCGTCAACTGAAAGTTCAATACTCTACGAAATTCTTTGTTCGCTGTTATTAGCTGTTTATCAATTGTTCCATGTCAGTCATCCCGGTACTATATATGCTCATTGGTCGTTCGAACAATAATTATCACTTCTTCGTAACTTCCGTTCAATTTTTCTTAAGGTTATTATAACAAATGCGCAAGTGTCGCAAAGGGTACAAACATAAGTCGTTCAAAAGGTAAATTAACGTGAAATGATTATCAAGGAGCATTTAAACATCATTCTAACAAGCAGTTTCGTCAGTTTAACGGAGGAGCATTTCGGTGAACGTCAAAATATTTTGTTGATCGTGACGTGATGCAGTGGCGGTCAACGGCCGTGAGTACTTGAGGAAAGGTTTTCGCATGAGTGAACAGTTCATTGTACCGACCTCAGTAACTTTTTAAAACAGAAAAGTTTTTAAGCCCATGCTAACTGGGAAGCAATTAATAGCAAAATTTATATTTCATATAATTTTAATTGTTATGAGTAATTAGTTATTAGTAATTGTATAGTTGTAATTAGGTTTTTTAATGGATTTAGTTCCGCGCAGGTGAAAATGTAAATTGATACTTAAGCGTTATAAGTAAATAAATTATTATTAATTATTAAAATTTAATAAACTTGGCTGAAATAACGCGTTGCTCTATCACGCTACACTACAAGCAACGTGTCGTTAAGAGGTTCAAAGCTTTCATAGGATGGGAAACCCGTTGCTAACGCTTTTGAAAAGCCCTTTGGAAACCCTTTAGAAACCCAGTTTCAAGGGGTTTGAAACCCTTTGGAAACGCTTTAGAAACTCATTAGAAACGCTTTGGAAACCCTTCAGAAACCCAGTTTCAAGGGGTTTGAAACGCTTTGGAAACCCTTTTGAAACCCTGTTTCACCCAAATTGCCATGTTTCATAAGACGTGTTTTCGTATGGAGGGTCACAAATAATAATCATTTATATCACTACTTATATTATTTCTGACAGCAAGTAAAGATTTTTCTAAGGCTATCGAATCTTAGAATCTTTGAATCTTTGCTTGCTTGGCTTATTTGTTTTCTTAATGCCTTCTCCTTGACTAGTTTCATCTGTAATTTATACTTCTGACCAACATCTTGAGCAAATGAAAATGACCGGACTCTGATGTACAAGTGGATAATGTTCTGTAGCACATCCTTGGCCACTCTATCGTTTACTTTAAGTTCTGAGTTTGCCTTTATACAGTTGAAAGCTGTTACAACTTCACTATCATTAGTTGATTTTGACCTTATCTCATTAATGTCAATCCCTGTTACAGGATAGTTGGAAGTTAAAAATCTAAAGTACTTTTCAGTCCTAATAAATAGTTTGTGCAGGTGTTGTGATTCCCCAAAGCCCTCCACGGTTAAGTGATGAAGTAAGCTTATGATTTTCTGTCATTATATGCTCTCGCTCTTTGCCAGCTTTTAAAACAGCAATAGACTACTGGCTTGCTGTTGATTCACACAGTTTTGATTGTCTGTTTGTTGTATAATTTGTGAAACACATATCCTCCAACATACTGCAAACCTGCCATTTCTTTATCACTTAGCTTAATCTCAAAGTCCTTGACAGGAACAACAGACTTCTCCTTACTATACACTGGCATAATATCGGCTACTTTAGTTGATAACAGTGTGGCAGCATTCCTAGCCAGTCCAGTAAAGTATTTTGTTGAATTCAATGGTACAGTGGAATAGAACATCGTGTAGAATTTCTCCTGGTCTTTTTTTTTCATCAACTGTTTAAACATCTTTTGCAATTCAGCGAATTCCATTGATTCTTGTGATAAGTTTGTGAATTGATAAGCACTGAGCTGTTCTGTGATGTACTTGAAGAAGACCTTGTTGTTAATCAAACAGCGTTTGACTTTCTCGACCATCTTTGCAAGTAATTCGTTTGTAAATTTGCTTTCTTCGCCTTCATCAGTCTCTGGACCGTTCTCCCTTTCATCTTTATGCTTACAAGTAACATGTCGTTTTAAACCACCAACACTTTTGTATTTCTTTGAACAGAATGGACACGAGATCTCTTTGTCTTCTACCTGGTGAAAAGAAGAAAAATAGATTCGTTCGTAGATGTTAATGCAGACTGTAGCACGCCAAAAATAAATCATGGAGAGTCAATTATAGAACATCACTATGTTTAAGCTTAATTCATGTCTCTCAAATGGCCAGTCTTCTAGTGATATTTCGAGACAAGTATAGCTTATATAAGTTGAGTTATCTTTAGTCCAGTGTTTCGCGGTGAGGACAACCGATCTGATCACAAACTCTGAGATCTTTGCTGTATATTAGAATAAAAGCGGGTTCCTACACTCACCTCAGTCACAGCTTTGAAATATTCTTCGACATTGTCATCTGTCTCCAAAAAGAAATTGGTCGCTATATTCCGCCATGTTGTTTTGGAATGCTGCTTGAATGATTGCACAGTCATTGTCATGTGACTGCCCGTATCAACCTCAAAATCTAAACAATAACCTCTGCCTTTGATGTTCGCCAGGTTTCCTAACCATTTCCCCTCCACTAACTATGTTTTAAGAGGTGCATGTTTGTTTACTATTTTGTTAGTCTTGTTAAAGAGGGAAGAAAATGATTTTTCTACATTGTTTTCATTAATTGAATTCTCCCAATCAATTTGATTTAGGTCACGAAGAAATGCTTTGGGAATTGGAATTCAATCCATAGCGCTTGAGAAAAGATTTGTTAGAGGTTCTCTCAACTATTGTATAGTTAATTTCCTCTTTTATGTACATTCCAACACCTTCAGCCGATAACAGTGTCAGAACGTATTCAAATTATATCCTGGTATGTTAGGATTAAAGGCAAGCGAGCTCTCTGGTCTACATTAGTATTTCATGTTTCAGAAAGGCCTATTACACTGAATTTAAAATTTAATTCATGGAGTAGATGGTTTGGTAAATTTCTTGATTTCTTTTTAAGCTCCGTGTATTATTATGGAGAAAAGATAAGCAAGAATCCGATATACGGTTTTTTAAATCAGATAATTTACAAGGTGAATAATAGTTGCATCGAATTTGATTATTTAAGAAATGATTATCAGTATCTCTGTTTAAATTTAAATTTAGTTTGAAGAGATCCAAATCATATACCCTAGGTAGATTATCAAGAATTTTCTTAGTCGCCAGATTATTAGTTAAACTGTTGTTGAATTGGCTGTGGCAGGTTGGTATATATAAGTTATGATACGGCAATTCCTTAAATAAATTACAACTTATCACTCAGAACATTTTCTCAGGATTCAATAGCATAAATTAAAAATGAAACTTGTCTTGTTACTCGTGTAGTGAAACACCTGCTTCTCAGCTTGATTGTTCGGGATTCACTGGTAGCTCGGAGGAAGGTTGTGGAGCCTTATCCCAAAAAAATTCCTACTTTTAGCTGGGCTGGAATTTCTTTGCTTGAAAGAGTAGCTCTTGTAATCCCGGTGTTACATGTTCGTACACTGCCAAAAGATTAATAGTATCATCTGAATGCAAACCAATATCTCTGTACTTTACGTTTGCTACTTCCTTCCTTTTTGCAATTACCATCTCCTTCGCGATACATGTGACCTTGCAAATAACAGGACTTGGCCTGATGGCTTCCTTCGTCACACCTTTGTCTGATCTTGATCTAAGCGCCTTGAACATAGGACATGAGCGCTATATAAATACCTATTATTATTATTATCTTCGTCTTGTTGGTACTCTGTGGGCGATATCTATGCTGGCTAAAATAATTCCGCAGACAGCCATAGCTTCAAAAAGATTCAAACAAAGTGTGGTTGTTGTTTCTGCCGATTCTTGTTCAGTGACTTGGGGTAGGCCTACAATTTTTAAGTTGTATTGGTAACTGTACATTTCATAAGCATTGATAGCATTGGCCAGCTCTTCAATCCTTGTGTCAATAGATCGCAGCTTCTCTTCGATCAAAATTCAAACGATGACGTCACAAACGCGTCACACGTTGTCTACGGACCCTCAGGAAACAGGTTGGGGTGTTTTGGGTAACCGTGTTGAATACAAAGATTCAAAATTCAAACAATGACCTCACATGGGTCGAGAGAGGGATGATGTCACAGACACGTGACACCTCCCTTGTCTGCGGACCGTCAGGAAACAGGTTGGGTGTTTTGCGTAACCATGTTGGA
>NC_090870.1:40571996-40581996 GCF_036669935.1 Montipora foliosa | reverse complement strand
CAAGTTACTAATGCGCGAGAAAAGGCAGAAATATTAAATGAATATTTTTGCGATCAGAGTAAGGTTGATGATACATTTGCTTCCCTCCCAAGGGATTCTTCTTTTTTTCAGAATAATGCGTTTTTGTCGAATGTTTTTACAACGGAACGAGAGGTTTACAATCTACTTAAGATTGTTGATGTTTGCAAGGCGTGTGGACCTGACGGTATAGGGAATCGCATTCTTAAACTTTGTTCTGGCGGTATCGCTTCTTTATTTTCAAAGTTAGTTAATATCTCTTTGTCTTCTGGTGTTTTTCCGTGTCAATGGAAGTTTGCAAATGTCATTCCGCTGTTTAAAAAGGATGATCGCCAGTGTAAATTGAATTATCGTCCTGTGTCCCTTTTGTGTTCTTTGTCTAAGATATTAGAGAAAATTGTCTTTATTAGACTTTACAATTTCTTACTTGAGATTGGTTATCTCAATCGCTTACAGTCTGGTTTCCGCCCAGGTGACTCGACGGTAAATCAATTAATTTATCTGGTGCATCAAATTTACCAAGCTGTTGAGGATGGAAAGGAAGTGCACATGGTTTTTTTGGATATCAGCAAGGCGTTTGACAAGGTGTGGCACAAAGGTCTTCTTTATAAGCTTAAATCAGTAGGAATCAGGGGAGCTTTGCTTAGCTGGTTTGAAAGTTATTTGTCTAATCGTCAACAAAGAGTGGTTTTAGATGGGCAGTCATCTGATTGGCGCCAAGTTGAAGCAGGGGTTCTTCAAGGTTCGGTTTTGGGGCCTCTGTTATTTCTTATTTATATTAATGACATAACAGATGAAATTCAGTCAAAATGCTTACTTTACGCTGATGATACTTCGCTTTTTGAAGTCGTTGATTCACCTGGTAACACTGCGTTGATGTTAAATGAAGACCTTGAATCCATACAAAGGTGGGCTACGAAATGGCTTGTTACAATTAATCCTAGTAAAACTGAATGTATGACGTTTTCATCTAAACGGGTAAGACCGCAGCATCCCAACCTATTTTACAACGGAAATAACATTACTGAAGTTTCTAGCCATACCCACTTAGGCATAACGCTGTCTTCTAACCTGACATGGAGAGCTCACATATTTAGTATTTATCAAAAAGCTAGTAAAAGATTAAATATGTTGAAAGGAATTAGGTATAAAGTAGGCAGGGATACACTCAGAAAATTGTATAAGTCGGTTATCAGACCTGTTATGGAGTATGCTGATGTGCTTTGGGACGGCTGTACTGATGAGGAAAGCGAACTCCTTGAATCGGTTCAGTATGAAGCCGGGAAAGTCGTCACAGGTGCTATGCATGGAATAAGTAGGATTCGCCTTATGACAGAGCTGGGGTGGGAGGAGATGAAAGTTAGACGCGATATTCATAAGCTTATTTGTTATTTTAAGATAGTAAAAAAATTGAGTCCGTCTTATCTTAAGGATCTGCTCCCAGCTAGAGTCTGTGAGAGAACTCATTTTAACCTTCAATCTTCTCAAAACTTTACTCTTTTCCCTGTGCGCACAGAGCGCTTTAAAAGGTCTTTTTTCCCTTCCACAACAAAATTGTGGAACGACATTGATTTGGAAATTCGTGAATCTGATTCAATTGGCTCTTTTAAGAGTGCGTTAGTTAATTATTTTAATATTCCGAAGTATTTTTCGCCTTTTGATTATGCTCTTGACAGATACTCTTCCGTAATTCATACTAGACTGCGTCTAGGCGCTTGTGGTCTAAATTATTATCTATTTAAGATCGCTGTTAAGTCTTCACCTATTTGTAGCTGGGGCTTTGACAATGAGACTATAACTCATTTCTTTTTACAATGTCCTAATTATGCTGCCCTCAGATCTGATTTGCTCGCTGCTGCTGCTCGTATAGCTTCTGGTCAATATTCTGACCAGCAAAAAGTTGAAGTTTTTCTGTTTGGCTCTTCTGACATGTCAAGTAATGAAAACGTTGAAATCTTCTCTCATGTCCAGCACTTTATAAGAGAGTCTAAACGTTTTTCTTTTCGTGGTCATTATCATTGGCCTAATTAACTTAACTGTCTTTTTTGACTTACTTTGTATCCCGTGCCCGTGTTTGTTTTTTATGTGGTAATTAGAATTTTGGTGTAAGCCCCCCGTGATGAGCTCATTTAGCTCTTGGGGCAAACATGTATATAAATATGTTTAAATAAAAAAATAATAATAAATGTAACTTTCTGTTGTACTTTTCTGTTTCCATCAAACGTTAAAAGACCCGTCCTTCTCCTTGCTTCTGCGCCAACGCCACGGGATTTTACGAAATTTTCTGTGTCATTTCCGATATAAGGATACTTTTTCAGAATTGTACCAACGTGTTTGCTCCGTTTCCTTTTCAAAAATCTCTCAGCTTCTATTTTCTTCGTGGCTTCGCTTGTTGCTTGTTTTCGTAGACTTTTTACCTTCTTCGAAATCAGTTCTCACCTTTCAGCGCCTAAGACATTGTTTACATTGATCCACTCTTCTGACTCTGATACCACATTCTCGTCATTCATTTCATCCATTCTTCTATTCATTAGGTTTACTTGCCGACTTTCCTCTATCAAATGTTCCTCATTTTCTTTTAAATCCAGGTACGGAAGTTGGGAGGCAAAGTCAAGAAGAAGCTGATCCAAGGCCTCTGATGTGACACTGGGGATTTCAGTTTTCAGTAATTCAACAAAAGGCATCCAGTTTAGCCTATATGCTCTTAACATGTCAAACAGCTGATTTGCATTCATATACATTTCTCCAGTAGTTGATCCTTGTTTACTTAAGGGCAATTCGTGATTGTCCCTGAATCCAGCCTGCTGGTGCTCCTGTTGGTTGTCTTCCTCATTTGCTTGTAATTCATTCTCTTGCAAATGATCGTGATGTTTTGAGTCATCAGAATGAAGCTGCTGGCTGGAATCTATAGCTGTCTCCTGCTCACCACCACTACAGCGCTTGTCGTCAGTTTCACTTTTCGATGTAGATTCCTCACTCTACTCAGATAATTGTACTCCAAGAGAGAGGAGGACAGCCTTCTCTTTAACGCTTGCAAGTCTGTACACCGACTCTCTTATTTCTGCTTGCTTTCCCAGAGATGTTTCTACCTCCTCCTTTAGTTTTGCAGTGTCTTCAAATCCAAACTGTCTTCTCAACGCTCTTCTGGATAAGTTACTAGTCTCACTAATTGCGTATCTTAAATGCTTCCTTTCTGCATCTGACGTGCACGCTGTTATCAATAAGGAAACTGAGTCTTTGCTGATAGTTCTTTCAGGTCGTTCGTCTCATTGATTTGCTTTAGGGTGCTAGCTATTAAAGTATAGTTACTATTTTTTTCAATAAGAAAGTTTACAGATCCCTTATCAACTGGAACTGGAATGCAGGCCAGAGGCATGCGTAGGAACTTGCGCTTGGCATGGGCCGTGGTATAGTTCTTAGCTGATTGTGCGTTTATCATCGGAGGATCAGCTGGCCGGCATATCTGGCATGGTTGTGCATGGTCCATGCTACAAATGTAGGCAGATTTTAGCTTCCAGTATCCATACCTTTGCACAGTTGCAGCAATGTGTACCATTGGCGGGCAGACTTTACAATCAATTCCGTGGTTATTTTCACAGACATATTGTCTAACATCAACTTATTGTGAAAGAGTCAAACCCTCGAGAAATTGTCAATTGGCCATCAATGATATGATAAGTTACGGTTTTTTTCTTGAAACTGAAAGAGTTCAATTAAACGCCCTCCCTCAACAGTGTCTCTGTAGAGGGGGGGCTCCTTCAAAAATCCTGTGCTGTACTGCTGTCTTTTGTGGTGGTGTCAAGACCTTGACTGTATGTAGTAGATGTGATCGCTGTTGCTTCGATTTGCATGCCTTTACCACCATCACCAACCGAAGCACTTACTGAGCTTCACTCGAAACGACATGTTGATTAGTAGAAATTGTTGTGGCTGTGGCTGTTGATGTCACTGCACATCCACCCACAGAGGCACTCAGTGAACCTTCACTTGCAACAACAGATCCTGGCCTACTAGTAACTGTGGCTGTAGCTGTCACTGCAACTTGTGTAACTACTGATTCACTCTCGCTTACAACAACCACTTCTGGGCCTGAAGTGTCAACACTCGTGCTTTTTGTACTTCCTTCTCTGCCAGCATTACCAAATGCATTTCTGATATCATTTTGACTCGACAGCATTTTTTTCTTTGAAGTTGTTTCAGATGAATTAGCTGTCTTCTTTTTCTTGGAGGTTGTTCAGATGAGCCTGTCTTCTCCCACCACTGATTTTTCTTCTGTTTCCGTACAAGCAGCTCAAGCTCTCTTTCCAGTTGACCTTTTTCTGACAGCAATTTCTTGATTTCATCACTTAACATCTCACAAGCTTTCCATTCTTTGGCAGAAGCACACTTGTCCCGTCTTAAAGTTTTATACCTGATCATGTTTTTGGTTTCTTTGATTTTTTCAGTCAACTCCATGTGCCTAATGGCTCTTTCCTCTTTGAATGTCTTCTCTTGTTTGCATGTCTCTGTTTTCTTCTGTTGATTATTATCAGCAGATGCCGATCTAGAGTAGCCCTTTTTGAATGTGTATGTTTTCTACACTTGAGCTTGGGCTTGTTTCATTAACTCTCTCCTGTCAACCAAAAGCACTTGGTTGTTCTGGACTATCTGGTAAGAAACATCATTTACTGCTCTCTGGTATTCTGTTAGATTAGCGTCAGGCTTATCCTTTCCATAAATTCTAGATTTGTGCTTGAGATCTTTGTCGCTTTGTGCATCGATTTTCTAAAAGGATAACAAAAAGGACCAGAGTTTACTGGCTAATTGGCAAAATAGATTATGACTGTTGTCAGCAAAAGGACTTCTGGTGGAAAGCCTCCAGTAAATTTCGTTCATGACTTAAACGTTTTAGATTGGTGCCTTTGGGTTTCCAAGAATTGTAGTGAGTACATCATGATGATTTTTGATTGAAATATCAGCTTTATCTATCTTTATATCCTAGTGTCGTTTTTCTATTAAAAAAAGGTCTTTAGCTCACAGAAACAGTGGAACTTACTAACGTTTGAATATGAAGTTGACCTGACTTTTACTCACATCTTCCTCCATAGGTTCTGTCAGCCCCATATTACGACCAGCAAAACATATCTTTCTTTGAGTTTCCTTCACAGCTGTATTGGGCTATGAAATAAATAAATAAATAAAACATTTTCAGCATAATTAAAAAAGGCAGCATAATGCAGTGTTCCATAGTTTATGAAGCTCAGTTACATTTGTTCAGGTCTCTTGAAGCCTGATGTCAAACAGGTCCAGACTTCGTCACTATATTAAGTCCACATAACCACTTTTTTCATTTTGTTACATTACAACTGAAATATGAAACATTACACTCTTATCTTCAATATTATGATTGAGCAAATCCAGTAACTTGTATTTCTATTCAGAATTTGGTGTTGGGTGCATGGACTCATGAAGCTTACAGTTTTGTTTAGGATGTTGCTTTTTCCAAAAAAAATGTTTAGTTGTTGTGTCTACTGTACTTTTTAACCTTGGCACCAAATCAATATCCTTTCCCACCAAAATCTCATGTACATTAAAGGTACACCAATAGGTATACATTTTGCATACAGCAGTCACTTATAAGGACAAAGGTGACTATGCTAGTTCTCTTTAAATGTGTGGTTGGGAGATAATCAATCCTCATTTTGTGAGGGGAGTCTGGATACTTTTTTAGATTACAGCACTCATAACAAGCATCTCCATTAGAATTGTCTGCCAAAAACCATTCAGAAATTAGGAAAAAGACAATATTATTTAGTTACACCAATATTTTAGTCACATTCAGTGGCCTTCATCAGGGTGTATCGCTGTATCTAAATACGAATGTTTTTTTTTTCTTCATAATTTGTTAATGGTTTTTGTAGAGAATACACTCTAATATTACCAAGCAGGATGTTTGACAATTATTGACAATTAAATAGACCTCAAAGCTGATTGTGCTATGATAGACTACAAGGCTGCAGGCAGGATGGTCTGTATAGTTAGACCTCAAGTTGGTTTAGAATCATTTAAATTTATTAGCTCTAGATAGATGGCCTGTGAATGAGGTTGAACCCAACAAGAGTTGGCATCCTAATATAAATTAACTTGTATAAAATGTAAACAAACTCTTATCTGGACATCAGGGCTATCACACGATTTGTTGGCAATAGCATTTTGCTGCTTCTCGTGGACTATGACTTTCAACTTGTCCGAGTTCTGGATTTCCGAGTATTGTTTGACATCGATGAATTCTTCAAAATCTTTGTCGAATCTTTGAATTAAAGGAACCCTCCACTGTTTTTACAAATATCGCTTAAAATCTTCCAAATGTGCTTATTAATAGACCTGATATAAAAAAAATGCCTTACCTAGCGAACTGATTTTCTTTTCGATTTTCAAAGAACAGCCTTTCAGCTACTTCGAACTTCCGGCGGCCGCCATCTTGAATAGCGCGCAGTGCACTGTGGGCTGATGACGTATCGTGGTTGCTCGCTGCAATCTGCTGACCTGATCCATGCTGTGTTTCGCCGTATCAGTTTGAACCGGAGTATTCTTCTAGCGAAGAACAACCACAAAGTGCCGCAGAAGAAGAAGAAGAAGGAGAAGAAGAAGAAGATTCAGTTTCAAATGAAGGAAACGAGAATCGCCGGTCAAACACGTCTTGGTGCTCATGTGAACGATGTGTTGCAATGCTGAGTGAAAAAGAATGCGTTTGCTGTAAAGAGCTGACATTTTTGTCCAAAATTGTTGAAGGTACACTGCAATGTATATGTAAAGAGGTCATCGATACTTTTTTTTCCCGAAAAGCCGTGTTTCTTAAGCTATTTTTGTATAAACAAATGAGGTGGTAATAAATCTGTGGTAATGGAATTAAACTGTTGTTAATTTCTTTGTTTTGAGATTGCTCGTTCATAAAGGCCATTTGATTCTTTAGAAATTTAATGTACAGAGAACGTTTTCTGTACTGTTAGAAATAACCATTTGTGGCCTGATCCCATTATAGTATAAAATTCGTCAGAAAGATCAAACTAACTTAGCTGTTGTCCCGGACATTCCGTCCTAGACCTGTCTTGCATTACTTCACACGATAGTTTTGAGGCGGTGTGCCTCAACAGAGATGTACTATGGACCGCTTTGGTCAGCTTGCAGGATCGTGAAAGTGCCGGCCTTCCTGATAGGGAACAAGTATCTAACAGGTGTGTTATCTTGTGTAAAAATCTAGTTTATCAAACGACTTAATCGGTTGTTGCTTTTTAGTGAGAAGACAGATTGCTCATCCAGCAAATTCAAGAACATAAACAAAAGTAATATTTTTATTTAGGATGATAAATGATGTTCCAGAAAATGCTTCAGACAACTGTTATTAACAGGACACTACTGCAATATATTTATAAGTGATATTCATTACAAAAGAAAAACTAAAAATGAAATCTGGTCAACACATTGCTGTACCTTCACTCAAGTTAAGCTTAAAATTAAGCTTTTATTTATTGGCAAACATAGCTTACAATATTTTTCTCCTCATTTTGGAAAATTTTCTTATTCAGGTCATTGCGGTATGCTGCATACAGGCAGTTTACCCGGTGGGCCCATGGCTACCTTGGTAAAAACATTCACCGTGTAATACCATCTTGTGCTGTAAAAAAATCAGAGCTACATTTCCCGCACCAGATGGCATGCACACAGGATACATAGCAGGAGATGATGATGACAGCTCATTTGACAGTGAGCTTGATGAAGCCTGGAGAGACTTTTTAAATATATAAAATATTTTCACTGTAAAACAATATTTTAATCAGATAACATGTATCTTCAAGGAACTTAATTATATTTCTTTTAACAAAGAGAAACGATTTTGTAAATTTTAAGCAAGAGTCTATGATAGTTTACAAAGAACATTGACATATTATGTTGCTCTATCTTGATTGGTTCATTGGATCATCTTTGTCATTTGAGATTAGCCAGGTAAGAACTTAGGGTTTTGGTTTTCCCACACTGAAATGAAAATTACTCAATAAATATATTTATAAGTGACCCTGTATTAATAAATTTGCACATGGAGTCTAGTTGTAGGTTAAACTATAGCTAGCAGAGGAGCTAATTCTTCTTAAATCTAGATAACCGGACTCTTGCTTCAATAATGTCATTCCGATTAGGCCTTTGTAGTGGTGCCATAACCCCAGACCTATCTTTGTGCTTAGGGGCTGGCTTCTTTCCTGATGCTGCCAACAAAAATGCTGTTTGCAGCATGTCCTCAAGATATTCATAGGACTTCTCTTCCAGGACTGGTTCAGCTCCAAATCTCTTGGACACCTTGTTCCAGGAGATTTTAAATCTAGGCTCCCCCTGACATTCGCCAGCTTGGATGATGGCCTAGTTTGAAGTAAAGTATGTATATTAATAAATCTTTCTTTTATTCATTAACTGATTTGGAGTATGAGTTACACAAAATATAATTTCTGCTCTTTCACAAGCCATCTATTAATTTATCCACTGCAGAAGGGGGAAAATCTCAAGAAGCTTACCTGTGGTCTGTTAACGTTGTTGTTGTGGTCAAGTGCTGCCAACATAGTAGCAACTTTCATGACATCATGGGTGAAGTGTTGCAGCTTTGGCAAGTACTTGAGGTACATTGAATGATACACTTCTAGAGCTGTGGTGTGCACAAACTGTGAGGTGGATGATGTCTTTCAGGAGAAGCTTATCTTTAACAATGTTTACAAGTGCTGTATGTGCTGCACTACCAGGCTTGAGCCACTTCTTCTTGCGCTGCTGCTCTGGTGAAAGTGGTGGATGGTCACACTTGTGGAAAGTCTTGTTTCCTGGCCAACTGTGCCTGTTTGTCACGTGGTGCATTACTGATAACCATTTCTCTCGCAGTACTTCTGGATCTTTATTGCAGCTCTCCGCGCACCACCACAAATGGTTGACAATGGACGGAATCCACGGTGCAAGGTCTGAGCAACCAGACTTTTTAGATGCTGCAGATAACTTCTTACTGACTGTCTTAGCCAGATGCCAAGGATCAAACTGGTGATCTATGTTTGCATGGTTTACTCTCATTTCCTTCTTTATTTGAGTGTGTCTGTCAGTTGATATCAATTTGACCTCAATGTCATTAGCCTCAATGTTTGCTAAAGTGTCAACAAATCCCTTTTTCTCCATTTGATTAGAATTAGCTACTTGAGACACAGATACCACATTGAAATCAATGACCTTTTGGCTTGTTACATCTAAAAATGTATAAGTGCAATACTTTGCAGAATGTCCAGGACTGTCACAGCGTCCATCACCAGCTAAAACAGCACCACCTTCCCTGTCCTTCAATTCACTGAAAATCTCCTGTTGTTGCTGCTGCCATGTCGTTCTTACAACAGGAAAGATGTACTGTTCTCTAATGTTGAAATATGTTCCCTTACCAATGAATTTAAGATTTATCAACTTCGACAGTGCCGCGAATTTCGAGAAGGGAATGCCACAAAAAAAGATCCCAGCTGTGAAAAGCAGATTTCCAGCACCTTTTATATTGGCCAATGGTGGCTGTGATTGCCACAGGTACTCACAGTTATTGATGCAAGTTAGTTTTAGAGAAAGCTGAGAGCCTTCATTTTCAACTTCACAGTGCTCTCAGGTATTATTAGAGAGCCACACTTAGGGCAAAATCTTAATAACTCTTTCAATTGCTCCTCATAACCCATGAAAACTCGTTCTTTGTAAGTGTTATGTGTGCATGCGTTTGCACTGTCACTATTAGATTCTTGTGAGTCCTGAGAGCTGCATGTACCGAAGCCATCTTCATTTTTTAAACTTGGAGTATATTGTGAGCCACTGGTGGCTGTTTCTTGAGAAACAATTATGTCCATGGGTTCTTTAACTTCTAGCTCCATTTCAGAATTCAGTTTTACACATTCACTTCTTTCACACCTGACAGGGGGAGCATCATCATCCAAATCTGAAAAAAGCT